>NC_071101.1:20062500-20388750 GCF_024256425.1 Clarias gariepinus | reverse complement strand
CTTAAGTGGGGCCAGGGGTAGCTCAGTGGTTAAGGCGTTGGACTACGGTTCGGAAGATCCCAGGTTCAAACCCCACAACCACCAAGTTGCCACTGTTGGGCCCTTGAGCAAGGCCCTTAACCCTCCACTGCTCAGATGTGTAATGAGATAAAAATGTAAGTCGCTCTGGATAAGAGCATCTGCCAAATGCCTAAATGTAAATGTTAAGTCCCCTAGGATAAGCTCCAGGCCCACTGTGACCCTGTACACAGGACAAATCATTATAGACGATAAATGAATGAATTTTGCATAACAGGTCATTGTCAGAGTTAACCCCTAGTGGTGCACTATTGTGTACACTATTGGACTCAATGTTTTGTGTTGGGGACTTTTAAGTTAAAAATGCTTTCTCTTTTCTGCTTTTTTTCGCTAGTAGGTAGAAATGCCACTAGTGATGGAGAGTTTGAATATTTTAGTGACTCGGTTCTTTGAATCTCGGTTATCAAAATGAACAAATCTTCTTTTGAGTCATTAAGTTCATTTTGTTCTTTTAATCAAAAATAAAATGAAATGTTTTATTTTCAATAAACAGACCTCCAAACATGTTTACATACACTAATTTTGTCTTTAGTTCCAGTAATGGAAATATTACAATGCAGCTAAAGACATATTATATTAAACAGAATGAGCAGCTCACCATGATATCTTCTAGTCCGAGTCGTTCGTTCGTTCTCGTTTTGAATCTGTTGCACTGCATAGCGTCTCTGGGAGTCAGGTGATAAAAGAACGAACGACTAAAAGTGGAAGATTCATTGAAAAGAACCGTTCAGTTCTGTTTCCTGTGTACGGCACTTCATAGCGTCTGTGGGAGTCACGTGACAAAAGAACTACAGTATCGGTGTGGGCATAAAGGTGTGGCCTTTCTCCACATCCTCTTCTTTCAACCCTCCACAAACATGCACACAGACTGGCTATGATAAATCGCCCCTAGTTGGAGTAGAAGGAGTGTTAGCATGCTAGCATGGCTAAGCAGGAATTCTTAAAAAGTGTAATTGAGAAGAAATGAGTAACAGAATGCAGAAAATCCTTCATATATTAGGTTAATCCTTAGTCAGAAAACTAGTTTAAAAACTAACATAGTATATCTGATTAAATAGATTTTCACCTAAGCATATAGTTATAGCTAAAATGTTGGCTCTAAAATAATAATATGGTGTGCAGGAAGGATAAAAACACTACTGGATTTAGCCAAAGTAAGGTCCGTCGAGCTAACTGTGTGTCAGCATAAAAAATAACATGACCACTGTTTGGATGATAATTCAGTGCACTGGAATGGAAAACTCAAGTGCTATAATGTTTTTTTCTGCCATGATTTGTGGGCCTCTTTCTAATTGTCTTCAGAAGAATTTTCTTTGGATCTATCTTATCCTCCTGTTTCTGTGCGAAGGCCAAAGACTGTTCTGTTTGGTGAAAAAACACAGCCTTTGCTATGGGTGTCATGGGTTGTAAAGTTTTTTCATGGAGGACTCCTGTGCGATCGAAAAAACACAACACGAGGAACATGCAGAATAGCACAATGAAAATTAACACCACGGAGGAGCAATGATTTTCTCCAGCCGGGCATGTTCATATGAGAACCCGCGAAGCATTTTCACCAGTGCGAATGTAAACAGCACTACAAATGAGCAAAGCAGAGCAAAAGAATGATGAATGGCATGCATAGAAAACATGCAGAATATGTATAAAAACTTGGCATTTGAGAATAAGAGGAATGTTGGTGCTCTGAAATTTTTAACAGTATTTCTGTATTCTCTGTGTGGTTGAATGCCACCTTTCCATGATCAGCTCCACAAAAACAGTGCTTGTGTCCAGTCGTAGAGCCTTACAGAGTATGAAGTTATGGCTTCAAGTTTCCATCAAGGTCAGGATGCAGCACGCTCGTTCCGACCACAGGGAAGGACGAGTCGGCACACTGAGCGTTACAGCAGCCAGCACTTAATATACACGGTGTGTGGCACACTCCTCAGCCATGGTCATGTTTGTGTTGGGTTCAGTGCCTGTGTGCGGAATCTCCAGTAAGAACAACTTGTTGGCTTTTTTTTCACGTTGCCTTTTCCAGGCACTGTCTAGTGCAGCTCAGATCTGACACCCTGAATCAGAGAGATACTATTTGGGGTGAGCTGATCACACTCTTCCCGACACTGATAGCATGGTATTCCAGTCATCTGAGCTGAAGAGAAGTGACTCACATGCAGATGTTGGGAAACCCTACACATGGTTGACCTATGTGTTGCAGCACACTCATGACTTCTTCAATTTTACTTCAACTACCTCCTAAAGAAATTTATCAATCGTCCTCCCTCTAGTGATCAATTTTTGTTTGTAACTATTTGGGATGAACTTTGTTGATTCTAGCTGGTATAATATAAATAAATTAGGATTTAGGGATGCATCAATACCGATACAAGGTGGCACAGTGGCTTAGTGGTTGGGACTGTCACCTCTAGGGTCTGGGGGTCGATTCCTGCCATGGGTCAGTGTGCATGGAGTTTGCACCTTCTCCCTGTGCGTGTACAGATATGCCAACATATATATATATATACACACATACACACACTGGATGCTGTGACATAATCTGGCACATAACTGCTTATAACTTCCCTTCGTAGTAGATTTAACTTTTAAGTTTTATTAAATACCGTCCAGCCAGGTTGTCTGATGGTTCGACAAAATCGAATGGACAGACAGAATTTTTTTTTATATATACATACTGTAGATATTTGGACTAGCACTAACACCCCTGTGTCTCTCATCAGTTTAACTGCACAGTGGCTTAATAAGGAGTAAAGCGACAGCAGGTGTATTTGATTATATTTGAAGTCATTTTACTTAGAATCTTGTCTTGTCTTGACAAGATCTTCTCTTGTTTTATTATGTCTCCCAAGTTTTAGGCTCTTAAATACACAAGTAAAAGTTCATACAGTTAGACACATAGATGATAGTCTATTTTCACATCTCTTTTAATTAATCAGCAAATTTGATTTTCATACAGTTTGAATGTTGTTAGATCTGCAATTCAAAGGATGCCAGTCACAAAGAGTAAAGAGCTGGAAAGAGCATTTTAAGCATTCTGCTATCTCTCTCCAGTGCAGAAGGGAATGTTCCTCCTGAGTGCCAGTAATGATTTTGTAATGTGAGCTAGTAACGAGCGGAGAAAACGCTGCATGCTTCAGATAATCAGGGTTTGAAGCTTGATCAAGCAGTACACCTCACACTTCTGTTAAGCTTTTGAGCAACGTATTGTATTTAACACAATTTGAATGTAATTAACGTTGACAAGAAAAGAATAAGTGTGAAGTGGTTCTCCTAAAAGAGATGATACCGGTAGAAATGAAAAACATGGCTGAACAATGGCTCCCTAAAATTTCAGTCGCATGTCGGCTGAGGTCTGACACAGAGCCACGAAGCCGAAATGAGAATGGTCACGAAGTCACAAGTAGTTTAGAGACACAGACACCGAGCCACAGCGAAGAATAAGCCCGTGTGGTCACTGCTTTTAGTGTTATGGCTCACTCTAACCTAAGAAGTTCAACCGCTAAGTGACCAGTGTAGATTTTTACCAACACATACACACACAATACTGACGCAACCACACATAAACTCAATGCTATACTCCTCGCAAAAGCTTCAGATTATTTTTGTCAAGTAAAATAACACAAAGGGCAACATTTTTGTGTATGCACAATCATAATTTGCTGCGGAGATCCTTCCCACTGGATCGCTATTCTGGCTGGGCACACACAGAGACAGTATGAGTAGAGACAGTCCAGTGCTTAAAATATGAATGGCCCAGTGTGGAACACTCAATGTGACGGCTGTGTAATCTAATCTAATCTAATCTAATCCCTTATGGAGGCCCCGCCCCTACTTCAATGTCAATTCTTATGCTAGTGAAGCTAAAAAAAACCTGGAATTCTATTTTTAAAAAACTTGACCAAATATGATTCAGTAAAAAACTAATTAAGCTGTTTAGATGAATGATAAAATTCATCTTGATTCTTCTCCCTTTCCCCCCCTAACAAAACCTCTTTAATATCAGCCAGTGTGTTGAGAGTGATGTCCCATCAATGAAATGCATCGCGAGGCTAAAATGCATGTTTTTACACGAGCTGCTGCCCTTAGCTGTCTACATGAGTTACAAGCAGCAATGAAAACATTTCCCATGCAAGTGTTCTGCACAAGATGAACTGACAGTCGCTCATCTAACAGCAAGCTGTGGGGTATGAAAATCGGATGTTTGTCAAGAGAAATGAAACAAACCAGCAGAGGCTCCGGGAAAGGAGGAACTGCCAACTAATTATGACTTTAACACACCTTACCGCTGCAAGGTGCAAGGTGAACTCCGGTGGTGCTGGCATCAGCAGCAGTCCTCATAGTGTCTTTGTCATCTGAAGCAGGGGTACTGAATTAAACTTTTAAGAATTGACTGATGCCTGATCTATAGGAATACTGAATAAAAAATAAGGAGACACTGCAGTGAGGTGCTTCACACCAGAAAAAAGCTACGGACCAAATAAAAAATTTATTAGGGAGTAGTTTTTTTCACCCTTTATTGTTAACTGAACCTAATATGCTCCAGATGACAAAAAAACAACTGGCCCAGCCATAAGACATGCTTGTCCTAGCTGCATACAGTAGGCTAGTGATTTGTCTATCCTGTAATATAAAAGTTATTATTGTGTGTGTTTCTATATCATGACTATACAGGTTCGTTCAATTTAGAATGTCCTTCCCTGGAATAATTCATTCTATATCACTGCTGGATTTCCCATCAATATCTAATTTCTGTAGCATTTAACATAAGATTAGATAGAGTGTTGTGGGGCTCTCAGTGGCCCTGTGCCAGTGAAATATGGGCACTGACAGAAATGGCGTGTGATTGGCATTATTCCAGAGTATACCCTAAACATCTGGCTCTGCTCCAGTACAGCTACAGAGAAGTATGAGGCAAATGGTACACTAACTGGGTCACAAAGCACCACAGCAATTTGCTGACAGATGTATTAACCTGTGCCAAGACACAGCAGCTTCCTGTTTTATCCCCTTCATTTCCTCTGTAATAGCCAACCCCTTTCCCTGCACTCTTTCCACTTTGTGTGTGAAATTGTAGGCACGTGAGAACAGACCTGTGCAAAAGTCTAGAGCCACCCCTCATTTCTTCATATTTTACTTCCAAGACTTTTGTGTATTTTTTAATATAGTCTTGAGGAATGGTTCTCCAGGCTTTCTGAAGGAGATTTTTTGGCGCTTGTTTTTGGAAAGTTTTTGGCTCTCATTTTTGGAAACTTTTTGGCTCTCATGTTTAGTCCAGTCATGAACCAGTGAGAGACAGGTGCAGATGATGACAGACGATCAGACCTGTTATTTATATTCTGGTGTTGCTGAATCCTGAGTGGTTGGAATAGACGAGAGGGGAAATGAAATTGCTGCTGATTGCTGCTTAGATAAGCAACCAAGTTTTAAATTGCATCTTAGACACTTTACAGCATGTTGTCGTAAATATTTGTTCAAATTTCTTCAAATTAATCTACATAATTTAATTATTATGAACAAATGAGGGCTGGCTCAGGACTTTTATACTGTAGTGTATTTTTCCTATAATTACAGCAATTTCTTTTTTGTCTAAAATAATATATATATAAAAAAAAAAGGTTAGTGTAGCTTTCTAAATGCTAAACCTCATATTATGGGTGTAATATTTCTTTGATACTTAAAAAAAAATCAGTTGAGATCTCTCCCCTCATCTTAAGACTACCTTGCATACCTTCCATAACCAATAGCTTTTCCAGGCAGAGCTAGAGTCCACAACCGCACTGCACTACTCAAGCTAATTACCTAACATCTGTTGATAATCCTCTTTCTGCAGCTCATGATTGAAGGCCGTGGAATGTGAGACGCTACTCCGGACTACTGTGTAACCATTTATGTAAAAATCACATTATTGAATTCCAGCCATTATGCCGGAAGTTAATCAAGTCAAGTCCATTTACAGTATACAGTAATACACTGTGTTGATAACATTTTGCAAGTCGTCCCGTTTGAATTATAAGATTCTATCTGCTGTCTGAGCAGTTTTAAGCTATTGAGTTTCAAACATTTTGCATTCCATAGAGCAAAACTGTGCTGTATTTAATTTCCAAATAAGAGCCCAAAAAGGCCTATCACTTCACGCTATGCTAATATGTCACAGAATAGGAAAAGGGGATCTTAAATCTTAAATTGTAACAAAAAATTCAGATAGAACCTTATCATTTCAAGGGGATTTAATTCTAAGTCTCCTCTGCAAGTCTTGAACATTCACTGTGCTTTGCTTTTCACACTGAGGTATGAGTGCAACAGAGCGGACATTAAGAAGGATGGAGATGTGACAGAGAAGTGCATATTGTGAGGCTCTGACTGAGGCCAGTGCTCTGACACAGAAGCTATATTGTTTGGACCTGCTCACCTGGCCTTCACACAAAGAATTCCAAAACGTTCTTCTTGGACGAACCTAATATCCATATAAAATTGTTAATATATTAAAAATGCCTTATTTTACTATCCATTCCCAAACACACCTCTAATGTGGTTTTTTTTTGCCCTTTTTAATATACTTAACTAATTACTCATTTCACACCATCAAAATTCTATTCATCTTATATTTCCCCCAACATATCTGTATACAGTATAAAGCCCCTTTCAGACATGGACTTCTTCCCATTAATCTGACAGCTTCATGTCTAAACAAGCACGGGAACATTTGACTTTATGATTTTAAACATGGCACGAATCTGAACTCCATGCAGTCATACTGTATTAACTTGACAATCATAATTCTAAACAACTTTAATTGAGTCCAGTGTGCCAGGCTTTGTCCTGTACACCTCCTGTGAGATCATATTATATGTCTTGGAGGTCCGCGTCGTCCCAACCAATGTCCTGGAAAGTGCTGGTCTAACCCCCATGGGCTGATGCTCCAATGATACTACAAGTTCTATAGCCATTAAATATTGCAGAGTTAATTTTCACCCACCCTGTACATATATCACAATTCCAATTCTGATATCTAATCATTTTGATTTATACACATTCATATTTTACAAATGAAACAAATAAAATTAGATTGAATATATATCAGAAGAAATGTATACATCATTATATATATATCAGAAGAGCATGACTCTGTCTCCTTCATGATACCTGGGGGTCTTGGAGCGATGGCGGTCCGCCTGGATGCCAGCAGAAGGGATCGTCTGGCATGTAACCATGTACCTTTAAACCGGCGGACAAAATGTTGCGCCGAGGGGACCTCTACTTTCTCTTCTTGAGTTGGGAACAGCGGTGGTTGGTAGCCCAGACAGCACTGAAATGGAGAGAGCCATGTGGAGGCAGATGGTAGGGAGTTGTGAGCATACTCGACCCATGGGAGGAACATACTCCAGGTGGTAGCGTCATGAGTGGTCATACACTGGAGGGCGACCTCCATTGCTTGATTCTTTCGATCCGTCTGGCCGTTGGATTGAAGATGGAAGCCCGAAGACAGGCTAGGAGAGGCTCTGATGAGTTTGCAAAAAGCCCTCCAAAAGCGTTAGGTGAATTGAGGGCCACGATCTGAGACTATGTCAGTGGGGAGGCCATGGAGACGGGGTCATGGAAGGTCAACATGGAGGATCAACTGCTCTGCAGTCTCTTTGGCGGAAGGAAGTTTGGGGAATGGAACCAGGTGGACGGATTTGGAGAAGTGGTCAACAATGGTCATGATGCTGGTATTCCCATCAGATAAGGGTAGGCCTGTTACGAAATCCAGCAAGATGTGCGACCAAGGGCGATGAGGTATGGGTAGGGGTCTGAGGAGACCAGCTGGAGGGCGGTTGTTGGGTTTACAGCGGGTGCAGATGTCACAGGCTGCCACAAAGCCGGAAACATCCCTCCCCATTGTGGGCCACCAGAATCGCTGTTAAATGATAAAAAGTGTTTGGGCAGAGCCTGGGAGACAAGACAGCTTGGTTCCATGACCCCACTTCAGGACCTGTGAGCGCAGACAGAGGGGAACAAAGAGACAATCTGGAGGGACATTGCTTGGGCCGGGCTCTTGAGTCAATACCTGCTTGACTTTAGTTTCGATGTCTAGTTCTATGGCGGCAATGAGACAACGTGATGGCAAAATGGAGCTGCATGGTGCGGGATCCTGTGGGGGGGAGAACTGACGTGAGAGGGCATCAGGCTTAGTGTTTTTAGAACCTGGGCGGTAGGACAGGGTAAAGTTAAACCTGGAGAAGAATAATGACCACCGAGCTTGACGGGCATTGAGCCTTCTGGCGGTTACTCTAGGTTCCTAGGTACTCTAGGTTCCTATGATCGGTCCACCCTATGAAGGGGAGCTCGGTCCCCTCCAGCCAATGTCTCTTGTATTCCTCCAGCGCTAGCTTGATGGCTAGGAGCTCTCAGTCACCTACATCATAATTCCTCTCGGCCGGAGATAGACGGCGGGAACAGAACGAGCAGGGGTGCAGCTTGTTGTCTCATGGGGACCTTTGGGAGAGGATTCCGCCAGTGTTGGAGGCGTCCACTTCTACTACAAACTGGCGAGATGGGTCCGGTATGGTGAGAATGGGGGCTGAGGTGAACCGTCTTTTGAGGTCTGCGAAAGCCTTGTCTGCCTCCTCATTCCAGTTGAATCGCGTCTTTGGGGAAGTCAGAGAGGTTAGGGGAGTGGCGACGAAACTGTAACCCCGAATAAAGTGGCGATAGAAGTTTGTGAACCCCAGGAACCGTTGGAGGTCACGTCGGGAGGCTGGCGTGTGATTTGTTCATGACGAAGACGCAGATTTCCTCTGATTGATTTCCTGGCATCCTTAAAGTTAGCGGAGGGGTCCTGCAAGTGATGGGTGGAAGCTGGCTCCCGTCCAAGGCCTGAACGGCTAATGGAGGGTCCAGCGGTACACAAGGGATCCTTAATGCCTTGACCGTGGAGGCACTGACCAGGTTCCGGTCGGAGCCGGTGTCAATGAGTGCCTGTCCTTTACACAGTAAAGGACGTGTTTGTGGGAGTCTGTCGGAAGAAGAAACCTCTAGTGCCCCCAGTCTGACTAGAGGCCGCCTCCCTTTTACTGGACAATCTTTAAGCCTGTGTCCTGAAGCGCCACAGTAAAAACAAGCCCCTTGCATATGGCGTCTGCGTCTCTCCTTGTCTGAGACGCGAGTCCTGCCTAGCCATCGAGCGATGACAGCGTAGGAAAACATGGATGTGTGATGAGAAGTCTGACAGTGTAAGAGAGGAAATGTCAAAGGACAAGAGCGGTCTTTGATCAGCACAAGCCGCTGAGAGCGTGACATACACACTTCAGTACTAAATTCATTGCTACACATTATATATTGATATACACTCACCTAAAGGATTATTAGGAAGACCATACTAATACGGTGTTTGACCCCCTTCCGCCTTCAGAACTGCCTTAGTTCTACGTGGCATTGATTCAACAAGGTGCTGAAAGCATTCTTTAGAAATGTTGGCCCATATTGATAGGATAGTTGATGGAGATTTGTGGGATGCACATCCAGGGCATGAAGCTCCCGTTCCACCACATCCTACAGAAGTTGAGTAGTTGAGATCTGGTGACTGTGGGGCCATTTTAGTACAGTGAACTCATAGTCATGTTCAAGAAACCAATTTAAAATGATTCGAGCTTTGTGACATGGTGCATTATCCTGCTGGAAGTAGCCGTCAGAGAATGGGTACATGGTGGTCATAAAGGGATGGACATGGTCAGAAACAATGCTCAGGTAGCCCGTGGCATTTAAACAATGTCGATTGGAACTAAGGGGCTTAAAGTGTGCCAAGAAAACATCCCCCACACCATTAAACCACCACCACCAACTTGGTAACAAGGCATGATGGATCCATGTTCTCATTCTGTTTACGATTTAAATTTATTTGAATGTCTCAACAGAAATCGAGACTCATCAGACCAGGCAACATTTTTCCAGTCTTCAACTGTCCAATTTTGGTAAGCTCGTGCAAATTGTAGCCTCTTTTTCCTATTTGTAGTGGAGATGAGTGGTACCCGGTAGGGTCTTCTGCTGTTGTAGCCCATCCGCCTCAAGATTGCGCGTGTTGTGGCTTCACAAATGCTTTGCTGCATACCTCGGTTGTGACGAGTGGTTATTTCAGTCAAAGTTGCTCTTCTAGCTTGAATCAGTCGGCCCATTCTCCTTTGACCTCTAGCATCAACAAGGCATGTTCGTCCACAGGACTGCCGCATACTGGATGTTTTTCCCTTTTTACACCATTCTTTGTAAACTCTAGAAATGGTTGTGCATGAAAATCCCAGTAACTGAGCAGATTGTGAAATGATCAGACCGGCCCATCTGGCACCAACAGCCATGCCACGCTCAGAATTGCTTAAATTACCTTTCTTTCCCATTCTGACATTCAGTTTGGAGTTTAGGAGATTGTCTTGACCAGGACCACACCCCTAAATGCATTGAAGCAACTGCCATGTGATTGGTTAATTAGATAATTGCATTAGTGAGAAATTGAACAGGTGTTCCTAATAATCCTTTATGTAAGTGTATATGATAATATTATGATAACAATAATAAAGTTATTAATATTATAATAATATAATATACATAATACTATTTTTCTTTACCTGAATTGTCTATACAAGTTTTTGCGTACTTTGTATATACAGTATATGACACATTCACCCACCCACCCAAACACGCGCACACACATACACCCACCTACCGGTACACACACACACACACACACATACACCCACCTACCGGTACACACACACACACACACACACACATAAATACAGTTCCAGCACCTCAAATCTTCCCGTGTCCCCTCACTCGCTCCCTCTCTCCAGCTGTGTGCATCCCCTCCCAGCATCAAACTGTGCATAGTAGGCCTTTCTGGGATCCTTTGGCTCCATAACACACACACACACCACACACACACACACACACACACACACACACACACACACACACACACACACACACACACACACACACATAGTGTGGGGCCAGGATCAATCTGTCAGCTTTATGACTGCACCATTACAATACCATACCGCATGTCTGCGTTACGATACAACCTGCTGGGAATCTGAAAATAAAGGAAGAATGTGAGAGTGAATTCCGGTTTGATTTCCAACGCTAGCCAAAGTTAACAAACAGCTCTCTCTCTTCCAACCACAAGACTGATACTGACTGAGCCCCCCTGCTGCTCTGAGTAAGTCTGTGCAATATGGAGATGTAATCACGCAGACCCAGGATTTGTCAGTCCGAATGAACTGCGAGTGGAGGAGGCCTACTGTATAGCATCTCTGGTTACGTCTTAATCTTAAAGAATGACGCCAACGATGACTAACTTAAAATATTAATCTTTTGGCTAATTGTTTCTGACGTTACGCACATTGCTGTCTGATGGCCCACTTACTTGTAGTGCAAGTAGCCTTGCATTTCTACTTTAAGTGACTGGTGCAGCAGCCTATTACTTATAGTCTGTCCAGCTCCGTCACTTCCTCGTCTGTACACTTCTGAATGTGTAACTACACGAGCCAAGCCTCTGCTGTACCGTTACTGCATTCTTAGTCAGCATTAAGCTCACTCCCTGGTGTGTCTCCATATGTGTATACTGTACCTCAACTCAAATACTTTAACATTTACAACATTTGGCAGACACCCGTATCCAATGGTTCATTGTCACCACGTAATACACATCTTCATCCTGTGAAGATATAAATAGCTCAGGGTCTGACACTACTACTGTATCAAACCTAAACCCAGTTAGAGAGAAGTTAGTACAGCATGATAGTTATTTAGACCAAAATATTTTATTAGTCCTCATTTAAGTACTTAACTCTTAATTAATACTATATTTCCTGCACCGTATACTTTATTTCTCTAAATAAATAAATAAAGTCAATTAAAAGTAAAATGTGTCAGCTTGGCCCTGCTGTATAGTAAATTCCTGAAATGTGGCTAAATAGAGGAACTGAGCTAACAGCAACAATCACTGGATTTATAGAAACAGATAGAGTCTGTCATATTCCCCATGGCTCGGTTTTAATTTTACATTTTAAACACCCCAGAGAGTCAGTCATACCGAAATAAATATGTCTTATAAAATGAGCAGGGGTTGTACTGCTATGCAATCAGGGCATATGTCGGGGAATGAAAAATAAGACACTTATGAGACCAGTACAAATTTGTCAAAAAAAAGATTTGCTACATTTTTCCAAAAGAACTGGTAATGAAAGTCTCAGAAAATGTCTATAGCAGTATTGTCTGTAAAGCCCACTTTTAAAAACTCCCAGCTGCGCCCCTGTCTAAAGTCCAACCGTAGTCAAGAGTTTTTTTGTTCCAAGTTTTGCAAATGCTATTGTTTTATATGAGGCAAATGCACATTAAGCAATGTTTAAATTACGTAGACCTGCAATCAGCTTTTATCACGGGAAGAACAGGCATTTTATAGCGCGGCTCTAAGAAAATTGTGCGGTGGCCTAATGGAAAGAGCAAGGTGGAGAAAATAAAGAATGGTACTTAAAAATAACTTAAAAGGTAATAAATAATATACAGTATTAAGTATATATATATATTTAGGCCTCCGAGTGGCACAGTGGTAAACCGCTCGCCCTATCATCTGGAGATCACTGGTTCAGTTCCCTGGGTGAGGCTGTAACTTCTCGCAGCCGGAGGTCTAGAGCTCTTCCCAAGTGCCGAATAAAAAAGACAAAGTGTTGGGCTAGCAACCCGCCCGGAAAAAAACAACCGCTACGGATACAGCGAAAGTCCTCTACAATGGAGAACTCGTTGCCCTATGCACCGATCGTCATAAAGGATATGTATGGATATATACAGTATACACATACAGTGCATCCCATCACTTTTTCCACATTTCGTTATGTCACAGCCTTATTCTTAAATGGATTAAATTCATTTTTTCCTGAGAATTCTACACAAAACACCCCATAATGACAACATTAAAAAAAGTTTACTTGAGATTTTTGCAAATTTATTAATAATAATAATTTAAAAAAATTATAAAATTGAGCTTAGGCTGATCATCCTGGAGATGTTTCTGTAGCTTAATTGGAGTCCACTTGTGGTAAATTCAGTTGATTGAACATGATTTGGAAAGGCACACACCTTTCTATATAAGGTCCCAGAGTTGACAGTTCATGTCAGAGCACAAAGCAAGTTAAAGAAATTGTCTGTAGACCTCTGCGACAGGATTGTCTCGAGGCACAAATCTGGGGAAGGTTACAGAAACATTTCTGCTGCTTTGAAGGTCCCAATGAGCACAGTGGCCTCCATCAAGTGGAAGAAGTTCAAAACCACCAGGACTCTTCCCAGAGCTGGCTGGCTATCTAAACTGAGCGATCAGGGGAGAAGGGCCTCAGTCAGGGAGGTGACCAAGAACCCAATGGTTCTCTGTGGAGAGAGGAGAACCTTCCAGGAGGACAACCATCTCTGCAGCAATCCACCAATCAGGCCTATATGGTAGAGTGGCCAGAGAGTCTCGTCAGACCTGAGAATTTTGTTTCTCCTTCAGGTGCCTTTTGGCAAACACCAGGCGGGCTGCCATGTGCCTTTTACTAAGGAGTGGCTTCCGTCTGGCCACTCTACCATATAGGCCTGATTGGTGGATGCCAGGGTGCCAATCTATCGCAGTGCCATATATAATGTATACAGTATGTATACAGTATATATACGGTGACATACATACATATATACATAGTCACATACATACCATATTTTATATATATATACTGTGACATACTGTTTCCACCTGTTCCATTTAGTTTCCACAGTTGATGGTGTTTGTGATATGATGAATGCTACACAGAGCACAACGACTGTTACAGCTTAAGTAATCAATATTTTGAACGAAACAATCAGCCAACACTCTGCTCTCAAAATACTTGGAGCTGTTTTTATGTTGGATGAGGAAAACAATCCTGAATCCTGACAAATCCTGAATCCAAAACACTTAATTTGTCATGTATTTGATTATGTATCATCCGATTACTCCCTAAAAGAAGTACACTTAAAGAAAGATGTGACACAAAAGTCATTATCGCTGTAGTACAGTAGTAGTAGTAGTAATGGAGAAGGGTTTCAGAGCTCGAAGGCTCCGGGCTTCCAAAAAGTGTTCTGATTGTGCTCCGAATGTCCGTTATTTTTAATCCATACAAAGGGGGATCTTCAGTTCTGACTGTGTAGGGTGGAGCCTGTGGGGGTAATAGGGCATTTTCATTATCACCTCAGAATAAACTGCAGTGTGTCTCTTTTTAACCTAGAGAATATTTGCCTCTCTGTTTTTCACTGTTTATTTGTTTAAGTTGCATAATTGTGAGCCTCACCGTTATTCAGATTTAGCATTTTTTAAATGTACTTTCTTTTTTCTTTTTTTAAACTAGCTATCCCAGTTTCCTATTTCTTTACTTTCGCCATCCCACAGCTTTTTAAAGTGTTCCTGATTTATTTTGGTTTTACTCCTGCCTTAGGACGCTAACCGCAATTTTTAGATCCACCAAAATAAAGTATAAAAAGAAAATGTCCAACTGCCTCCCATTTCTTGCACATATACTGTAATACCCCTTACCACTACAATGTAAATAAAGGTTAACTTTTTACAAGCGGCATATCAACTTGATCATTTCCCTTTAGGGAGGAAGCTATAAACACGCAACTGTGGGGTGGTATGCATTGCATGAGTTGATTCCGTTCACTATAAACAGCAATACATACTGCTTTTGACATTTAATAAAAGTTAGCTGGGGTGTTTTCGGGCTTTAAACACTGACAGGCCTGAGAAAGAGAGTGTTCAAAGAGAGAAGAAAGAAAAGAAAAGAAAGAAAGAAAGAGAACGGGGGAGGCAGGAAGGGAGAAATAGTGAGAGGTTGTCAGTCAGTTACCTGTGTCAAAAACATTACTGACATTCCGAAAGACAGGAAGCCTGGGCTGTGGTGGACCGCTCTGCCACAAGCTTTGCTTTCTTTACATTTCAACAGATTACTTCAACATGTGTGTGTGTGTGTGTGTGTCTGTCTGAATACGTGATATCTCTGTGCATGAGTGTGTGCAGCCGAATAAGAGAGGACCTATGCACTGTGCTGTATTACCTGGGGCAAGTGCAGCAAACTGCTTTCAATACCAAATTCTCATGAGCACGTCCCCAGCTTGGCTTAATTAGAGCTACTGTCACGGTTCTTTTAGCTTTCCTTCCAGTTGGCTTTCTACTGACCCCGTGCACCACAAAGGGGCCCTTTTATAGTGTGTGTCATTTATTTATTCTATACAGCTGGAGCCGTAAGCTGGTGCTGGTAGGTGTGGGGATTCTATCATGTGCCATAATCCTACTGTACAGCCATGGCTGTTAGTGCTGGATGAAGAACAGGGTTACGCAGACACGGAAGTGTGCCGACCTCGGGTTAGACTTAATCCCTCCTGAATCTATTTTCTGACCTATCGACTACTGCTTGATTCCTCAAATATCACCTCGCTTCCTCTCAATCTGTTGATGCCGCTAGCTGTATAGACTCTCTCCCAGAGACAAGAGGAATGCAACTTCGGCTTTTAAAGGCTTTGGCAGCGGCAGCCGTCCTGGCCAGGCTGAGAGGAGCGAACATGGCTGCAGATGTATATCAACCTTATCTACTGCTTATAAATCTCTTCAAGGATTTGGCACTTAAAGTCTGTTCCCGTCCCCCCAGACTCCCCCTCCTCTCCTCAGAAGAAGCAATAACTTTTTTTTCCCCCATCAAAGCTATGCTGAATGTGCAACGTGAGTCTAGAGAGATTTCAAAGGATTTAAAGAAAAAATTCAGCCTAAAATACACATTTACTCGATGAGTATTAAGCACTTCTGATGTTGACAGATTGAGTGGCACGGCTTTCAATTTTCATTAACTTAAAGCCCTATTTCTGTGATATCATTGATAAGGAGTATGAGGACTACAGTGTACAGCTGGCTTTCAGGAATTTCTTTTGAAACGAAATTGTCAGGATATCTCCATGCATTACCTGAGCTTGGATAAAAATGGCCACTACAATACAGCTGATCCAGATTAACTGTATATTTGTGACAACAAACATTTTCAATAGAGAGTACAAGGGTGGGTGATCTCAACCTTCTCTTGAGTCCTTGTCTTTCATGTAGGCTGACCAGCTTTGCACTCTCTGTTGAAAATAATGTTTAAACACCACATGACATTTTATCAGGAATCAGTTCATTGAGTTGTTTTTATTCATTCTTTTTTTGTATTTGTTTATTTTTCACACTCGTTATAATTATTTTCCCTTCGGGGTTAATAAACTGTCAATATCCATCCATTTATCCATCCATCCATCCATCTAGGAACCTAGTTGGACTACAGAGGTTCCTAGATGGATGAATGAAAGGAAGGAAGGAAATTCCCATTTTTTAAAAACCATGGTAGAACCTCCGATCAACATTTCACTCAAATCCCACACTATGGGCAATTTAGAAACGTCAATCAGCCTAATCTGCAGTACCCGGAAGAAACCCACTAAAAACTGAGAAAACATGCAAACTACATGGACACAGACCCGAGGCGGGAATGTAACCATCAACACTCTAACCACTATATACTGTATCTATATCTATAAACTCTATTGCTTGTTAAAGCCCCCGAGTGGAGGGCGAGCAGTGGTAAAGAGATCTGCTCGCCCTATCATCCGGAGATCGCTGGTTCGATCCCCGGGTGATGCTGTTACCTCCCACAGCCGGAGGCCTAGAGAGAGCTGATTTGCCGAGCTCTCTCAGAAGGGAGGGAATAAGAGGTACTTAGCACTCCCACATTAATCACGACTCTACAGCCAATCAGGGGCATCTGTGAGCTCGCGCACGCGGAAGGAGCAGTAAGCGCTTTCCTCCGAGTGTGTTACTCCACCCCTAATGATGCGTGAGCAAGCAGTTCAAAAGGATGCGGTTAGCTGGCGTCACGCGGTTCGGAGGAAACACGACTAAATTAGGGAGAAAATCGGGAAAAAATCCACAAAAAAACCCTCTATTGTTTGTTATAAAAAGAACAAACATTCCAAATAACCTACATAGGAGCCTATTCCACACAAGCTATTCCCACTCCTGAAATAGAGTACTGTGGAACTCTACAGTACAAACCTTTAAAACTGGCCAGATTAATTATCGATAAGGTTTGAAGAACCATAAACAAGAATAAAAGTCATGACTTAATACTTCGATTGTATTTTGTTGCACCACACACATTTCTCCCTATTAACCTCACCCAGAGTTTACCAGATAAATGAAATACATTATTTCCTAAGAAGTAGAAGAAGCAATGTTTTTTTTTTTACATTGGACTTGCGTTATAACGTTTTATACCATTTAGGGCTCTGATTTAAATGATCCATTTTATGTTTAGATGTTAAACTTCATCCAACACTGATGGACTGAATTAATGAGATCTGGGGCAACGCCTGCTGTAGGTCAGTGAGCACTGGGAAAATTAAACTTCTCTGCAATGCTTAGTCATTTGCTTTGATAAAGCACACTGAGACACTGAGATCAGGGGGTCAGATAGGAATATTTATCCAGAAAGTATGTAATACATGTAGGACCCCTAAGAGATGTTTTTTTGTCCTCTGATCAAACCTCAACCTCTTTTACAGTTTTTCTGCCAAACGCCTTTTTCTTTTACCCCAGAATTGTTTTTTTCAGCCATTAAGGCCAATACATTTTGGGCTGTTACAAGTTACAAGGTCCAAGATGCATTTTTAACAATAAATATCATCAGAGTTTATTTTTGGAGTGAGGTTTATAGTCAGCCATAGACAAAGCAAAGGCGATTACTGTACACAGTCATGGCTGGTTTATTACAGTATATGTAGCTTAGCCTTATACTTCGTAATAGGAGTTTTTTTATTTATTTTTGACCCACTGCAAGAATTTTTTAAAAATTTAAGAGACAAGAGTGCATAAGAAATATGCCATTCGACATAAATTTTCAAGACAAGTGTGTGAGGGACTCATCACTAGAGGACAAAATTCACTTTCTAGAATCTGGAAAGGGAAAAAGTACAGGGAATCAAAATGGAATAAAAAGGGAGGGGTAAAAGAGCACTGAGACAGAAACATCTGTATCACAGATATCCCAGAGTCATGTTAAGCCAAGTAATGGAGTTTAATGAGTGAGGCAGCAAGCTTTCTGTCAGTCCCACTTGCCTTCTGGAGCACCCCAGACATCTAGAGCATCTTGCATAGCTTATATATTAACAAAAACACAAATAAAGAATGATTGTAATAAAGAAATTTCCCCACTCCAATACTCCAAGCACAACAGGGTAAAATCAGTCCCTCAGAAAATACAGTGAAATGAAAAGGCATAAAAAGATTAAATCAAACATATAAAAAAAATATGAAAACCTCACTGAATGTTAACGCGATACTCTGGTGTTATGGATGGCAGACAGCAACATTTTCCCATTGTTTTCCTTCACTCTGCAAGTCACCGACATTAAAATGTTCAAGCATGATAAAATCACATCATGTAAAACTGTTAATTGCTCAGAATTAAAAAAAAAAAAAAAAAGTAGGAACAGAAAGAAAGAAAGAAAGGTTGTGGTTCTGGAGAGCAGATGGATGGAAAAAAAGATATTGCACTAGTTCTATGGGCCTGTTTTCAATGCTAAATGTTTAAAGAGTCTTTAAGCTGAAATTAAGATCTGGAAGGTTTTAGGAGTTTAAATTTTATTTTTATTTTAAAATGGTTAAACGTGACCTATTATTTTACTATGAATGAAATACACGGTCAAAAAAGAATTAAAACAATGTATATAAAGATGGGAAAGAAATTGCATTGCATCATGTATTTCCCTTTATTATTGTTTTAAACTCCAATTTTTATGCTTCCAAACAAAGCACAGCCTTTGTTCTGATTAGCCTCAATAACAAGGGGTTTTCTTATGTCAGGTCCACACAGCTGTTTAGTCCCAGTACTGAGTTCTCATCAGATTGTGTGTATATGGAATTGCTCTATCCTTCCAGGTTTTGATAATGTGTTAATGGGTTCTTAACCAAGTTCCAATAATTTTAAATCTCATTAGTTGTTTTCTTTGCTTGATGCGGCCAGATAATTTGACGCTTCTGAAATCATGACTTTTTTTTGGCCGGGCAGCGAATATTACAAACCTGCTAGACATTTTTTATCCCGAAATGCACAGACGTTTAACACACACAATTAAACTCTGCCTCAGCCTGTAAAATGTTTCACTCCATACATGGGGACATAAAAAGGATATTATACATATGCTTCAGTCAAAAAGGCGTCTGTGTAATATCCTGTAGTGCTATAGTGCTGGAACAGAAGACTGTAGCAAAGGCGAAATTTTAAGGCGGTGGAAAGACATCTCTGTGTGGAAGTCCCTTTGGCATGACTGAAACATTATTAAAAGCTCCCAGTTAGCCCAACCAAAATAAACTTGGCAGGCATGAAATGATTCAATAAACGTACACAGAGGAGTCTTTAAAAAATCATTAATGATGGGAGCTTTGTGAAGCAAGAACAAATAGGAACAGAAGCTTTGTATCAACGCAGAGAGAGAGTGAGAACGCCAAAGCGAGGAGACAAGTTCAGACTCTGACTGATCATGTACAAGAGCTGGGATCAAAGGCTCAACAGATCTCTCACCTGGATTTACCTGCAGTCAGAGCCAATATCTTCAGGATAGACGCTAAAGCACTTTACATTTAGGGAATGACATCTGTGTGGAGGTGCTTCAGATAGCTGCTTTAGGACATAATGAGCTGCAAATCTTTTTTTTTTCCATATGAATCTGCTGCAGAGTTGTACCTTTGGCTCTGATAGAAAGCCCTAATTAATCAGATGTAAGTGCTGTGGAGAGTTGGCACAGAGGGGCACTAATACTGTTTATTATAATACAATATACTAGCGCACAAACATTACACATCATTGATGAGGAAAGAGTTTTTAGAAATAGTTAACAGGTAAAAGGTAAAAATCAGCTGATCAGCTTTAATGTAATCAGTAATGTTATTATTATTATTTCAGGTTGAAGCCCACGTATATGTCTGTCTGTCTGTCTGGCTTTCTGTACGGCACAGGAACTCTCTGTCTAACTTATTATTACAAAGAAATAACATTTTATAAGGGTGAGTATCTTGCACTTTGTGTAGGATAAGTTGTACTTTTTTCTTCGTCAGACAAATAAACTCCCTGTTCGGTAACTGGAGAGTAAATCACTGATGAGAAATAGAAACAGTAGATCAGACATAATAAAATTATATATTTTTTTGGTCTGAAAACGACTCTTATTAGTAAAACAAAGCTTAGTGGTTTCTTATTTTAAAGTGGGTTATTAAATCTGCTACAGAATTGAACAGAATACAGAATAGTGCAGGTTAAACTTCATTAAATTCTATGCAGCCAGTTTTGTGAGATGCTGTGACACAGTCTGGTTGGACAGTGGTGATGGGAAGTTTGAATCATTTAGTGACTCGGTTCTTTAAATCTTAAAATGAACAAATCTTTTTTTGAGTCATTTAGTTCATTACGTTTGATCATAAATAAAAATAAAATATTACATTTTTAATAAACAGACCCCCAACTCTCATATCTTCTGGTCCGAGTCATTTTGTTCTTTCGAATCTATTGCACTGCATAGCGTCTATGGGAGTCACGTGACAATAGAACAAACGACTCGGGCTAGTAGACTCGAAGGTAACTACTTATTTCATATTCCCTACATAACCTACAGTGGTTTTGCGATGCTTTGCACTCGGTCATCTGAGTCACGTTAAAGACTTGTACAAAAAGAACAAAACGTTTATGATCCTACAGACAAAATCTGTCTTTTTTTCATATAAATAATACTTAGCAAACTTTGAAACCTCCCTGCTTCATTTTCCTAGAAACCTAAAGACAGTCTGGAAGTATTTCTGGAAGATAAAGTGACCTGCGACTGTGCAGCAGGTCAAACTCAGTAGCAGCCCAGGAACGCGTATACTGTATATTTCCTTTCACGGTTTATCGCATTTAGTAAATAGTAAAAGTCTATACTTTAGAAGATGTAGAACTCTGTGCAACTCTTAATCACTTCTGTATCTGCTTAGACTTTTTGTAGACATACAGCATTACCTTTTTTCTTATAAATAGAATGTACTGAAAAGTCAAAAACAAAGAAAATTAGGAAAAAAAAGAGAAAGCGCTAGAGAGGAATAAAAGCAACCATGTGCTTTAGTAATCTACATGTAAACAGACCGACTTCACTTCTTTCTCTCTCTCTCTCTCTCTCTTCAGATGACAATGGCCCTTTTCATGGCACCAGTCACCCATAGCCCATGCTGACGCGCAGGTCATGGCCCCCCTCTTCAAAGCACGGTATGTCTGCAAGACTCATTATTACCTTCCCATGCTGTGGCCAAGAGCATGTTTCCACTGGCCGAGCAAATGGGAATTACAGCGTTCTAATAAAGACGGGGATATGTGACACCAGAAACACTGTGGGATTAAACTCAACTGCCTGCATAATTAGGCTCAAATTAACACCAGCCAAAAGAGGAGACTTCGTGAAGAATGGATGTTTGTGTATGTGCATGCACAGTCATGTCAGGTTTGGAAGTTACTGAGAATCAGATAAAATTAAAATAAAAGAAATCGGGGTCACGATGACCACGCAGTCGGCCTAAACGCTCTTCCGCTAGAAATAAATAGGCGAATAAATAAATAAATAGAAATGCACCATGGCTGGTGTAGGAATTTCACCTTTTTGTGATGCAAGTTTCCACTTCCTGGAAGATGCTTATACAACTAGTTCTAGGTCAAGGACTCCTGGTCATGGGTGGCTAGAGTACTTCCTCATACCAAACTTCCTCATGCAGTTGTGCAGTTCAAACAGTAGCTGATGGTGTTATTGCTGAAAAAAAAAAAGTTAACTTTAACACCATTTTCTGAATGTTCACACTTCACACTTCAATACAGAACCTTTACAGGAGTCAGTGAAACTGAAATACAGAACTAAATAAATGCCTGACGTTAATTTCATACACAGCTATGGCCATTTTCTATCACTGCTGCTGGAATGTTTTCACACCCAAGGTTTTAACAGTGTGCCTACTGTAAGATCCACACACACACACACACACTCAGTTTAAGGTCTAAAACAAATCAAATGTTGTTAGTCTTTCCCATGAGCACACAGGACACACTTATATTTACTGTACATACACATGAGTGCCAAACGCGCACATGCATGTTTATACAGACATTGGAAACGCACACGTGTTTATACACACGAGGTAGTAATTAATGACATGAGACATAACACAGATAGACCTTAAGCCTTCGGTGCATTTCCTGATGGAGACCTGTGATCTGGAATCTCATTCATAAAACTAGCACACTGGCATCATTGTTAGAGCGGTGCATGTGTGAACCTCCTCAGTAGATCATATTCATAAGCGGAATTCAACCCAAAATGCCAGCACTTCCACTGGTACAGCATACTAGTTTGTACCGACTGCAGAGGAAAATTCTAAATCAAAGTATTTGTCGGACCATCTGGCCTAAAGATTTTACATTACGTAGATGTATTATATTAAGTCTTATCTATTTATTAATCGTCAATAATCACTTTATTCTGATCCACAAAGGGGATACACAGGGGATCCACACTGGGTGGATACTATTTTATCACAAGGAAACTATTATCTAGTTAATCTGTTCCACAGGGGAAAAAAAACCCTGATGCATTTACACACAGTTTTACAGTATGAGTCATTACAAATTGGCTTGTAAATCTCATGCGATTACACAACAAACTGATATCCAGCTTGTAATTATCTCGTAAAAGATAAAAGATAAAGAAGATGTGATCTGATCAGAAATGTGATCGGCTTTTGATTAAGGCTTAGTTTTTGGAAATAATTGAACCGTTGAAGTACGGATCATAGATGAACTATTCTTTGGACATTAGCACATAAATAAATAAATAAATAAATATATGAAAAAACCCTGAATAGCTTCTTTATGGTCAGTGGATCAACTGTGGTTTCCAAAATCCAATCAAACATTATTTTAATCACATTATTTTAATCTTTTATTCATACACACTCTTTCTATGGCAAACCACTGAATTGATGTAATGCCTTGAAGCAATGGACCAACTGCATGTTTCAGAAGCTCAAGCAACGTCTTCTCATTGGCTTCTGAGCACGAAACCCTGATCTAAAGCCGTGTGCGGCACCATTTCCATAAGCTGATTGTCTCTATGTGCGAAGCGTGTGCATGTGAAGTATGTATACATTAGTCACACCTGGGAGAATCCATTAGCGTTTACCCGACCAGAGAGCCATTAACACGCCACAGGCTTCCATCTCTGTACAAGGACCTTATAGGAACCATTAAAAAGTGATGTGTGGCCTAGAGCCAGGCACAGACGCTCAAAATCACCCGTTAAAGCCGTCAGATTTAACAGGCCATCAGTCTGACAGATATAATAAGTAATGTTACGTGATGATATCGGTGGGTGGATGTACTCTATGTGTTACTGCTTGTTCCATGAAAAAAAGATCTCACAGGACAGGACTTACTCGCCCCCTGAACCCTCGACTCTTTTTGAGTTCTTGTTATAAAAATCTCATTAAATGATGCAATGAAACTCTAACTGGTTAGCCATTACACAGTTAGTTACATAAACCAGGCTGTTTTAAAAGCATTTAAAACTCATTTTCTTCACAATTGCCTGTTCCGAACAACCATCCATCACCTATAACACTCTTATATTTTAGAGCAAATACTTACTCATGCTTTTTGAGAGAAAGAACGTAACAACACCTTTTTGTATACATGAAAAGACATATGCCTCTAATTGGCTAGTGTCAAGAGAAGAAGGCATTCCTTTCTGCACATGGAGAAGCCAATTGTGCTCTCTTGGGCTCAAGGCCAAAGCACCGGCACTTTAAACGAACTAAACAGAGAACAACAACAGTACAGTACAAATAGACCGTGTTGCACTGTTAGAGTACTGCATATGCAGAATGTGCTCATCTGGGAAAACTTATACATGGTAGAACTGTCAACATAGAATTATATAGTTTATCTAGCATGGAACTGTAGAAATACTGGTTACTTCCAAAAACACAACTTCATTCAAGGAAAACTTGAGCTTGACTTTATTTGCACAGATGCAGGTGTATATACAGTGGTGTGAAAAAGTGTTTGCCCCCTTATTGAGTTTTTTTTTTTTGCCATGTTTGTCACACTTCAATGTTTTAGATCATCAAACAAATTTAAATATTAGTCAGATATAGAAGCCAATATAAATCACAGTTTTTAAATGAAGGTTTTTAAGGGTAAACAAAATTACAAAAAACAAAACTACATAGCCCTGTTTTTGACTTTCTTTGGATCTCTGCATGATGTCTAGCTTTTGAGGATCTTTTGGTCTACTTCATTTTATCAGGCAGGTCATATTTAAGTGATTTCTTGATTGGCAACAGGTATGGCAGTAATCAGGCCCAGGTGTAGCTAGAGAAATTAAACTCAGGTGTGATAAACCAGAGTTATGCTTTTCACACAGGGCTTAGTAGTTTTGGATTTTGTTTTCATTTAATAATAAAAAACCTAATTTAAAAACTGCATGTGTTTACTTGTGTTATCTTTGACTAATATTTAAATTAGCTTGATGATCTGAAACATTAAAATGTGACCAACATGCAAAAAAAAAAAAAGAAATCATTAAGGGGCAAACACTTTTACACCAATGTAGATAGATAGATAGATAGATAGATAGATAGATAGATAGGAAGGAAGGTATGAAGGTAGGTAAATAGATACAGCAATGTATTTTGATTGTAATTATGACTTATAGAAATTAATACAGTATTGCAGATAATGATATATAGAAAAAACAAAGTGCGATAAACTGCCGATCCAAAATAAGAAAAAGAGATGAAATGTGCACCAACATGTTGCCCAATAGGACACCAAACAAGGTATGACAAGAATAGCGATTGATTTTGCACAGATGAAATTACTTATTATTTATAACTTTGACAATATATTTGTATTTGAGTTAAGTTGTATTGAATAATGATACGATTTATGATCCATGTTGATAAAGTAGACTGATAAGAGTAATTTAGGGTTTATGGTAAGGTTTTGGAGGCGAATGTCTTTAAGAACCAGTCTAATGGCTTCTGTGCAGAAGCTGTTGGTAAATCTACACTTGTTTGTGCTGATGCTCTCTGGTCTGAAGTGTCACAAGGATGTCTCTGAGGATGGCAGAATCTTTATTTCTGCAGTGCTATGTGCAGTGCCCAAGCGGGCAGGAAGGGGCGGTGGAGGGCATGGACTAGCTGATGATCCTCTCTGCAGTCTTATTGACTCTCTGGAGGGCCTCTACTGACTGTGTGTGGCATTTCCATACCACACAGTGATCCCTCTGGTCAGGACGCTTTCAATAAGTCCTCTGTAGACCTGGGTGAAGGCTGATGTCTAAGTCCCTCTTTTTAAGCAGCTTTATAAAGAAGAGTAGGTGTTGGGCTTTCTTCATTATGGCTGTGGTGTTGGCTTGTCAGAAAAGGTTCCCAGAGAAGTGCAGGCCCAGGAGCATAAAGGTATCAACCAGCCCTACTTCAGCTTCATTAGTAGTCAGAGCCTGCAGCGACTCCTGAAGTCCAGAACGAGGACTCCTCAAAAATCCTCAAAAATCATCTGATCGTAGTGGGGCTTTGTTTTAGGCAAGTACAATCTTAGATCAACTACAACATAGACCTTTTTTTTTTACCAAGACATTATTTATTAAAAACAACAAAGCCAAAAAGAATGTTGGCAATTCTTAGTTCCCTTTACTACTTCAACAGGATTTAAGAAAGTAAGTTGAAGCCAGATGTTGCTAATCATCAGCCCCTGGTGTGCAGATTTCTATAAAAGCAGAAGTTTTGGCAGTTTGCTCTAAGAGAAGCAACAATTGCTTCTCTAAGACCACTGCTTATGTCTTTCTCTCTTGGCACTGCGTTAACACACACCTGAATATAACGCTCTTAGAGAAGCAATTGTTGCTCCACATAACTCTGGAAAGGGTTATAAAAGCTTTTCCAAACAATTTGGAGTTCAACATTCTAAAGACAGCTAAAGCTTGTTCGAAATTGGGTCATGCAACAGGATAATGATCTGAATCACGCCAGTAAATCTACAATCGAATAGCTGAACAATAAAAGAAGCAAGGTTTTTAAAAAGATCTGCACAAAGTACAGACCTTAACCCATTTGAAATGCTGTGGCGAGACCTTAAGAGAGCTATGCATAAGCAAATACCCAAAACCTCAATAAACCGAAATAATGTTATAAAGAAGAAGGGATCAAAATTCCTCCACAATTGTTGCGAGTCTGCAAGTCATAGAGAAAACTGTTTTTTTGAGCTATTGCTGGTAAACCTGTTTTTTTTTTTTTTTGGCTTAATTTTTGTTAAATAATGTCATGGTGAAAAATGTTATACATTGTTGTTCGTCTGAGGTTGTATTTGTCTAATACTAAGACCTGCAATAATCAGATGTTTTCACATAGAATTAAAAGAAGGTGTACTCTTGAAACTTTAGAACATGCCTGCAAATGGATTCTAGTATTCCAACAGTTTAGTATACTGTACAACATTCCTCATCAGAATGATTATCCGACTTTGATAATCCGTTCAAGAGGTAAACATTTGATCTGATTACTTCTCTCTTGTTGGAATAAATATGTTCTTTCCGCGCATGTTTTCCCCAGGTGGGGGTAGCATTAGGTGAGAGGGAAATTTTCTTTCCATTACTGATCAGGAAACTCTGTGAGAACAATTCTCTCCCAGCTGTGTTTACTTTCATCCACAAGTTTCTGGCTGAGGCAGGGGCACTGATTGGCTCCTCATTTCACACATAGTAAAAGCATGATGTATCGTGATTCAGCCGCCCTGACTCATAATTTTTTTTCCTTTCCTGTATATGTTTGCAGTATTTGAGGCGGTAAATTGTTGCTCTATAATTCTACAGGTGGTGCACTCTAAACTGTTCACACTTTGGCAGGCAGAACATTATCCTGAGTGGTACAAGCAAATTATTGGATAAGTTTGTTTAGAATCCTAACAAAATGTGGTGGTTAGCACTATCACCTTGCACCTTTACTGTCCGGGTTCTAGTCCCGGCCAGGCTCGATTCCTGTCTCTGTATGCATGGAGTTTGCATGTTCTTTCCGTGCTTGGTGGGTTTCCTCCGGGTGCTCTGGTTTTCTCCCACAGTCCAAAGATATGCAGGTTAGGCTAATTGGTGTTCCCAAATTGCCCGTAGTGTGAGAGTATGTTTGTGTAAGTGTGCCCTGAGATGGATTGGCACCATGTCCAGCGTGCACCAGGCTCCAGGTCTCCGCTACCCTGAATACAGGTTAAAGCGGTGTAGAAGATGAGTGAGTGAGTGGGTGAGTGAGTGAGTAGATATCAAAATATATTACAGGCAGCAAAACCTAATTTTTCATCTTTTTTTTCCCCCCATCACAGCTTCACGTGGCAGATTTTCCCAGACCACCACACATTTGAAAGCTGTATAATAGCAAAGCTACACATGAAGTATTTAGGACAGTAGGGTGCAAGATAGCAGGGTTACGGCTCAGGGCAATGCTGGTAACAGTCCAAAGCGTTATAGTTACAGTAAGCTCTGGTTATTGCACATTGCGGTCCTGATTTGGCCTGAGCAACAATAATGCAACAGTTTATAGTTAATGACTCGCACATGCGTGTGTGAAAAGCAGCAGCTTGACAGCTTTGGGATGGAAACAGGATATCCCAGATCTGGGATAGAACCATTTTAGAGACATTTCATGGATATGTTTTTATTCATTTATTTATTTAGGTTTAATTGAACTAGGTTAGGCAGTGTGAGCTCCCCGCTTGGCAACGTGCAACTGCAAATTCAGTGTTTATTTGCTTCGTAGCTGGAAAAAAACCCAAATATAGTTTCTTCTCTGTTTTCACTCTCACTGAGCTGTGCAGCCCTGAATCGTGTGTAATGTAACTTGAAATGTTTATTGATGAGAAGGGATACAGCAACTTTCTGAACCCGGAGTAATCATTCAGTTGGGAACTTCCCAGTATGAAAATCATACTTCCAAACCTGCAGGATTGCAGCATTCGTCTGTAACAGCCTTGTTACACATGCAGCATGTCACATATGCACATGACACGAGACGTCTTACAGAGAACAGAATCTAACAGCAGCAGTCCAACAGCTCTGGGAGGCTATATCAAATCAATGCCTGTGCTGTGATGCTGTGCTGCGAAATGCAGACCCACCTTTTTTTGTAAACTTTGTTTTACCACCGACTTCCTCAAAATATACAACCCTCATGCGAAGTGAAGCGGCACGGCAAAGAAATGGATGGGATTGAACGTGCAGATTGCTCTGCAGAACAAGGGTTCGACACATTTGATTAACTTCATATGGTGTCGTGTAATGCTGATGAAGTCATACACATTCGATCCTCCAACCCCGAGTTCTAATTTCTCCCCTCAGAAAGGGAGTTTAACTCCAGTATACAAGTCATCAATCAACTGGAGTTCGGGCTCACCGGCCAAGCAGTCTAAAACCAAAAGTGCACAGTTTTTTTCCTTCCAATTTTCAGCCTGAATTTGCTGTCATAGACGAAAAAAATCGCTCATCACAGAAGACGTTTGTGGTTCTGAGCGGAGATCAGAGGTCTTCGTAATGAATTCATAATGTGATACAGCAACTGGTAGCTGATTTAATGTCAGTGAAGCCAAAAAGAGCCAAAAACGAGTTCCCAAAATGTGCCCAATTTTTTTTTATTAAAAACTTTTGAGCGTCGATATGGAAAGCCAGCAGTGGGAGAAATGGCTTTACACTCAGCTACGTGGATGATAATGGACAGATTACACAAATATTCTGGTTACATAAAACACACTTTCCATGTTGTCCTCTTTTAACACAGACACAAATAGCTGAAATTTCTTTCACCTTTCAAAGTATGTCTCTCTCGGCATCCCAGCTGTTGAATAAAAATGCTGTAAACACAACGAGATCAGAGGTTCCATCTATTTGGAATCTTCATGCAAGCGAGGACAATCATCAATCTAATCTCCTCTGAAGAACTTCCACAAAACACTCATCTTACACAGAATAAAGGCCCTGTTTATGTTTCTGCAAGCCCGTTTTCTCCTTAAGCCAAGACTTCACTGATTAATGACATAACCAGGACATGGTAATTGTCTTTAATCGCAGGTCTACAGTTGGAGCATACTCTCTGGATAATCTGACATATAGAAGCCATTATCGCATTATCGTCTGTCATACAAAGTGGCAAAAAGTTTATTGGGATTTGCATTCTACGGCATGACAAGTAGTCTTAAATGACTCCTGTAATCACACAGGCTTAAACAGTAGACAAAAACAACACTGGAGAAAAAAATTCCCCTAAAAAACCCAAAATGGCTGCTTGGCAGGATCGAGTGCTGGAGTTTACCTCTCGGTTTCAGACACAGAGATGACCATCTTCTGCTGAACACTTCAAGGCAACTCAAGAAGTGTAAGACACAATTTTTCCTACAATCCCAGTGCTGTTTTGCAATGGGATGAATCAAAAAAGGGAACAAAGTAAAAAAAATAAGAAAAGAAAGAAAAAAAAAAACAATAAGCATGTGTGTGTGTGTGCCAGTTGGTCTTAAAAATGTATCACGGTGCATCAAATAGTAATTAAAGCTAGGACAAATCGATTTTGTGCATTAAAAAAAGGCTGTAATCAAAATAAAATGCACTGCCATGCAGCATGGTGGCTTAGTGGTTGGCACAGTTGCCTTGCACCTCCAGAGTCCGGGTTCAATTCCCGGCCAGGTTAGATATTACTGTTTAAGTAATATGAAGGGGAAAAAAACAAGTCTATGCTTTGTTAACGTAATAATTATGTCACAGGTGTTCAAGTCAAACCAGGACTTTTGATTGTGCAGGAAAACAGATCACAGTTATGAAAGTAAAAACATCTTTATTTCTCTATATAATCCCCTGCCATGCAGTACCAAAGCCCGTACAGTACCCCAGCTTTGCACTAGTGCTTTGATACAATCAAGGTAGAAAGTTTCCTCAGTATGCCGCAGCCATGAACGGACTGCCTGGTTTTCTGTGATAAACCGTTCCTTTAACACACTGAAGATTAGGAATATTCTGTGCCATTTGAAAGCAGGGAGCTCTCTCGTGCATTTTCTTCCGGAAATGCAGGTGTTCATAGATGATTGTGTGTACACCTCCCACAGACAGATAGATCTCTTCTAACAAGTTATCTGTTGATTTTCAAGGCTGAACTGATGGCCAGGTCATTCTCTAGTTCAAGTTCAAGTTCAAGTAGGCTTTATTGTCATTACAACCATATACAGTTAGTACACAGTGAAACGAAACAACGTTCCTCCAGGACCAAGGTGCTACATGCAACACAAATTTACAACATAAATTAACAGAAACACTAAACTAGCTAACCAAGAGGCCTAGTTAACTGGCTAGCAGAGACAGGACAGAAAGACCTAACATAAATTACAACATAAATTAACAAAAACTAACTAGCTAAGTATAACTATTTTAACAGACAACATAAAGTGCACGTGCAAATGTGCAAACAAGAGCAACAACAAAGTGACAGTGCGCAACCACGACATAACAGAACATAAAATATGGTGTTGAGGTAGTGGGTAAACGTAAACGTAACAGTTACAGAACATAAAATATGGTGTTGAGGTAGTGGGTAAACGTAAACGTAACAGTTACAGAACATAAATTATGGTGTTGAGGTAGTGGGTAAACGTAAACATTCTTTAAAAACAGCAGCAAGAATTGAGGAATTAGTGCAAAAATTAGTCCAGTAATGATCATTGTGCAAAAGATAAACAGTGAAGCATTTACAGGTTGGTGTGTACGATAATTTGGTGGTGTAGGTCAGTGTGTCTGCACTTGTGTTGATTAGTCAGTCCAGTCCCAATATTTTGAGGTAGTTGAGTTAAGCTGTGTGATAATGTTTGTGTTAGTGTGTCCGTGTGTGTGTGTGAGTGTGTGTTTATCAGTCCAGTCCCTTTTTGTTGAGGAGACGGATGGCTTGTGGAAAAAAGCTGTTGCACAGTCTGGATGTGTGTGCCCGAATGCTTCGGTACCTTTTTCCAGATGGCAGGAGTGTGAAGTGTGTGTGAGAAGGGTGTGTCTGATCAGCCACAATGCTGGTGGCTTTGCGGATGCAGCGTGTGGTGTAGATGTCTTCAATAGAGGGGAGAGAGACCCCGATGATCTTCTCCGCTGTCCTCACTATCCGTGGTAGGGTTTTGCGATCCGATATGGCACGATTACCAAACCAGACAGTGATGCAGCCACTCAGGATGCTCTCGATAGTTCCTCTATAGAAGGTGGTCAGGATCGGTGGTGGAAGCTGGGCCTTCCTCAGTCTTCTCAGAAAGAAGAGACGCTGTTGGGCTTTCTTGTGTAGGGAGCTGGTGTTGAGGAACCAGCTGAGGTCCTTCTCTAGGTGGACACCCAGGAATTTGATGTTTTCGACGATTCCCACAGAGGAGCCGTTGATGCTCAGCGTTGAATGGTCGCCTCGTGTCCTCCTAAAGTCAACAACCATCTCCTTTGTCTTGTCAACATTTAGAAACAGGTTGTTGTCTTTACACCAGTCCGTTAGCCTCTGCACTTCCTCTCTGTACGCTGACTCGTCGTTCTTGCTAATGAGACCCACCACGGTCGTGTCATCAGCGAACTTAATGATGTGCTCCGAACTGTGTGTTGCTACACAGTCGTGAGTCAGCAATGTGAACAGCAGGGGACTGAGCACGCAGCCTTGTGGGGCCCCAGTGCTCAGTGTGGTGGTGCTGGAGGTGCAGTTTCCGATCCGTACTGACTGAGGCCTACCGGTCAGAAAGTCCAGGATCCAGTTGCAGAGGGAGGTGTTCAGGCCCAACAGGTTCAGCTTCCCAATCAGTTGTTGGGGGATGATAGTGTTGAATGCTGAGCTGAAATCTATGTACAGCATAGATTTCAGCTCAGCATTCAACATAGTGTTGCACTCAGCACTCAGCATAGTGTTGAATGCTGAGCTGAAATCTATGTACAGCATTCGAACATATGTGTCCTCTATTTAAAACTTTCAAAAACTCTAGTGTTTTCCTGCAGCTAAGAGGATCATCACCGTACTGTGGTTTAAAGCTTCTTTAAAATCAATTGATTTTACTCCTTCATTCATGAGAAATTTCATCAAGACCCCGTTTGACCAGAAAACCCATAATAAATGTGACAAACAAATATTTTGAAAAAAACTTTATTGCAGAACTATATACAGTAGGTGCACCTATTAGGGATGGGAGAAAAATGCAATAGATTCAGTGATTCGTGATTCTTTTGTGGGACGATTCATGTATCATCCCATTGACGGCATTAAAGGTATTTAAATGATTTGTTTGTTAAGAGTAGAGATGCTCCAGTCGATCAGCCAGTGACCAGAATTGGAATTTCAGCTTCATCAGCCATGACCCATCACTTAGGACATAACTGATTCTGTGCCGAGTGCACAAGCAGTGCTAAAGTTGTGTGCATTAAAAAGCCTCGGATCAGCCTTTTCCTTTAAAAAAAAGGGGGGGCTAGAGGTAGCTCAGTGGACAAGGTGTTGGACTACTAATTGGAAGGTCCCAAGTTCAAGCCCCACTATCACCAAGTTGCCATTGATGGGATAAAAAGTAAGTGACTGTACAGTGAATAGGGGTGTCTACCAAATGCCATAATTATAAAAACACCATGGGTGCTAAATATTCTTGATGATGAGACATTTGAGGCGATAAAACACCATTTCCTTACAATCCTACGTGTTACACATTAAAATATTCACATGCTGGCACTGTATGTGGTTGGAGTAAATTATTTGATACATGATAGTGTACATGCTGCTCAGTAAAGAGATAGCTTTATTGTTTAATTGAACTTCAAGTTTTCTAATGCACAGGTCTTGTGACTGGCAGACCCATGGACAGCTACACCGTGGGTTTTTCGGCCACCCTTAATGTTTCACTAGGCGACACTGCCATGATGTCAATCAGGGGGAATCCGCAACACCTGGACGCACATCTGTATAGGGCCGTGCAAACATTATGTAGTACCAGGTATGAGAGCGAGTCGCTTCGGTATAGGGGAAAAAAAGGAAAGAAAAAACAGAAAAGAAAAGAGCAGCAAAAAAAAAAGAAAAGAAAAAAGAAAAGAAAAACCCTGTCTCGAGAAGACGAAGAGTTTTATGTTTTTGTATTTGGCATCCGCATTTATTTACATTTTAAAAAGGATCCCATCTCAAGGAGACAAGAGATCTCTTTGCTGTGGTCTGTGTGCCTGGCTTTTGAGTTTTGTTTTCATTATTCTGTCTGCCTTTGTGTTTGATTAATAAACACATGTCATCTCCAAATGGGAAAAGCTTCCCCGAAAGTGCACAATCACTCCTACAGCTCACATCCACACAGCATCCCTTCTGACGCCCTGCAAATAACCACCCTGAGTGTTATATTGTTTAAATGCTGTGCTTGGTTTTTAAGTGAGAAAACTAATATAAGAAATGAGATAGATTTAAATACTCATGTTCAACTCATCTGTAAGGCTGTTGAATAAAGCTAAGGTGGACAAACGTTCGAGTTGTTATAACAACTTTTTTCCAAGGCGCCAGGTCTTTAAATTGCAACAAAAATGTAATATCGGATCTGAATGTTAATGAAATCGTGATACTTACAGAATCGTGATATTAATCGGATCGGCACTTATTATCGTGATAATGTCATATCAGGTGGTTACTGATGATTGTCATTCCTAATGCATACTATATAAGAAATATCATTTCAGTATAAACTTCATTAGTAAAACCCAGTGAATGGTAGCATTTTGTATTAAACAAGTGAACAGATTTTAAAGTGTTATTTCTTTTACAATCTCTATTCCCAAGGTGCTCAAGTCCTTTGAAAGGTATGTTATTAGATCAACGGGAGTGATTTTTGTGGGTGTTCGCAAATGTTTTCACACACAAAAACCATCAAACCAGTTCCTAAGTGAACAGGCATAACGGGACTTGTAGTGGAGCAGCGTGTAAGTTTGCTTTGTTCTCCTTAAGCTCCAGATCAAGTCATGCTGAGCATCCTGTCTGACTCCAGGAAACTTTCTTTTGTTTAGAGAATGGTGAGAATGTGATGATGGACTCCAGAAGCTGCTTTTACAGCTCCAACATTCCCAAAGGTAAGGCTGCACTTCTGGTTAACTGCTACATGAGCTAAGTATTTTGGTAACACTCATAAGTAAGAAGCACTTTTATAAAAAAGAAAGGCGGGAATATGGACCAAAAATGATATTTTATGTAATTATGTATTTATGTATTTTTATTTTAAAAAATGCTGTGATCAAAATAAAATGTAAGGGTTCCACTGCCAGGCGAAATTGTGGCTTAGTGGTTAGCGCTGCCACTTTGCACCTCCAGGGGTCCAGGTTCGATTCCCGGCCAGGTTTGATTCTCGTCTCTCTGTGCGTGGAGTTTGCATGTTCTCCCTGTGCTTGGTGGGTTTCCTCCCACAGTCCAAAAACATACAGATTAGGCTAATTGGCATTCCCGAAATTGCCCATAGTGTGTAAGTGAGTATGTGTGTGTCCTGCATTGGATTGGTACCCTATCCACAGGATTAAGTGGTATAGACTGTGAGTGAGGTTCCACTGCACTGAAAAATATGTCAAATTAATAGCGTATATTAAATAAAAATAGGCTCATTTCTGAAAAATTTGCCTTTAGGGGAAACATTTGGACGTTTGATGACCGTTGAAATTGCATCCATCCCACACGTTACGTCATGATTAAAAAATAGTTGAACGGACGTTTTTGATGTTTTCTGATTCGCAGCAGCTGTCACCAATCGTCCAGATTTGTACTTGGAGGGTATATATTAAACAACACTTCAGCATAAGTGTTATACATGCAACCCCAGACAACTGAAGATATGTACAAATGTATCTAAATGCATTTTTTGTAAATATTCTGTCACATATTTTTACCAATTAATGCTGTCCTACTGTGACTAGTTTTGGCCAGAGAAATGACGTTGCCATAGGACCAATGTTTTCAGTTTAAATTTAAACATAACAGAAGTAATATCAGGCCAATTTCTTTCTGATAAGTATTCCACTCAGGTAGACCACAGGACTCCCTCAGTGACCGTAGAGAGAAATAAATATTGACTTGTGGAGTGCATATTGAATGTGCTTTCTTTCAGGTCAGAAGACTTTTTGGGCTGTAAAGGCTTCATGACACAAAGTACAGCCCATTCTACAGTTTACAACACTGACAAAACTGTGCTGAAAAATATTTCACACGTCGCATGTCCATCATGACTTCCTTAAGCTGTGCGGAGACAGAAGGCGGAGATGTGCGCAGACGCAGAGGGAGACTGGGGCGGAGATGTGTGGAGACGCACAGAGAGAGAGTGGGTGTGGCTACATAGAGATGCAGAAATTGGGAGGCGGGGCTTTGTGGAGATGCAAGGCAAGAGTGGGGACAGGCCTGTGCAAGGATGCAGCAGGGGGTATGGGGGGTATGGTTTGGATGGGAGACTGTGTGCTCTGGCACCTATTCACATATTAAACAGGTCATGTAACGCAACATCAAACCATATTAAAATAAACGATATTGTCTCATCCTATGTCTTGTTTCGAAATATATTGATATTCCTTAAAATCCAGGCCAAACTTGTTAATTGTTGAATTTAAGTGTTTTATTCAGGCCCTATATCCCCAGTAAAGTGCAGTCCTAATGCTTCAGCTTACCAAGACATCCTGGACAATGCTATGCTTCCAGATTTGTGGCAAAAGTTTAGGGGAAGACTCTTTTTTATTCTGAAATGACTGACCCTCATGGTTTGGAAATCGCCGTTAAACTATAAGTTTGCCAGACGTATGAGGCAGAGTGCTTGGAAAGGTATAATGCAAAGGAAATTTTGTGAAACGACCAGATACCTCATGTATGTGGATGTATACGGGAATCAGTGGAACTTTCTAGGAATCCTCACAGCTAGCAGTGAGTGGTGATGGCTGTGAGGTGTACAGGTCTTTTGTATGTTAATGACTAGCAGAAAGAGGTGCTGTCCTTCTTATTATAGCCCGGTGTGGGGGATTAGAAGTGGTGTGCCTTAGTCTCTTCAGCCTGAGGGTTTGAAGGAGAAGCAAGCTGCACACACTGCTCTTCTTAAAGAGGTTATCCAGCATCTTGATGCATTTGAGTGCAAGTTTGATGAGAGAAGACCGCAGGAAGAGTCAAGCCATGTGCATAAAAGAGCTCAGAGGGCGTATAACGTTGACCTTTATGTCACCTGACAATACAGTAGTAAATGATACCTTGCCAAGTTAGCCTAAGCATTTGGCTACACATCTACTTTTTGTTACTTGCATTGATGTAGGTGTCCAGCATATTCAAAAATGTGTCACGTTCGAATTATACAATGTTGTTTACAAATGTATGTATTAAAGCGGGTTTTATTTCAACATTACAGGAAGCTATAAGGAGCCTCCAGAATTCAGAAAACAACCCACATAAATACGATCCACAAACTGGGTAAGAATGTTGTTTCTTTACATGCTATGTATGGGGTTTTACATAAACATTTTAAAGGTAATTAATGACACTACTCTCTTTACACACAGAATCAGTTTACTTTATGATCAGGCAGTGATGACATACAGTATCTGCTGGAGGAATTAAAGATGATTTTTGCAGATGCAGACCCAGAGTGTAAGGGTAATCAGAAATTGCTATTGTAATTATTTTCATGTCCCTTTATTTTTGTCCCTCTAATAATTTGAATTGTTTCTGTCACTTAGCTGAATTTTTTTTTACCAACATGTTAAACATTGCAGAGGAAATACTGTTCATCTCGGCCAGGAAAGTCTCAGCTAAGAGACTGCATTAAGACAGGGGATAAGTAAGTGTGCAAATTCATCTATGTATTAAGTTCGGTACATCTCTGGGTGTTTTTAGGGGTTAACATATGGTGTGTTTTGCAGTCGCTGGAGTCCAGGTGTAGAGACGTTCAAACAGATGCAGAGAAAGAACGGTGGCAGACAGCAATGCTGGAACTGATGTCCGATGAGGAGGATGCCATTGCGTGCCATGCCGTCAGTGTGTAATATCTAATGGGACTGAGCTAGAAGGACATTTATTTTGGACATCTAACAAGCACTGGTGCATGTTTGTTCTAGTATTGCTTTTATTTTAATTGCACCTTCATAAATGCACATTTGTTCATTTTTTCCATATTTTATGTTTTTTTCCTGTCTTACTTTGCTTTGTATATTTATTAGTGTTTGGTTTGATTTTAATAAAACAATCTACATACCTGCCCAATAACCAATCTAGTCACTAAGTTATGAGGGCTTGGGTTGGGCTAAATAAAAAGTAGTGAGTGGGTAATGTCCCAATAGATGTCAGGGTTTGGGTAGTGTTTTTTTTTTTTAAACAACAATCAAAGCAGAGTTGGGCAAAGGTGTAAAATGCAAATGACTTGAGGTGTAAATGTCTCCTGACGAAATCCTTGAGTGGAATATTGCCATGGCAATAAAGGGCTGTACCATAGAAGGATTCCTCAGCAAGACACATCCGAATTGGTATCAATCCAGAAGTATCCTAGCTTGGTACGCTCAGTGGTACTTGTACATACTTCCAAAAATCAGTGGTTTATACGGGCGTTTCCTCGTACAGATACACCTCTTTTCCTGCAGTGAACTGTGCTGTTATAACAACCTTTTCTGGGAAGGCTTTTCAGTAGATTTTGGAGTTTGGCACTGACTTTTGCTCATGCAGCCACAAGAGTATCAGTGAGATCAGGCACTGAAGTAGGGTGAGGAGACAGTCACAGTCTGTGTTTCAGTTCATTCCAAATTGTTTAGTACAGTTGAGGTCAGGGCTCTGTGCAAAATTTCTTCCAAATAAACCAGGTCTTCATGGTGCTTATTACTGTAACATGGGCGCTGTCACGCTGTAACAGGTCTGGGCTCTTTAGTGAAGGGAAACTTGGGGAAGATCCACATACAGCATGTGTATGATTGGCAGGTGTCCACATACTTTTGCCCCTATCATTGATAAAATAGTTAATTTAACATCTGGTTCCAACAAAACTGATCTATCTCATATGGCTGTAGAGAAATTAATAAAAGGAATTATTTATAGTTGTTACATAATTTGTAGCAATTTACAAAAAATTGCGTTTATTAAAGAAATAATCAAAAGGATGGTGATCCGTTTGGAGGTTTTCTTGTGAAATCAACTAAAAAACTGATCATAATTGCACCTTCTGCATGCATATGATTTTTGTCGGTGTTTATGTATCAGTGACTTACTGTACTGTATGTGACACACTTCACACTCGAAATAACTGCAGTATACGATCATGACATATCTGTTGACTCAAGCTGGCACAAATGAACTCATGACAGGATTTTGATAAAATTATGCATTATAAAATGGACGCAGGCCAAACGCACAGCTGTACATCAATGTCTTGGCGCGAGTTCGTTCAAAGAGCTCGTTCGGTTATGTTTATATTTCGACCCGGATGAGCGAAATTTGCCAGCTTTGAAACAATGTCCTCAGTGTGTGAGTTTCATACAGATGCTGCATCAACTGCATAATCATCTCTTCAACAGAAACCGAAGCAAGTGGGGCGGGGGGGGCGGGCAAAGAAGCAACTATTCATTAATCTCGCTGCTAATTACGACGCAATCTGATTAAAGTCAATGAGTATACTGTAGCACGGCTGAATTTTATCAAAAGGCTGGAAAAGGACAAGAGAACTCCTGTTGTGTTTTCAGTAAATGCGTAAGTAGGGTGAGTCTCAGATGGAAAGTGTTTCGACTGTGCTAATTGAGTGCTAACAACATCTCTTTGCATGTAGTTAATTTACAGAACACTAAACCTTCTCGTAAACATCGGTGACGAACACGCCTGGCACATACCGGCATCCCTGTTTCTTAACGCTGCCTGAAACTCGGAGATTTACGCACATCAGTAAGAAAAAAAAAAAAAGAATAATACCAACTTGGATTTTTTTTTTGTTTGTTTAACCAAAAGTGAACTTCAGACCACACTAAATTTTTTATATTCGAGAGAGAGTGTTAAAATATTGGCATATAAATTAATAGACTGTGAAACGATGGCGGCTGACAGACCTGTTTGTGTGAGAGCTGATAAAATTCTTTACATCATAAATCGTTGATCTGGCTGTTATAATTGAGGAGGTGAAAAGCTTTTCTACTCGTAATAGCAAAAAAAAAGCGGTGGAACTGCGGCGGTGTGTAAAAGCCTGCAAAGTGAATAAACACACAGGACGCAGGACGTATACTGTACATACATTAAGCTGCATGAGAGCGGGATAATGAGAGGAAATGACTTCAGTATGTCTTTAGTGTGTGTATCTGTTTCTGTTTATGTGCTACTGCCAGGGGGTAGCAGTCTCGTCACCTCCCTGAGACTACAGAGAGAGAGAGAGTTTAGGGGCAATGGGAAGGGCATTGTTGTTGAATCTTGTTTGGTTTACGATGCACTTTAAAAATTAGCCGCATTTTAAAACCGCTCTCACACGCAAAATTTTACTGCTTTCGATTTCTGGATGGAAATGCAGGAGACAGAAGTATAATATTGCAGCTGGCTGTGAAATCCAGTGCTGGGAAATAAAATAAGGGGGGGGGATAAATAAATAAATAACAGGCGAGCGAAGTGAAACAGTGGAAAATTACCGTGAGTTCCTGCATGTAACCGATAGACAGAGACGATACACAGAGGAGCACAGTCACTTCTATATGTTCAATCGGGAGAATAAACAGGGGGGATCATGCACACATACACACATCTCGCTTCTGGCTGGCAAATTTGACACTCGGCCCAGTCTGCTTGGACCAATGTGGAATAAATCAGCACGACTCAGGAAAAACAATATTTGTCTGTCTCTGCAGAGTAGAAAATTTTTTCCCCCATCTTTTGCCTTTTTTTAAACTCACATGGGACAGACCACTTTAAAAGCGCGGAATAATTTCGAGACAATAGTGAAAAAAAAAATGTAAAGAAAATGTAAAAAAAAATAATTAATTAATTAAGCGCTTCTTTTGAAGTAACTCTTTGCCAAGAATACATTTTTTTCTTTTCAATCCAAAAGACACTTTGAGGTTGTTATAAACCTCGCCCGTTGTCTGCTCTGAGCGCGATCCACCGGTGCTAGTGTGTGCCAAACCCCTATCTACAGTACAGTCACCACAATCACATAAACAAATAAACGGACTGATTGGTTAACCAGCGCCATGTGGCATTGTCTAAAAACCGGCTGCGCAAGCCAGAGGTCATGAGTGTGATTAAAGATTCACAAAAGTAACATCATTTACTAACACATTGCTTTCCAGCTGTGAGGTGTCAGCCTGTTGATTAAAAGCTGAGGGGAGTATAACGCAGGCCAGCTGAAATTGTACATGACTGCCGTCATAATTCAGCAAAGGCTGGTATGACACTGCGCAGGACACTGGAGGAAGCCCAGCCTGAAGAAATACTGTACACGCTCACACAAACTTATATATAAGCGTCATTTCAGGCACATCGAGTCATTCATACAGGGCAGCACGCTTTTAATCATCTTCTGGATCCTGTCTCGCAGCACGCATTTATAATTATTAGACAAGCTTTTAAAAACAGCGCAATCTGATTCTGAGAAATAGTTGATGTCATACTTGAACGCAGATAATGGTATAAAAACTGCTCGACTTGCTCCACTTGTGCCAGTTAAAGCTAAATCCAACCGAAAGCTACTGGACTCTTTAGTTCTTCGAATGAAACGCTCGCTTTTCCCCGAGCATTCATGTACACACTGATATAAATCGACATGAAGGAAGCAGATCAAAGGGTGATACTGAAGCAGGAAAGGAATCAATTGTCGACCATATGTGTTCCAGGACAGCAACAAAACGCAGATTCTTTATTGCACATACGTTTAAGATTTATTTTTAATAAGAAGAATTCCCCATGTGAAAACATGCCTCTTCGTATTTTCGACAGATGGACCTTATACGGTATGTTCCAGTGTCATAACATTGTGATATAACACCCTTTTTAAATGACTCCGGCCTTCAATGTTAATAAAACGTCAGGAAATTGTCTATCACATAACATCACTCGCTCCCGGCGGTGCCGTTGCACAGCTTCACGGTCTTTCACTCAATGCCGAGCTGTATGTATGGGGTTTTTGTCTGTTCTCCCAATGTCTAACTCTAGGTTTCTTTCATGGACTCTGGTTTCCTCCCACCTTCTAAAACCATGCCATGATGATGGATCCATTGCAGAATAAAAGGTGAACACGATCATGACCAGGATACAGAAGGATGGATGAATAAACGACTCAATGAAATACTTTTATAGCTAAATTATTATCACCTCTGACCAACTTTACACAATACATTTAGCAGACAATATTATCCAGAAAAATTTACATTTTTTATCTTATTATACATTTAAGCAGTTGAGGGTAAAGGGCCTTACTCAAGGGCCCAACATGGGCAACTAGGTGGTCGTGGGTTTTGAACCTGTGACCTGCCGAACCATAGTCCAATGCCTTAACCACTGAGCTAACCCTGACCATTTAAGTTATACAGCCCATAAGTTCAATTGGACCCCTGACTTTAAGGGTCCTTAAGTGTGGCCTATTATATACACTTTCTTTTGTTTTTTAGACACTCAGATGGGAATGTTTTTTCCATATTTGTATTGGTCACAGTTTAGATAGCCAAATTACAAAGAAGAAGACAGTTTAAACAAGACAATTAAATTGTCCCCCTATTGTGACATCATATAAGAAAAGCTCTTCTTGTTGCTCGGGTGGGTCGTGGCTCAGCAGTAGCTTATTTACCTGGCCGAAACGCCACAGAAGAAGGGAAATAAAGCGGGTTTGTTGTTGATCCTTTGGGCTGCTCGATTAAAGGGGCCGCCACAATGGACCATTTAATCCACACACAATTTGGCCCAGGTTTTACACCAGATGCCCTTCCTCCCAAAACACTCCCATTCTCCAGGCACTGCATCCAGTGGCTGGGTTTGAGCCACTGAGCCACCAATGCCCAAATAAAGGGAGTTTAAGGTATAAAAAACCTTATCTGAGGGTATTTTAGCTGGAGCATTAACAGACACAAAAAATGTGGTACCTTTAATCAAACTCAGCCTGGTGTGATCTCGGGAACTGGAGCTTATATTTCAGACCCTTTCTGCAGCATTGGTATGAACGGCAGGGAAAGCTCCTTCTACTCCATCTCCCTTTAAAAGAGCCTCATCATCCATCACTTAGTGACACTCTGTGACCTCCTCATCCCAAGAGAAAATAATATTTATCTGAGTCATGTCCGTCATTCTGGCAGACAGATCCTCCAATTTGACGAAAGTAAATGTGGCTATTTCAGGCCAAGAGCTATCCCGGGGATAGCATGTGACTGTGTGTTAAAGAGAAAGGATGGGAGATAAGGGAGTAAAAAAAGAAATAAAAGACTGACAACCAAAAAAATTAAATAGAGAGAGAGAACAAGAAAGAGAAAGAGAGAGAGAGAGAAAGAGAGAGCAAAAATATTTGTGAAATAAAGGGTTCACCTCTACCTGGCTTTTAAATATGTCTCCGAGGCTCATTCATCAGATGCGGCTCTATTACTGTCAGTAAGTGCATTTACATGGACCATAACAGCCCTATTGGGGAAAAAAACTGCATCCCCTGCATTCCTGATCGGAAGACGTTTTCAATCAGAATGAGAGATGATCTGTTCGATGATGAAATACTAGCCATGTAAACACTTTCCATTTGATTCTTTCTTGTCTGAATAAATATATTCTTTCTGCTTCTGTTTGCCCCATGTCAGAATAACATTAGGTGACTCGACAAGTTCCCGGGAGGCAAATTTTGTTTCCATTCCTGTTTGTTTCCATTTCTGTTCCATTCATGTGTACAGCCGTCTATTAGGACAATGGTGGCTCAGTGACTCTGAGTTACTGATCGGAAGGTTGGTGGTTCGAGCCCAGCTCCACCAGTTTGCCAGTGTGGGCCCTTGAGCAAGGCCCTCAATCCTACAATGCTCCAGGGACGCTGTATCATGGCTGTCGCTGCACTCTGACCCGATGACACTGGGATATGTGAAGAAAGAATTTTATTGTGCTGTAATGTATATGTGATAAATAAAGGTGAACTGAACTTTTATAATTAATCGTTATGCAGAAAACGGGATTTTTTTGGATGCCAAAACTAACCTCAAATCTGTAGAGAAATACTTCTGTTTATCTGTTGTATCTCCAGCAGATTGAATGCTTCACAAAAGGCTGAAACACTTCACACACACCAATTAGTTATCTTATCACTTATCATAAGATATCATAAGATTTAGTGACTCGGTTCTTTGAATCTTGTTCATCAAAATGAACGAATCTTTTTTCTTTTTTTGAGTCATTTAGTTCATTTCCTATTTTTTTTTAGATATAAAATAAAATATTGAATTTTCAATAAACAGACCCCTAACACGTCTACATACACAAATTTTGTCTCTAGTTCCAGTAATGAAAATATTACAATGCAGCTAAGGACATAAAATGATAAACAGAACGAGCAGCTCACCTCTCATATCTTGTGATCCGAGTGGTTTGTTCTTTTAAATCTATTGCACTGCATAGCGTCTATGGGAGTCACAGGACAAAAGAACGAACGACTCGGACCAAAGACTTAAAAGTAACTACTCATTTCTGTTTCCTGCACATAACCTACGGGGGTTTTGCGATGATTTGCGCATTCACCCCGTACAAAATGAACAACTCACTCTCTGAGTCATGTTAAAGATTCGTTTAAAAAGAACGAATCGTTCATGAATGACCCATCACTATACTGTCCATGTAAACAGTTGGGTTTAAATGTCTAATGATAAAATATAGACTGCTAAAGTCCTCGTTATAATACTGTATGTGTGTGCATGTTTTTTTTTTTCAAGTTAGAGACCAAAATATCCTCACAAAGGTAACAAGTACCGTATAGTTTTAAAGCAAAAAAAAAAAAACATAACTAAAAGTACCAAAAGTTTTCTTTTTTCAACTACTGAGGTGAAGGTTAGGGGTTAGAAATGTCCTCACAAGGATAATAAGGTAAACGTGTTTGTGTGTGTGTGTGTGTGTGTGTGTGTGTGTGTGTGTGTGTGTGTGTGCGTGTGTGTATGTACTTCTGTGGTACTAGTGAGGCTTTAAGCAGTTTCATGCCACAGTTGATGGTTATTAATTCCATCCCCAAAACAGAACAGCTACTGTTGAACCGATTCGGCCTTGGCTCGGCAGGGATGTCTCTAAAACCATTCGCCCGCAGCCAAAAGTAACACAGGGGAACTGGATGTCAAACATCATTACCATACATTCACTATAACCTCATTTTCATAGCTGAAAAGATTGCATACCTCACTAAGGGAGGCTCAGGACACACTGCAACCTGTGAGAGACAGCAGGTACATCCTACCCAGCGAATCGAGTTTGATATTCAGGCAGCGTTCTGCTCCGAGCTTAGAGAAGTCACTGAGGACGTCCGATAGAATTAGAAGAAGCCCCCCGAAGGGAAATACTTGATTAGCAGTGATGTGGAAGCGAAAAAGAAAATCACATTTACCCAAACAACTCAAAACAGATCAGTTGTACACATCGGGGGCTGGAGGGGACACGTAGAGGTGAATAAAGAAGTCCAAAAAAAGTAGAGCAAGCCTAAACAAAGTGTATTTTATATATATATATATATATATAAGGAAAAAGAGAAGAATCCGAATAAAAGACACTCCAATCAAACCAATCAAACATCCGACTAACATTTGGAGCGATAAACGCAAACTGCAAGCGGGAGACACATCAAACTGTATCTCTAGTGAAACTGGAGCGGGTTTCTGTCTCACGGTGAGGAGTCTCTTACTGGCTAGAGGAGGAAAAATAACTCTATTTACTCTTCTCATTCTTGCTGTCCCTGAGGTGCAATGGAACATGAAATAATCCAGTATGTGTCTAAGGTTTATTCTTCATTTCATATTCCATTTAATATGGACTCGAATTGCGAGCCAGGTTTGAAGAGATGGGCTGTAAAATTAGCATGTTATGATACGAGGGGAAAGTTTATTTTACGGTACAAGCCTCCATTGTGGAAGTACAAAAAGGTTTATTTTGAGCTCAATAGCCTCTTTTATAAGAAGCTCAATTAGGCTCTTGACTTTTCAACTGAAAGCCTGGCAGAGCTACTGACAAAAATCCTATTCCTGTACTTTAAAAGAAAGAAGGAAAAAAAATCGGAATATTCATAAAGAGAACAAAAAAAAAATCCAGAGTAAACATTTTTTTTAAATACAGAAATTCAACAGAAAAAATGTATAGGAATGAAGCGCATCGAATAAAGCGTGTGTGCTCAGGAATAACCTGGTGGGTTTTTTGTTTTTTTTTACAGATTTGGATCAATCACTCAGCGGAAAATACTCAAGGATGGAACGATGGCATAAAAGTAATCCTGAGTTACTTAGAAAAAAGACGAGTCCATCTTCATGCTGGCTCTCTGAGCTCATGTGTGTTTGTGTAGTTAGACAGCAGAAAGCTTGGCTTCGGGGAGCCTGAAGCCCCGACTCGTACATACTGTGCATGCCTGTGCAAGGTTTCAAATCTCTCAGCAGTCACCAATCTCACAACACATCCCTCTGTTCACAGAACACACACTCTCTCTTCATCTCCTCTCATACTGACGCACAAGACGCACGCTTCAATCTGTGCTCCCATGGCACACACACATACACACATACACACACCACACAACAAATCTCTCGCTCCCTTTGCTAAACATACACACAGGCATCAAGTGAACCTGGCACACGTGCACACACACACACACACACACACACACACACACAGAGCTGTATTTCTTGGCTGATAGACAGGAAGCTGCCAGGGTAATGCACTCCGGCAGAAACAGGTTAGAAGAGATGGCAGCAGCTGGATAATACATACATTAATAGTATAAGAGTTAACATTTAAGAGGTAATCCGGCCCACCATCTCCACACACACAGCGCTCTCATCCACCTCTCTGCAGGTTCCACAATATCTACAAGTATAGAGGAAGTCTAGATAAATACATAAGCAAACAGGGCTGTTGTGCTTGGCAAAGCCGCCGTGTTTGAGAATACCTGAGTTTATTTGGACTGCCACTCCAAACCCCTGCGCCACTGGCTATTTGGGTCAAAAATCGAAATCTAAATGCTTCTTTCATGAAGCTGCAGCCAGAAACGGGTCTTTCGGTGTAAAGTAAATCAGAATATAACTACCTGACGGAATTACACATAGTACATTTATCACTGTCCATTTATAGTGTCATAACCAAAGCCATTAAACATGGATCACTGCTTAAAAGGGTTACTAGATGCAGAAGAAAAAGAAGAAGAAGAAAAAACGCTTTGTGTACGGTTCCATAACACTCCCAGCTTTTAAATGCGGCTGGTTTCACTGGTTTTGTGCTGCAGAACTCACACTGTACTCTATTCTGTTTCAGCTTAGGCCTATCATGAGTCTCAGCCTGTGTTCCCTGTAAGCTCCTGATCCCAGGTCCACTGGAACAGGTTTGGATTTTCACCCAATTTCCAACAATATTATTATTAATTAATTATTATTTGCCAACATATTCAAAAGGTGGCACAGTGGCTTAGATCCCAGCCTCACGTCTGTGTGCATGGAGTTCGCACATCCCTGTGCTTGGTGGGTTTCCTCCGGGTACTTCGGTTTCCTCCCACAGTCCAAAAACATGCAGATTAGACTAACTGGTGTTTCCACATTTTCGCGATATTGGATATTTTATTTTAAGGGCCCTTAACTATTAAAGTAGCCTATTCAACAGCTTAGCAGTATAACAGCTAATAAAACTCCCAGGCTATTTTTTCATTCACTTCTGTTGAAAGGAAAAAATGTACCGATGTTGTGGGAAAGAATCAGCCAATCAGAGTTTACTTTGTTCTGCTGTGTAAAACTTGAGCGGGCAGTGTTGCCAGATTCCAGTAACTGGGCTGCTTCTATTACCTCTGGCTGGAAAATGCGTCTTGTGTTGGTTATGAAAATTAGGTTTTTGGTTAAAGAATGTATGTGCATAAAGATTTGAGATGCAGTATGAGGTCTAGAACTTATGTTATTATTCGAGTGAGTTTATAGCATTAGCTGTATTGTTTTTTTTTTGTTAACAGTGCGGCAACCCTGATGAGTACAGAGCAGGTGAGCGTGCCCGCTCGAGACGTCGAGCCAGAGAAAATAGAACTCATGCACATGCAGAAAAACTTAGTTTTGGTTCATAAATTAGGGCCAAATATAACAACATAAAGCAGCAGTAAAATTGTATTTCGCACTTTAATGATTAGACCTAGCATGATTAAATCCACGGTTCACATGCATGCCAACCTGTGGGGGAGAGATCGGTAGGGATCACCCATCGACTATGGTTTATTACACCATTTTTATTATTGCCTTCTTTTTAAATTATAATTCGTTTTGTGTAAACTATTTGGGCTTTATTCATTTGTCTCGCATAAAAAATTTTGATTAAAAAAAAAATAAAATTACAATTGTGGAGTGAATGGAGCGAATGATAAGACGCACTAGAAATAAGTGTGTCTCATCATTAGTGCGTGTTATCATTAATAATAAATGATCAATCGATCATTAATTGTCAACATACAGTAGTCATCATGTGGAACAGTGGCTTGGCACCTCCATGGTCATGGTTTGGTTCCCTGCCTCGGGTCTGTGTGCATGGGGTTTGCCTGTCCCGGTGCTTGATGGGGTTCCTCCGGGTTCTTCGGTTTCCTCCCAAAGTCCAAACACATGCAGATTAGGTTAATTGGTGTTTCCAAATTGTTTGTTGTGTGTGAATATGTGTGTGAGTATTGGATTGGCACCCCGTGCAGGGTGTACCCTGCCTTGTGCCCGATGTTTCCTGGGATAGGCTCCAGGCTTTCTGTACAGCATAAGCAGTATAAAAGATAAATGAATGAATGAATGAATGAACATCTTCAACTATCGGTTAAGGAACATGTGTGAAATATGCAATCCTAAATCTCGTAATGTTTTGCATTGCGTGGGTCTTGTACAGAGTCTAACATTAGCACGTCCTGGGTCATAGTCTAAAGCTTGGTGTGGAATTAAAGAGACAAACGTTAAGGTAGCATTTATCCTAAATGCCATCAAAACAATCTCCTTACTTTCAGCAAGAACATGGTTGTGTATTATTCTACTTTGAACAGACAATCTGACTGGTTCTTCTGTGACCTATCAAAACCAAAATATTGAAGCCAAAAGATATAAAACAAGTCCCCAATGAAGGATGAAGGATATAAAGGAGCCTGTCCACAATAACCAATCAGCCTGAGATTAGATCCACAAGAAGCCAATTGCGTATTTCTCACTCTGATTATAACTTTGATATTATCGTCCTGCTGGGATGCCTGGGTAATGGGTAACCGAGCACACACACACACACTGAAATACATCCTCTCTCCTCATACATACACATTCTCACCAGCTCCCCTTCCAGCCAGTTGCCTTAGGACCTCTGGCGCTGCATCTCAAGCACACAAATCAACCCAACACTTTACCAGAACACAGCCAGGAATCCTACAGGCTCTTTCAGACGTCTAGTATGCAACACAGCGGTCAAGCGCTAACAGTCTCTATAACTCTCGCTAACACCCTTCGGAACGGATTCTCCCCAGATTCATCCCTGTGTGCCGTCTTTCTGTTCCCTCGGCCAAAGCTCAGTTCAGTACAATAAGAGAGGGACTCCCCGTCCAAGCGACAGCTCCAGTTCTGAGACATGCTTTGAATTTAAGTTGATGAGACAAACTGGATAGGCTGAATACCTTCTGAGCTATGTTTTATGAGGTTTTAGAGGAATCTGGAATGGGAATAGTTTTTTTTTTTGTTCTGCTCGTACTCTACAAATATATCACGTACAGGGAACTTGGATCATACGTTCCGTCTATGTTCAAGGACAAGCTGTGAGGTTTAGAGCAGAGGGAGAAAAAGACCGTTAGGTTTCTTTTCAAAGAAAAGTACCAAACCATGCACACACACACACATACACACACACAAACACACACACACACACAGTCACAGTAATTCTCTTTCTGAAACAGCTCATACAAACCTGTGATATTCACAATGACAGTCCACTGAGCTCCAAAGCAGACACGAATGGAGAACATGGCCTCATTCTCTGGCCAGGTCGCGGATGACATAATTCCAAAGCCAACAAAATAATCCAATTAGCTACATAACACAGCAGTCACCAAAGCCTGTCCCGCAGTACAGGCAGGCAAGTTTAGAAAATGAATAAATGAATGTTTTGAGTTCATTAATATTGGATCAAATTTATCTAGGTTTGCTCGACCCAGCCAAAGTTTTATAATATTTATTTAACAATAATATGAATAATTGTAGGTACAGTAACACACACAGATATAAAAGAAAAAAAAAAACATAAAATGAATTTTAAACAAATTAAATGAAAGTGTGTTTTTAATAGAATTGTCTTACAAATCAGTTGTGTAATTCCCACATGGCTGACATTTTCCTCTGTAAAGCAGCTTTACAAATAATGTTAATGGTTATGATCATTAGAAAGTGATTAAATACTCCGATTAGTACTGCTCCACTCAGCAGCTCAAACAGATCATTAAGTGATAATGTCAACCATGTGTGAATCAGGCAACTGATGTGTAAGACAAAAGGCATTGCTTATTCATTTATTCCATATAAATATCCATTATCTCTATTAGTTATCCTGTGTAGGGTCACAGCGGCATAAGGCATGGTGCACACAGGATGCTGTGCCAACCCATCACAGCGGACAAAAATATACACACCTCGAGCTATTTGAAAAGAAGCCAATCAACCCAGTGTTTCAAAAGTGTTTGGACTGTGAGAGGAAACCAAAGCGTATTGAGGAAGCCCGCCATGTATAGTACGAGGAGAACAGAAAAGGTCCACACACACATAGACAGACAGGAGAAGGGATTCAAACTTTACTATCACACAGGAACAGACAAACAACAAAAACACAAACAAAAACAGATGTAAGCAAGTGCAAACTGACAGGCAAGAGAAAAAAAAGAACAAAAAAGGAAAAGAGGCAATGATAAATTAATTCTTAAGGTAAATGAACTCTTATGCATTTAGGAGCTCCTACTGTGTGTGTGTGTGCGAGTGTATCTGAAAGGAGGGGTGTTAGTATATACTGTAAGTTAATGAAAACCATTTGAAACTAGTACTACTACTAATAATAATAATGAAAGCATCCCAGGAGGGCGAGACCAAAACCTACCTCTGCCTACCTCTCTCTCATATACAGTGGTGTGAAAAACTATTTGCCCCCTTCCTGATTTCTTATTCTTTTGCATGTTTGTCACACTTAAATGTTTCTGCTCATCAAAAACTGTGGTTTATTACACCTGAGTTCAATTTCTGTAGTCACCCCCAGGCCTGATTACTGCCACACCTGTTTCAATCAAGAAATCACTTAAATAGGAGCTACCTGACACAGAGAAGTAGACCAAAAGCACCTCAAAAGCTAGACATCATGCCAAGATCCAAAGAAATTCAGAAACAAATGAGAACAAAAGTAATTGAGATCTATCAGTCTGGTAAAGGTTATAAAGCCATTTCTAAAGCTTTGGGACTCCAGCGAACCACAGTGAGAGCCATTATCCACAAATGGCAAAAACATGGAACAGTGGTGAACCTTCCCAGGAGTGGCCGGCCGACCAAAATTACCCCAAGAGCGCAGAGACAACCCGAGAGGTCACAAAAGACCCCAGGAACTTTTTGGAAGGTGCGTGTCCCGTTACATCTGGCGTAAAAGTAACACAGCATTTCAGAAAAAGAACATCATACCAACAGTAAAATATGGTGGTGGTAGTGTGATGGTCTGGGGTTGTTTTGCTGCTTCAGGACCTGGAAGGCTTGCTGTGATAGATTGAACCATGAATTCTACAGTCTACCAAAAAATCCTGAAGGAGAATGTCCGTCGCCATCTGTTCGTCAACTCAAGCTGAAGCGATCTTGGGTGCTGCAGCAGGACAATGACCCAAAACACACCAGCAAATCCACCTCTGAATGGCTAAAGAAAAACAAAATGAAGACTTTGGAGTGGCCTAGTCAAAGTCCTGACCTGAATCCTATTGAGATGTTGTGGCATGACCTTAAAAAGGCAGTTCATGCTAGAAAACCCTCAAATAAAGCTGAATTACAACAATTCTGCAAAGATGAGTGGGCCAAAATTCCTTCAGAGTGCTGTAAAAGACTCGTTGCAAGTTATCGCAAACGCTTGATTGCAGTTTTTGCTGCTAAGGGTGGCCCAACCAGTTATTAGGTTCAGGGGGCAATTACTTTTTCTCACAGTTTGGATTTTTTTTTTTCCCTAAATAATAAAGACCATCATTTAAAAACTGCATTTTGTGTTTACTTGTGTTATCTTTGACTAATAGTTAAATGTGTTTGATGATCAGAAACATTTTGTGTGACAAACATGCAAAAGAATAAGAATAAATATAGCCTATTCGTTCAGAAATTTTTTTCTATGTCTTAGCCTCTTGCTTGAGGGTGTCAATGATGATCTTTGGACAGCAGTCAGGTCGGCAGTCTTACCCATGATTGCGGTTTTGAGTAATGAACCAGGCTGGGAGTTTTTAAAAGCCTCGGGAATCTTTTGCAGGTGTTTAGAGTTAATTAGTTGATTCAGATAATTAGGTTAATAGCTCGTTTAGAGAACCTTTTCATGATATGCTAATTTTTTGAGATAGGAATTTTGGGTTTTCATGAGCTGTATGACAAAATCATCAATATTAAAATATTAAAAGGCTTGAACTACTTCAGTTGTGTGTAATGAATCTAAAATATATGAAAGTCTAATGTTTACCAGTACATTACAGAAAATAATGAACTTTATTACAATATGCTAATTTTTTGAGAAGGACCTGTACTCACACACTCTCACTCGTTTTTGCGCGTTCAGGCTCATTCATGTGCGTTTAAACTATAGAACCTTGTGCAAATTAAATATATTAAACTCCAGCATAAAATCTGCCTCGTCATTACTGATGTAATGTGTTTGAAAAACATGTAATAATGTAGAAAATGCTTTCAGAATTTGTTAATGGTCCTAAACTCCTTTTGCAATACAGTATTGTAAAAGACTATGTGTACTGTATGATATCATAAAAGTATATAGTGGTAGTGTGGTTTTATTAACCACAAAGTGTACTTTTTGGAATTCGGAATTGGCCAGAAGTATAACAGCATGCTACTGCTGCAATGAGAATATATTTGTGGAATATTACTTATTTTTATATTACTACATAAATGTATATATACTTTTGTATATTACTACATTTGTAACACAGTAAAAAACGCTGTACTGTACTTATAATACTTTAAATAAAAAATAAATTTGCATTAATTACCGTCAGGTATGTACATTAGTACACACACAGCCATGTCTTTGAAGTGTACTTAAAGTTGTTCCACTTTAGCACACAAAAGTATACACTTAAAATTGTGATTTTGTACAATTTAATTACACACTTAAATGCACTTAAATAGCAAACTTCAAGTATACTGTACTAGTCATTAGTCTTGCTGCAAGTACACTAACGCATGCTTTGGCATGCGAGGATTTAATATACTTAGCATACTTTTTTTCACTCTGGTAAGCATGTCATGAATTTGTGTTCGACCGCTCATTCATTTCAAACAATGGATGCAATTTAAGCAAAAAATATGCAAGCAGTTAGTGGGCTGTATTTTTGAAGTCCAGAAGAAGGAAGAAAGCCAGACACATCGCTTTAGCTGTTTTATCAGCTGCTGCTAGCGCTGCTATGAAATCCCCGCGCTGCGGTGCTAACTGACGTCAGTGAATGCCCCATACAAGCGCAGAAGCAAAACAGTTCGATAAATTCCAATCTGCCCTTCTTATTCAAATCACATGACTGTGTCCGATTGGGAAACACACACAACAATGACTCGGATCTGATCTGAGCAACTCATATAATATAATGAGTTTATGATATAAGAAAAGAAAAAATCTGATCGATCTGATTTTTTCTTCTCTTAGATCTGTGTCACATTATGCTAAAAAAAAAAAAAATCAGACTTGAGTCACCTTAGCCTGGTAATGTGAAAGTAGTTTATGTCTACACCCACTACTGGATCCTGATGGGGGTTAAAGGTGTTATTTCTTTAATTCTCCCACGTTATCAGTTTTTATTTCATTCATTTCATTTGTTTCTTCCATTTTCGTAAAAATTCTAAGATTTAATGGGTTGTAAGATGTGAAAGGAAATGTCATCACGCAATTTGTTCGGGCAGGAAAACAAACTACAACAAATTAAACCTACGATACAATGAATCATAATTATAATTATGATTTAGTTACTATGCGGGGTAAAGAAAACAATCTAAATGATACATCGGATTTTGGGGTGATATGTTCCAAAGCCTGTACTCTGGAAGACGAATTGCAATCATCTATAGGTTTCCTCCACTCCTGACTATTGAGTTTCACATCACTATACAGTAACCCCCCGACCCCTCCTCCCTGATCTGCATGCGTGAGCTAAATAATGCTGCTTGTGTGTCACCTTGTGAGATCTGATACACACTCAACTTGACGTACTGTATTTTTTTTGTCCTAAAGTTCCGATCTAGAATTAATTATTTCTTTAACTAAAATATTTTTGGAACAGTTATATACTACAGTAAATACTCATCTGACAGCTCGCTCTGGGCTCTTATCCCACTGTTCATGTCATTCAGCATTATTAAAATTATTTCATCTCCTCAGTAATCTTAAATTGTTCAGTTTTGCCGGTTCATGAAAAGACTTTCCAACTTTTTAATAAATGGAAACAAAATTTTCCACTGCTCCTCTTAACCACCCTCAACATTGTGATTAATGAAATGTTATTTGTTTTTTTGGATGTCATGATTTCCTTTTAAATAAGTGAATTACTTTTTTTCTTTCTACTCTACACCAACACGTTACCAATAATCATATAAGCCGCGTCAGTGTATCACAGTACATACTTTTACGGCCGGAGTCATAATTATTGTTTCCTTCAATTTCTAGTGATGTAAACGCTTTGACTTCAAACGATATCTTACTTTTTGATACATACACATCTCGTTAACATCACGTCAATCTTTACGTGTTTAGGCAGAGTTGTTATTAATGTTCATTTGACATGGCACAAAGTTTACTGCTATGACATGCAGTAGACTAAATTATACTTTATTCTATTATGATTGAACCGTGTAACATTAATGAGCAACATAGACATTTTAAGGTAGTACTTTTTCCTTTGTGTTCTTTCCTTTTTTTCTTTTTTTTAAGAGCCAACTTAGGAGAATTTATAGTAAGTGGAATGCTGAAGGAGCCGTTTTTATCCTTTAGGGTAAGTTTAATTCGAGATCTTATCTTAGACAAAAGCTCTTCTTGCCAACATATAAATCAACCTGCGGTACTGAAAAAAAAACTCATCCATAAATACATAAGGTAATTTAACATTTAACAGGTGTGACAGCGAGTCTAAAACCACTCTGGCCTTTAAAATGCAATGCGGCATGAAGTATCTGACAGGGGAGCTTGTCGAATACCTGCTTCACAGGAGCTCTGGATAATAGCACAGTTATTTTAAAGAGTAAAGATAGCTAGAGTGGCAGGAGTGGATGGGACGGAACAGCACACATACGTGTAAACAGACACACATACCCAGTTCAGATGAATGTTATACGGGTTGACTCGTGTTCCTTCTCTAATGGTGAGCTCTTTTACACACTGAATTAGGACTAATAGTGAACACATGTTAGGGGATGGCCAATATCTCCCAGTGGCTGTAGTTTAGGATTAATGAAAGCACTCATATGGAAACAGTCCTGTTTTTCTTCTTTTCCTTAACCCACGCTCACAGGAACAAATCTCCCAGCTGCCCCAGATCATCAGTCATGGTCTGCCCTGCTGCATCTCCTACAGATTAGTCTCTAAGGATGATAAACACACTGAAATGAGAGGGATTGAGGAGAATAACACATCAGTCACACCTGCTTACGCAATTAATGTCAACTTCCAAATGGATTGCATAATAAAAAAGCTTTTTTTTGTAAATATAATATTGCTTGAGGCAGTACTGTGGCCTCGTACCTCCATGGTTGTGGGTTGAATTCCTGCCTCGCGCCTGAGTTTGCATGTTCTCCCAGTGCTTGGCGGGTTTCCTCCGAGTACTCCGGTTTCCTCCAACATTTCAGAAAGATACAGAGCAGGCTAAAGGGTTCACCATAGTGTGTGAATGAGTGTGTGCACTGGGATGGATTGGCACCCTGGCCAGCGTGTACCCTGCCTTCTGCCAGAAATCTCCTGGGACAGGATCCAGGCTTCCCGCGAGCCTGTACAGGATAAGCGGTATAGAGAGTACATGAATGAATATTGCTTGACTAAAGGAATTTATATTCTAATAAGGAACACAGATTAAAAATGGATTGCTGAATATCTGGTTTAAGGCTCTATATGGTGAGATGTTGACCAGATGTTGACTGTTGCTTTGCCTTTTTTTTTGCAAAAAAGTGAAGTGAAGTTAAGTGAAGTTAATCTAATCCTATATTCAGCCATGCCAACAGATTTCATTTTTTTCACCATCCACTTCATCAGGAACACCTGTATTCCTGCACATTCACCAACGATCTAATCAGGCCTGAGTTTGAAACAACTTACCTGTATCTTTCAGCAGTGCAATGCATAAAATTATGCATCTACAACTCAAAAGTTTGAGTTAATGCCCACATCAAACAATCACCTATGACAAGATGTATAGTGTGGGATGGACAGCCAATATGGTTTGAGCTGACAGGAACGCTACAGTAATCACTCAGTTACTCTTTACAACCGTGGTGAACAGACCAGCAGCTCAGGCGTAGCTCAGTGGTTAAGGCATTGGACTACAGTTCAGACGGTCCAAGGTTCAAATCCCACAACAACCAAGTTGGGCCCTTGAGCAAGACTCTTAAACCTCAACTGCTCAGATGTAGAATGAGATAAAAACATAAAGTGTTCCAAATGTAAAAGCATTTCAGATGAAGTCATGTTTTTGACATTCTATAAACAATAAATCAATCTCCTAGGCTGCAACTGCATTCATTTTTATAAACACTACCACTGCAAAGTTTGGATACACCTACTAATTTCATGGTCTTTACGGATTTTTCAGTTTTTTCTGCATTGTAAACAATACTGAAGGCATGAAAAATATGCAATAATACCCTTTAACCAGTTGATGTTGAGATGTGTCTGTCACTTGTCTGCTATCTGAGGTGCTGTTTCTTAATTGTTGATGAACTTCTCCTCTGCAGCAGAGCTAAGTTTTGGTCTTGCTTTCCAGTAATGGTCTTCATGAGAGCCAGTTTCATCATGGTGTTTGATGGGTTTTACAAATGCACTTGACAACACATTTCTTGTGAGAACTATTCCAGAACAGATGACCTTCATGTCTTTAAATAATAACTGCTGTTGTTGTTGTTGTTGTTGTTACATGGCATTACATAATAATGCCATATGTGTTACTTTTGATAATATCAAGTATAGTTCTAGAATGTAGAGAATAAACCCAAACTTAAAAAAACTGGTCCTCTTCCACTGTCTGCATAATCGCATAAATAAGTGGCAAGATGAACCGATGTTCCTATTAAAGTGGCCAGCGCTTATAAAATAGAACATTTGCAAATGCAATAATGTAAGCGGAGCATGAATCCTTGCACGGATTTAAACGCGAGAGGATGTTGTGCTTGGATTACTGTATGTTCCGCTTTAAAAACAGAGGTACTAATGTAATAACAGCGTGTAGTTTTAATGTACCTGTGTGTCCAGTTAAGTGTGTTATCGTGTTTTACACCGGCAGCAGCCTGGACGGATTTTATATACGGACAAATATCTGATTAAAATATAAAGTGGTGGGAACGAGCTTTATTTACACGGCATTCATTTAACCCTGACTCTACGATGTGAATTGATGATTTAACTCTCTCACACACACACACACACACACACACACACACACACACATATACACATTATTTCTTACTGACATGCTTTTAAGAGCTGTGAGGAGAACCCGAACAATTAAAATAGTAATAATGCACAAGCAGTGTTATACAACTAAGCATTTGATTTTACTGTATATGATTTTTACAAAAAAAACTTTATTTTACACTGAACTCATGCAAGCAGGAGAGAAAAAAACTGAACTTTCTAAGAGTCACAGCATAATGCATCAAGTGCAGAAGAGAATAATGGCATGTAAAGAGAGAATTCTATAATAACACAGATTCGGTTAACGGAGTCAAATTCTCCAAATGAATCTCAGCTCTTTCCAACCCATGATCTCAGTGTGTTAAACCGAGCTATCTCTAAATCAAAAGGCTGACCCAAAGCTATAAAAGGGCCCAAATTGCTGGCACGTCTCATTATTAAATTTAACATGCCGACTTTATTACACACTACAAACACCGTGAAGTTTCGCTTGCTGCGCCGCGGTGGCGTACAAGCGTATAAGAGCATTAAGTGCCTGTCTCAAGGGCGAAGTAAAGCATATCCCTTACTTTGGTTTGCAGCCATAAGGGCTTTATTCACAGACCCATATCCTTAACCAGAACAGTATAGCACCCTGAGAGAAAAAAGATCGTTAAGTGCAGAGGACCAAGAGGTGAACAGATCTCAACCGTCATCCTGCGGACAAGGAAGCAGGCCCATGTGTGACCTCAGCTTCTGCTGCGGATATTATGACTGCAAATTACCCAGGATATATTCCCTTACATTAAAAGCAATCAATTCTACAGCTTTACAACCAACGGAAAAATTTTCTGCTTAGTTTTATTTTTGTGTGTGTGTGTGTGTGTGTGTGTTTTGACATCTTAGCCCGTTTCTATGAATATGAGTCTGTCACATGCTCTGAGGGGAGCCTGTTGCAATGACTGAGGACAAGGTGGTGAGAGATGTTTGGCTGCAAGAGGCGAAATTAGGATGTCTAGCATGGAGACAAAGTGCATACGAGAGAGAGAGACAGAGATGAAGCGATCTGAATAAGATAATGGCTGAAAATAGGCCTGTCGAAAAAAAAAAAATCAGTGTGTCTCAGCTGCATCAATAGCCAAGCTGAAACTTAGATAATGAATATCATATTTGTGCAAGTGCTACTGATGAGAAAAAAAGCAGCAGAAATGGTCAATGATTCATACTATGAGTAAATTAAATGAAAGCTGATATCCGACTTGGAAGCGGAAGAAAGTTTCTGGTAAGATGAGAAGGGAAACAGCACATCAATCCATCCATCAGTGAGAGGAGTTTCACAGTCACACACATGAGGGGTTTAAAAAAGGAGATAGTGGAAAGATGCGATAAACCTCTCTTTGGGTTATTGATAAAAAACATGACCAAATCTCCAAAACAATTCTGCATTTCTGATCCTACAGAACATTTCGGATTTATAACTTGTGAGGTTTTTCCACATTGTGTGAACTTTTCCATGCCGTCTTTTACATCTCTTTATCTTGGCTTTCTTTTCCCCATCTCTCTCTCTCTCTTTCTCTCTCTCTCTCTTCACGTCCCTAGCACTTTCTATACAACTTCAACTCTTTGGTTCACCAGGACATGTTAAAATGTCAAAATAGTTTGATGTAAAAATGTACTGGACATGACACGAGGTGTTGGAGCAAACATACAGTACTGTGCAAAAGTCTCAGGCAACGTATTATATACTGCACCAATTTTGTTATATATGTTTATCATGTCTGCATAATTATGTACAAAATCATTCAGTATTTTCATATATAACTTAAAAATTAACAAATAAATAACATTACAGGAGAGGATATGCATGACTAAAGAAAAAAAAATATGGTACAAGACAGACCAGTTTTCAGATGGAAACAAAAAACGTAATGTACGCTCCTGGGATATTCTCCAGTAAGCTCAGTAAAACCTAACAACTATTTTATTTATAGTACTGTGCAAAGGTCTTGGGCACATATAAAAATATGGAATAAGCAAAATATGCTTTTGAAAACATTTCTACATAAAAGAAACTTCTATAAAGAGCAATAAAGAGTAGAAAACAGTCAATATTTGGAGTGATAACTCATTGCTTAAAATCAGGAGTTTTAGACACAGATTAGGTTTTACTGAGCATGCTGGAGAACATGTTGCGACATTTTGTTTCTTAGATAGTCATAAATACAGCATAAGCTGTTGCATAGGTATTCCTAGGTATGTGAGTTAACTCCACTCCGTCAAAAGCAAAATAAACCTTCCTTACACTGCTAGATTGATGGAGCACTTATGTAAGTCGCTCTGGATAAGGGCATCTGCCAAATGCCATAAATGTAAAAGCAGTAAACCAGATACTATCCATGTTCCCATTAACAGGTAGTGAATAAAAAAATCCTATTCATGAGAACAATTTAATTTAATTTAAAACATGTTGCAAAGAAGGTTTGTACATTGGCTTAGTAAAGAGCCAGGTTTCTGATCATTTCTTTAAATCCAAATACTGGAATTCATATTTTCCAGACCTGAATTCCATCATAACAAAGCACAAAAACAGTTCTAACACCGTGATAACACAATCCTATGACCTATGCTATTAATTCCCAATCTCCCATAATGCCAGTAACAGTTCTTCCCTGTGGCATCATTCCATAACGCCACTCAGAAATGTAATTATGTAATCATCTGCTTGGCTGGATTTGGCCTTTAGGCTTGAGTTTCTCTAAACCCTTGAGAATGATAGAGATGGAGGAATGCTCCATTTACCCCCAGTACTGTGGAGGCGCAGCGGGATCTCGGTGAGACAAGCCAGCCTTCATAATAGCGTGTGTTGAGCTGATCTCGGAGAAAAACACACACCACGCTTCGTTCTCATCTGCTCTACTTCCACGCTCCTGTCTCTGTCTCGTTCCCCGAGATGAAATGGTGTGTGACTGCTGTTTTTAAGGGTGTTCTTTACAGACTGGACTCTTTTCTCTCGTTCGCCTCCTCTTGTGTCACTGGTTGTGCTTGGACGCGGATCTGAGCGGCTGCTGTGTAAATGGCGTCGCTTAACGGGTCAAACTTCCAGACATTTATGATGCTCCGGGGATGTATTTAAAGGTATAATGATATGAAAGGAATTTACCTGATACAGCATAATGTAATGCTGTACATTACTCGACATTAAAAGATGATAGTGCACATGTTTTTCCTCTTTTTCCTAACACATCAGTCATATAAATACATCTCAGGCATGCCCGGTAAGACATTAAATCATTCACAGTGGACCTTTAAATACAACACTATTAAAAAGCATCAAAAACCTTCCATGTTTTATTTCCTGAATCCCAGCCTGATTATCCAACATTTTACCACATTATTATTGCCAGTTTTCCCTCAGCAGTAATTCCATTCAGCCGTACTTACTCTGCACATGCCATGGACTAAGTGTTCCATAGCAATCCTCTGTACAGAGGACACACTGAACCAGCTCGCAGTCTTCCATCCATTATCAAAGCTCTTCTGCTTGCGGTTTATGAGCTCCATCCTGTTCACATACCTTGCATCCACTCCTATATATCTATATTTTCTATATTAATCTCAAAAAACCTCACTCACTCACTCACCGTCTATACCGCTTTATCCTGTATTCAGGATCGCGGGGGGCCTGGAGCCTATCCAAGGAGACAGGAGGAAACCGGAGTACCCGGAGGAAACCCACCAAGCACAGGGAGAACATGCAAACTCCGTGCACACGGAGACAGGAATCAGGAATCAAACCCGGACCCTAGAAGTGTAAGGAGACAGTGATAACCATTACATCACCGTGCCGCACCTCAATAAACCTTTGGTAACTTATACTAATCTCATGATGCCTTAATAACTTTAGTATTAAATTATTTATACAAGTTTTTCTTTTTCTGAAGTTTTGGCTGACTGTATATATTTTTCTTTAGCAGTCTAACGCAGTATACAACAGTACAAATTCTGCAGCCATTCAGGTGGAATGTAACGGCATTAAAAGCCGATATAGAAATAACAGCACTTTTCATATGTGGTCCTCCCCCTTTTTAAAAGACTGAAAGTAATTGGACAATAAGCAGATGGGTGCCATTTTTTTCACTTACATGTAAATATATATAAAATGCTTTAGACTTGTTTTCCTAGCATCCAAAGAATTTTCATTTAGAATTTGTTAATGTTCTTTTTAAACCAAGTCGAAAAAGTCTTTCCAGTGAAGCAAGCCATCGGTAGGCTAAAAAAATCAAAACAAATCCATTAGAGAGAAGGCAAAAACATGAAGTGTGGTCAAATCAGATGTTTGGCAAATGCTCGAATAGACACTGGTGAGCCCTGGAACACCAAAACTGTTCTTAACCCTCAAAAACACTAAGACCAGATTAGAGTCTGCCAAAATCATGTAATAAAAAACGCCTGCACAGTTCTGGAACAACAGCCCATGAGAAAAACGATGACTTGTAGCAGAATTATAGGAAAAGAAAAGTACTGAGAAGGAAAGGAATTGCCCCTGATAAAAAGTGTACCACCTCATGCTACTGTATGGCATGGTATAACTGGTTCCTGTGTGTTTATTGATTATGAATTCTGAAAAGTAGAGAGCTACAGTATACTGCATATACTCAGGTTCAGCATTAAAGTGCATTTAAACTTATCGGACAAGAAATATGGTCAAGGACCAGAAACATTCTAAGGAAAAGATGTGGAATGTTCTACAATGGCCAAGTTAATTGCCTGACCCGGATCCAGCTGAGCTGCAGTTCACTTCCTAAAGGCAAAACTGAAGGTAAAATTTCCCCAAACAAGCAGGAACTGAAACAGATGCAGTAAAGACCTGGCAAAGCATCACCAAAAAAAACCTGCATCTGGTGATGTCTATTAGTTCCAGACGTCAGGGAGTCTTTGACTGCAAAAAAAAATTGAAGCCAAGTATTAAAAAAATTGCAGTTTGTTTATTATTATGTTAATCTGAATAATTACATTTGGCCTCTAGATGAAAAAAAGAGGAGTGTGGAACATTTTTAAAGTGATGTAATTTCTACAATATTCAAATACCAGATCTGGGTGTATATGACCTTAATTAATTATAATTGATATAATATTTCATTTCAATATGGTATGATAGACAGCTATGATAACAATATGTGTCCAAATTTTTATGGACCTAACTAGATTTTCTTTTCTTTAAGAATTTATATCCAGTTATATACAATGCTTTGATCATCAAACAAATTTAATATTACCCATAGATAACCTGTGTAAATACAAAATGCAGTTTTCAAATTAAATTTTCATTTGTTAAAGAAAAAAAGCCTGCAAACCTGCCTGAGCCTTTGTCAAAAAGTAATTATGGCAAGATCCTAAAGCTCTAAAGCATCCCCAGACCATCATACTACCACCACCATGTTTGCCAGTGGGTGTGGTGTGGAAATGCTGTGTTAGTTTAATGTCAGGTGAAACGGGACACACACCTTCCAAAAAGCTTAACTTTTGTCTCATCAGTCCACAAAATATTTGTCCAAAAATGGGGGTATCAAGATGTTTTTCTGGCAAATGTGAGACGAGGCTTTGTGTTCTTTTAGGTCAGCAGTGGCTTTCACCTTAGAACTCATGGTCCATCCCATGGATGCCATTTTTTCCCAGTCTCTTTCTTGTTAATTTCTGAATTCCAGGCAAGTGAGGCCTGCAGTTCCATGGATGTTGCTCTGGGTTCTTTTATGAGCTCCTGGATGCCTTCTCGTTGTGCTCTTGGAGCCATTTTGGTAGGAAGGCCACTTCTGGGAAGGTTCCCCACTGTTCCAAGTTTTCTTCTTTTGTGGATCATGGCTCTAACTGTGGTTCCCTGAAGTCCCAAAGCCTCAGGAAGGGCCTGCTAACCCTTTCCATACTGATACGTGTCAATTACTTTGTTTTTCATCTTTTCTTGCATTACTTTAGATCTTTTAGATGCTTCCCTGTGTCAGACGGAGTCCAATCAAGTGATTTCTTTATTTAACAATTCTGGAAGTTATCAGGCCTGGGTGTGTCAAATGAAATTTATCTCATCTTTCCTAACAATGCTTTTTAAAAAGAATTATAAACAAAATAAGTATTTTGAAAATGCATTTTGTACTTAAATACTTTTTCATAGCACTGTCTCTGTAATATAACATTCACTAGCTGCTGCCATGAGATTGTTTGTGTGCTTAACTGATTTAAATGCTAATATTTTCTTCACAGACTCGCTTATAAAATGAATGCAATGAAATGAAAATCCAGTGAGTGCTCATCAACTTATGAGGTCAGACTAGCAATGGCTACATGCCTTAAAAGAAAGAGACAGAATGGGAAGAGAATGAGAAATGAGAGCACAAAAACAGCAATCCTGCCAGATATATGGTGGCTTTTACTGCCGTTTGTGTGTACTTGTACTTATTCAAACTCTCTTAATTTTTATGCACGCAGTATATCAGTCAGCAAGCACACAGACAGTGCACTTAGATCAGGGCCAAGACAGTCATGGCTTTGCCATAAGGGCCATGCAACGGTCAGAATACTCTCCATTGCCTTCCTGAAATCTTCCTGAAATAGAATATGTGTATATGTGGATGAAGCCCACACACACACACACCGGCAACAGCCAAACATGTGGAACTTCAATGATGTTTCATAATTTGTTTTCGAGGGAGTTCCATGTATGATGCCTTACAGTCGACACTTTCCACGGATTTCATTTAGAATGCAGGCATAATTCTCGCCAGAGACTAACACGCATGTACGTCAGGCTTGGAGAGCTGATAAACTTAGGAAAATGAATATGCCACAAGGAGCTCCCAAGGCCTGTCAGGGTGCTCTCTGCACACAATGTGCTACTGATGTCATGTAACATGAACACATAACACACAGCCATGAGCAAATCCACCCAGAGGATCTTTCACTCGAAGCTAAAAGGCTGGATCACTTGATCATTACCAAGCTGAATGTCAAAACACTGCCTCCTTTTTTCCAATGAGGGCTCGGTTCTAACTGCCTGCGGTGTGGATGTCATGAGTTGCGACCTCTTCCCAAGACATGGCTCATTAGTGCATATCAACACCTTCACACCTTGCGAGCCTGTCAATACTACCATTTGACATGGGTCTTGTATGAAACTTTTGAACTTGCAAAACACATGTAACACATACTGCACATATGTACAGGGTTTTAAAGGTTTCCCAGTGAGCACTTTTTCACACAAAGTGTTTGGACAAAAACCTGCCCTTCATCCATCCAAATGTTTGTGTATTTAATGACACGCACCTGCTATGCTTACTATTCTTTTAATCATGCATCTAATATGTTAAACATAAAACATTCAGCATTATATACAGTTTCTAAATTAATTAACAAGGTCGCCAGGAACGAAATGCTCAAGTGTGCAGTCCCTCTTCTATTTGCTCACAAACCTAAATAACAATGCTAAATAGCAGTAAATGAGCAAGTTAGCTAGTTAAATACATTAATATACACTACTCACAATAAGTTAGGGATTTTGTGAGAGACTTAGTGGATGTCATACATACAGTGTTTGTTTCACTTTAGACATTTTTGGGATAGGGAGGCAATTGTATTGGGGTGATAGACACCTCATTTTGTGTTTTCCATATAATGGTCTCATTGTGTACAGGTGTGCCTTATATATTTTTCAATGTGGCATCAATTTCAACATTCTGTTAGAATAAAAAGCTGGTATTGTCAGTAAGTCATTTCAAGTTCATCATTCAAACAGCCTTGAACACACAACGTCACTTAACGGACGAGCAGCGCCACCTGGCCATGGGGCGCCTTCGGGTCGGTAGCAGGCAGTCAGATGTTGCTCGTGAACTTGGTGTGTCTCAAAGTGTCATTAGCAGATTTACATCAAGACACAGAACTACTGGCATGGTTTATGACAGACCCAGGAGTGGAGCCCCACGAGTGACAGACCACAACGATGACCAGTACCTAAGGATCTATGCACTCAGACATCATTATGCAACTGGCACACAGCTGCAGGCTTATTTATGAGATGCGAGGGGTACTAGGGTTTCCAGACAAATCATTCGCAACCGACTCCACCACTTTGGCTTGAGTGACCTGGACAATGCAGCAGTGGTCTACCATCCTGTGCACAGAAATGATTGTCGTCAGCATTGCTGGAGGAGGCGAGGTGAGCGATACGCTGAGGTCAACATGGTCCCCAGGGTCTGCTTTGGTGGAGGAGGTGCAACAGTCTGGGCAGTCACTGCACGTTCTTTCCTCAGAGACATCATAGAACCCAACTTCATCCCCCAATTCCGCTAGCACACTCCAACTTTCTGTTCATGAAGGATAATGCTCCACCACAACGTAGCAGAATTGTCACAGCTCAACTATAGGAAGTTGGGGTGCCTCATATGATATGGCCATCAATGTCCCCTGACCTGAACTCTATAGAGCACATCTGGGACCAGTTGAAGCAGAGACTGGATGAGGTTTATCTGGATTGGGGTAATAAATATTAAACTAATAAAAATGGTGTTTCTAATCATACATTATTAGTAATATCAAAGGGAACTTTTACTTTCTTTAAAAAGGTTAAAAAATCATTTCATTTCATTCAAATTCAGAGCAAATAGGAAAAGCACTCATGTAAATAACAATATCCCTAACCTATTGTGAGTAGTGTGGTTTTGAAGTGAGAAATTGAGGATCGTTTCATTGATCATTGGTACAGTTTTAGTATAGCACACTGTCTTTGTGCTTTAGACTCAGCAGTCCTTGTGCATTATATACTGTAGCTTAATCCTAATCATACAGCATAGGCAAATACTAAATAAGACCTTTTGTTTTGAAAACTCAATATGAAAAAAACTATGTATGGCTCTTTATTTGTCTGCCAGAAAAAAAAAACAAAAAAAAAAAACAATGATGATTTCTGCAGAAAGGATTATTATACTCTGGTCTCAGCTGCTGATTCATATTAGCTGTAGATACCACCTGGAATAAAGATGAATGGAGTCTGACCCTTTGTGCTTTCGAAAAGAATGGAAAAACTAGGCCTGCTAATCCCAGGTTGGGAGGGCTGCATAAAAACGAAAAACTGAGATCTAACACTCAGACACAATTATGTAAGCTACTGGTGTTCTTTTTCTTTTGGCTGCTCCCGCTGGAGCTTGCCACAGCAGCTCATTCAATCAGCATGTTTGATTTGGCACGAGATTAACACGGATGCCCTTCTGACGCAACCATCCCCTTTTTTATCTGGGCTTGTAACCATTATTGAGAGAGTGTCCGTGTTTTTTTTTTTTTTTATAAATGCACTTGACAATACTGTTCTTGCAAGAACTATTCCAGAACAGCTGATGTGATATTTACATATATATGAATTTCAGTATAATATTCTCTCATTTTCCCATTGAAGCTGCAGTTTTATATTAGTCACATCTCCTAAATGTTTATTGACAGAATTTACCAAGACTTATAAAGGAGTTTACAGTCAATGTGTTTCTCTCTGTTAGCCTTAATTAAAGACTTAATGTCATTTTTATGCTAGAAAGTTAAAACATTGTTTGTTGAAAAAAAAAAAGACTTGTAGAGTGTAGATGTGAGGTCCCTATGAAACTCCTGTACAGCACTTCCAATGTCAGCTGTTTCTCAGTCAGAATAACAACAAACACACTACAATAAAAAAAATTTATAGACTTGGCAGGATATTTTTATTTATTTACATTTTTTTTTTTTTTTGCTTTTTGGAAGCAGCAGTTAAAAATCCAAGAGATAAAAATCACTAGTATCCATCCCAGTAGCTGTCGGTGAGTGTCTCTGTTTTATCCTGGATACATAAACAATGGTGCTTAAAGGTCCAAATGCTTTTAACAGCCCTGCTACAGCGCCTCCAGGCCTGTGGGTGTTATTTCAAGCTTTCCTGTGCTCTCGAGTGCTTTTCATATGAAAGCTCCTGCTAAACACTGCTTGCCAAAATCGTAATGAAATTTCAAAGAAACTCGGTCTATTTCGGTGTTGGTAAGCTTGCCCGAAAGTGAATCTTACTTGATAAAGAGGCAGCTGAAAAACTAAATGAAAAATGGAAAGAAGAAAGTACAAACTTTCAGGTGACTGGAGTGCTGTGCAGTGAACCAGATCAGACTGTAACTCCATTAGTCTGCGAGACGGCTGCACAGAATGTCAACAACAGCAGAAGGGTAAAGAATATCAGAAATCCGAGCAGAGTTGTGGGTAACACACATGTCCCCTGAGTGAGCCGAAACCCAATACTCACCCACAGCCACTTCTGTACGCTGATGTACTTATTTAGAATGACTTTTTTTAAAAACCGATCTTTAAAAATCCATTATTCTAAAAGATTTTGGATAAATGGCCAAAACTAAAGACCTACAGCATCCTTCATATTTGCCATAAATCAAACAAACTGTTAAGTCGATAAATTATGAGGAATTTGTTAACTGTTAATAGGATGCCAAAAAAAGAGACTAGCTTCTCTCTATTTGAAAAAAAAGGACAATACATTTTCATATGTGGAAAACAGGACAACAAACAACAATTGTTAACACTAAATCAACAAGGCCAAAACCTAAACGAAGCACTTAATGTGAAGAAAAAGGCATTTTATTACGTGAGGTGAAGCTGAAGTATACCCTTCAGAAAAGCCAACATTTTTTATTTAGAGTGTACTTTTGTACAGAGTGTATAGAGTATTTTGATGTGTATCTTTGAGTTAATCCTTGTTTACATTTCTACTTGTTTACTGCAGCTTTATGAAGCTTGAATGGAATGTCGGGAACCACACCCCAGTTACTATATGAACAGTTTTGACAGCAAAATGAGGTAACTCCATTATAGCAGTTTTAAGAAAAATGTGTTTTTTCAAGTATTGCAAACCAACGAAGGGCATTTTTGCTTTGAGTCACAAGAGTGTTGAAAAGCACAAATAAAATATTATCGCACAATTGTTTTGGTTACATCAGTGTGAATTTTGTGTAATTTTGCAAAACACAATAATGCCAGCTCCCACAGTGTTTCACAATAGACAAATCAGGCCTGCAGTTTGTGGTTATTTAGATCGGCAATGTAATATCAATAATATGTTGGTAGAGTTTTGATTTAAAAAAATTACAGCTTTAATTAAGGCGGCATGGTGGTGTAGTGGTTAGCACTGTTGCCTTGCACCTCCGGGGTCTGGGTTTGATTCCCGGCCAGGCTTGATTTCCATCTCCGTTTGCAAGATCTCCCTGTGCTTGATGGGTTTCCTCCCAAAGACATGTGGGTTAGGTTAACTGGTGTTCCCAAATTGTGTGTGTGTATGTGCCCTGTGATGGATTGGCACCCTGTCCAGGGTGTACCCTGCCTCGTGCCCAAAGTCTCCTGGGATAGGCTCCAGGCCCCCCGTGACCCTGAATACAGGATAAAGCGGTGTAGAAGATGAGTGAGTGAGTGAAAGCTTTGATTATGATTTTGGGGTGAGTCCTTGTGGGTTGAGTTTTGCTCCATGCAAAACCTTTTAATTACAAAGTTTGTTAGAGATTACGCCTGCACAATTAGATTTTTTTTTAAATAAGACACAGTTGGGAATTAAACTGCAAAATTAACATATTGTATTCATACATATTTATTTAGGCTAACAGCTAATATGCCACAAATGATCTCATTCAGGGTTGTTTGCCAATATTTATCACCTCAGAATTATAAAAAATAAATAAATAATAAAATACTTAATGACAAATTCTACATACATTCCTAACTATTTGTAGATTACCCATAATAAGTTGCAGCCTTTTGCTTGTACTATTGAAAATCATGAGACATCACACACAACAGCATCGTCAGCTTGTTCTTCTTCCAGTTTTAGTGGATGACAGCTTTCTTTTACTGGGCGGGTACGAACCGTGAGTGCCCTGCCCAGGGTGTACCCTGCCCCATGCCCTAAGTCTGCTGGGATCAACTCCAGGCTTCCTGTGACCCTATTTACAGGTAAGCAGTACAGAATATACAAAGATGAACATTGTTTTTTCCAGAATTTACCTCATCTTATAAGGAACATACTGTAATTCTGCATGATGCATTTCAGCACTTTTTTACTTCATCGTCCATAGAAATCTATCAATCAGTCCATGTGCTGAGAATCCACCTTAAGTGTTTCACTCAGGAGAAAGAGGTGGTGCAGGTGGATCAGTACAGTGGCACACAGCGTTTTTTTTTCCCCACTCACTCCGCTTTACATACTTCCACCCACCGGTGCCCCAGCCCGACTTTGGCACAGCTGGCCAAATATAGATCGGTTGCAGACTCTCCTCAGTCCTCTGCTCCTTCTAAGGCCAAAACCTCATCTTATTTGACCAAGCAGGATATGTGACGTTTTTGCGCTCTATCACGAAACCCTCAGAGTGTGGAACATTCCTGCCCCGGTCCCACCCTGACACCACCCTCTCATGATCACCTGCACCTGTTCCTAGTTAATGCTCTCATTACTCTACATATGGATACATAATGGAGTCTACATATACTCCATTGTTTGTCTGGAGGCCTTATGAAGTTTTACATGTGTTTCCACTGTGCATAGTCTTCTCTCCTTCTCCTCTAGTTTGTCTTTAGTGTTTCTATGCCCTGACCTCTGCCTGCTTTTGGATTCTGATTATGAATTTGCCTATGATTGCTGTGTCTGCATTTGGGTTTGACCTACCTGTCTGCTCTGACTATGATTTCTGGAAGAATCTAAAAAAGCTTCTTCATGCTGTCTGCCTCCCTTGGCCTTCCTTGATTTGTATACTCTCTGTCTATTACTTTGTTGGTATGGCGTTTTCTTTCCATCTATGGTCTTTGTCTCTTCTTCTACTACTTTTTGTGTAGCTAGTATACCTACAAATGAGTTTCATTACTGCAACAAAGCCAATTAAGTCTGTGAGATCATAGCAGGTCCTCCATCCAAGCTGAAGGAAATCTGGGTTCCGATTAGTCCAGTTAACACGCCAGTGAAAGTGGAGAAATTGAGAAGCTGTTTCCCTTGCATGTCCCTGAAGCACATTGGCCGGCATTACACATTGTTTTATGTCTCCCAAAGTAGTCTATGTGCGAGGAGCTTTAGCATAACAGCCCAGGATTTAATTGGCTTAAGAGAAGAATGATTTGACCGCTCTCTTGAGCTTTACACAGGCCACGGCATGACTCTACATCTAACGGGTGCATGCGTTTTAATGAGGCTGATTCCATTTCCTGGCTTTGTGATCAGTCTTGGCAGAATTTTGTAGTCATGTTCATAAACAAGCACTTAGCTGGTAGACGGTCTAAGGAATTAGTATTATAATACAGTACAACCAGTCTCAACTTATGTTCATATTTTTTTCTCTCTTGCTTACTCACAATTGCTAGATGCTTTTAAATCTTGACCAAGCTAATAAGATGTACTACATACTGTATTCATATATGACCGGAACAGCTTCATCCCAGTATCGGGTGATAGCGGGAGTTGGGAGAAAAAGACAAGACTTGGAGGAAAGAAAAAAATAGGCTGAGAGAATGGCTATTGGCAAAGTAGCATGTGTGCGAGCATGTAATTAAAAACAGACCAACTTAAAAATCTGTGTCAGATTCACACCGGTTTTTATCCAACTCGTAAAAACATGCAACATGTAAATTTGTGTTTTGAAATAAAACCACAGTGTAGATAGATTTAAGAGTTTCAACCACACATTGGATGAAACAGAGAGGATTTTTCACTGTACAAAATTATCCTACCTGTTTGAGTCTTCCTGTTAATGATCCCAGGCCATGACACAGAAACTGGAAATGACACAAACAACAAAGTCAGATCATAATTTTGATATTCTACTAATAGCTTACAACCCACATCCTGTGTATGTACTGTACTTGTCTCATACTGATTTATGATACTTCCCAGGCAGGAATGTTTGGTTGTCAAAAATCTTGTGGCGATATACATTTGGCAATATTTTGGACATTGGGACAACGTTGGTATTAGGTTGTTTGTGAAAGGTACTGTAGAATTACTTTGATGAAACGATCTTGGAACTATGTTGACTACATGATGATGGGATAATATTGAATGTTGGGATTAATCCCAAACCGATGGCCTGAACGGGGATCAAACTCCGGTTACTGTGGTTAGAACACGGCATGCTGATCACTGAACCACTAGGGAACATATTAATGTTTGTTAGTGTGTGTACAAAACAACAAACTGCAATTTACCGAAATAACAAACTGAAAAGCAGCCAAATGGGTTAAAAAAAAGTCTGATATTTCCGATAAGTAACAATTATGACATTAACAGAGGTGTGACATGAGATACACATGCAGTGTGCGGGAAGCTGTTGTGTCCGTCCCAATCTCCGATCGGAATTCTAAACCCTGTTGGAAACCCTGTGTGTTTTTACATTAGGGCCTGGCATCACTGTTTAGATGTGACTGTATCAGTGCAGTCTGTCTTCTCCAAAATCTTAGTGATCTCCATGTGTTTGGACTGTGGGAGGAATCTGGCACACTGAAGCTTGGAAGAACATACAAACTCCATGCTCACAGACACAAAGTGGGAATCAGACCCGGGCGGTGGAGTCAGACCCGGGCAAGGCGACAGGGCTAACCACTACGCCACCATGCTGCCTGAACATCTATCTATGAACTTAAATATAATGAGTAACACGGTTTGCGGGTGTTCCGCAAGATGAGCAAAGATTTTGACTTGGAAAACAAACAAGTCTTGGTTTACGAGTACAGAGTATCAGGTATCACGATGCGCTTCTTGTTTTGACGCCGAGCGTCACGTGATCACAACCGAGCCACTCTTCTTGGTAGGCTGCCCACAAGATTTTGCAGTGTTCCTGTGGGGACTTTGGCCAAATACTTTTGTCCATACAGTGTATTTCTAAAGAAAGCTGCAGCCATTATATGATAGTGGAATGAAACCTGCACAAAACTAATTTTCCAAAGTATGCTCAGGTCCCTATCCTAAGGGCATAATGCTCAAGTCAGTATAAAATACAGATCTTCTACCCAAATCATAGTTTAGAATTCAGCACTTTCTTTCATCCCCAGTGAATAACAATAAATGAGGAGCAGAGCATAAACATAGGAGCTTTTGTTAGTCTTGAGCTGGTGCACCAGATTTGAACCTCTGGCTCATCTGTGTATATAAATGGTTCCTCTACTTCACCCTTTCTTCCAGTCATACATCTTACTTTAAATCCTACCATGTACAATCGGAGAACCTTCACATCTCTTTCCTTCTGCTAAATGTAATCATGCAAACTCGTATGGAAAATGCAAACATATGGTATAATGCTCAGCACCTAAATCCCACATAGGAGTCTAACTGCTTTCACTTACTGTATCTGGTGTAATTGTGGCAGACTGATCACATCTCTTCTGGTATATGATGTACATATACATACACACGGATCGAGTGGTAGCAGATGTTTTTCCGCTCACGGGAAAATTCACACACATTAACCGCGGGATGCAAGGATTTGTGCTGATTGGAGCACAGTTATACCCAAATGATATAAACACCTGCAACTAATACTCAGCCGGGAAAAACAGAAAAACTTCAGCTCTGCTGACACTTTTCAAAATAAAGACTGTTTGGTTTCTATGTGCTATGTGGCTCATTGCAGACTGTCCATAAATATAAATACAGTACGGTGATGTACTGAACACACAAATTGTACTTCAGCATGGATTCATCATACACACACATAAACCTCATTTGCTATTACAACAACATGCCTACATGGACGGGTGCTGTCACCACTTTCCTTTACACGTGTCTACAGACGAACGTACACGAAAACATACACGTGCTGCGGTGATTTCGCTCGGAGGTGTTGTGAGACAGATCAGCTCGGCTCGGAAGCCATTCTTCCATAAGGCTTGGCGTGAACGCATGGAACATGTAATTGGATGAGGAACGGCTTCTTGGCGAATCGAGACACTTTTCTGGCTACCCAAAAAAGCATGAGGTCGGTGTGGTTACACTCTTTTGTTACTTTCATTCGGTCTGCTGCTCTTTCATTTGGTTAGACCCTCGCTGTTCGCTCTGCATTAGACATCTGCCAAGGCATACATAATGTCATGACTTTGTGTTGTTCAATATTGAGCAGGGGGAAAAAAGGAATCAGATATATAGTTATAAAGAGTGGAAAATATTGCATGTCCAGGCCTCGCTGGCTGCTACAGGAGTCTTGCTCCTGCTTGTCAGCTCCTGCCAGGATTAAGAAGCGCTGAGCTTGTAGACGCAATTTGGCTTTACGGTCCAGACCGCATGAACACGGACTGTCTGTGCTCTAGTGTACTCCATCTTGGGGTGAAATGTTGGGATAATGAGAGCTTCAGTTCTTACATAAACACGCACACACGTATGCAAGGAAGGAAACACACAGTGACAGTCACATATTATTAAAGTTTCAATTAGAAATTAGCCTCTGATTAGTTCCAGTAAGACACGGTGGGAAACTTGAGCACTTTGCAACGGAACAAAGTACATGAATGAAGTTAAACTCAACTTTCCACGAAGTCACGGTTTACCAGAGCTGAGTCAAGTCGGAAACTTCATTCATTGTATGAGCTAATTTAGTCCTGAGTAAATATTAGAAAAGCAAAGGAGAGAAGGCCTTGAAAATCCGTCTGGAAACAAATACTGTTTTTGCGGAAGAAAAAACTAAAACCTACCTAAGTAGGTAACTGGTTTCCTTTTGAGATTTATTCCTTTATGGTATATCTCAACCATTGTATGAGTGCCTGGATTTCCCATCATCTAAACGTGAAAGATTTAACCTTCAAGGAAATTCAGGATGAATCGTGCTCTGTGCTCTGCTCTGCTCCTTGCAGGAAGCTGGAGACGGTTTTATACTGGAGCCGATAACTCCACGTGGTGGAACGTACAGTATACTGTATTGTTTTTGTGGACATGACATGTGGTTTCACGAAAACAGATCTGTACGAGATGAGCGCATACACCTCATCTCGTCTGGCTGTTCTTACTGTGAAGCAAAAGACTTATTTGTAGCAGACAGATGCACTGGCATGACTGTCCAATAGGGCTTGAGATCAAGTAGGAAGGTATTCTTCTTTTGTGTGTCTATTGAAAATGTTGAATGGCCCTTTCTGTGTTTTGAATTTATCTTTTATATCCTCTATAAATAAATCAATTCCCTGCATAATGTTTAGAGCAGCTTAGGGCCTTCAATAACAATCATACTCCTTTCAGCCTTCTGTATCAGACACACACATGTACTGTACACACAATACCCTGGTCTTAACTGCATTTCCTGATTGTGACTGTGCCGCAGCCAAGACATTCCCTGAGACCTCCACACGGATGTATCCGTTCCAGTGCTTCGGTACTGAGTGACTTTGTGAGCTTTCCAATTCATTCCAATACACATATTTGCATGCTACCCTGGGGAACAGGAAAACCCTTCCTTATCAAAACCAATAAAGATATTATATAAACAACCTGCATGTGTTTGTGCCTAAAATATGATAAACCAATAAATAAACTTTCAGGTGTTTATCATGTTAGGACAAGCACAAATAACTGGTGCCTGGAAACAATTACAGTAGCATGTGATATCTTTTATATAATTAATGCATTCATGCTGTTCCACAGCTTTTACAAAGCTCTTCACAATAAATGGAGGATGAGAGAGCTCAATACCAAGCTGCCGGTATACCGCGTCAGCTCCAAGCAACAATCAATATGATTGATGTCGTTGTGGCTGGGAGAGCATGCGAAATCCGTCGATGCTAAACACAACACGAATCCTGACATGTCTTTAGCCACATGCAGGCATCTGGTGCTTTTGAAAACTAGCCAGTAAAACCAAAACACTGCCTCTGGGCAAAACACTTATCTTATTTATTTATTTTTTTTTTTTTTTATAAATGTGTGCAACTGATACAAGTTCCGTCTTTAAATAACCTTTGGTGTAATCTTTGGAATGATGCTTGTAAGTATAGTTAAAAGCCACACCGGAAACTTATTGTCGGGGGGAAAAAAAAAAAACTTAAAGGGCAGGCTGTGTATGCATGAAAAAAGCATTTAGACTCTAGCTACTTATTGTAGCTAATGGAAAAATGCTGAGCCTGATCTCAAGGGCCTTATCTACGGGAAAGCAGGACGGCCTCAAACCATGTTTCTCTAAATAATTACCATGGAAGAACTTTGACAGTCTTCAAACTGCTCATCCAACATAAACATGAACCACGACTCAACCCGAGCCAACTACATATCAATCCCACTGACAGAATTAGATTCCCCCGAAACCAAATTTCACAAGCTCCTATAATAAGTCCAAAAAACATCTCCTGCATAATTCTGGCTTACTGAGTGCGAATCCAGACACAAACGACACCGCACTTTTTCCGTACCTGAGGGTGGAATATAAAATGTAGAATCAATCATAAATAATCATAATAAACGGGCTGAGAAAATAAAATCCCCTACCCTGATACTTTAAACGCATCCATAAAATGAAAAATGTAACCAAAAGTAGTTGTGGGCTACTTCTCACAGACAAAGGTCAGTTTGGGAAAAGTAAAAATGAAGAAAATATAGATTTCGGTTCCAGAAACAGTACAAACTGTTCATTTGTTACAAAGAGGATGAAAACCTTCCAGTCCCCACTGGCACTAGTGCCTCCTGCCTGGACACGGGACAATACTTAAGCAGTTCCATCTGACATGCTGACAAACATAAAGAAGGTGAGGGAGGCACAGGGTAGCTTTTTATGTAAGAACCTGATCTGCCAAAGAAAGTGAGATTTATGGACAAACGTGTCTTCAATTGCACTTGCTGCTGTCTACAACAGGTTGGTTTCTTTTGAGCTACTGGTGACTGGAGGCCTCCCAAGAGTGGGGTCAGTGGAAAGAGCAGCAAATGGCTCTGGCTATAGGCTCCATCGCCTCCAGGCTCAGAAGTTTTCTCTGAGAGCCTTTTCACTCTCTGTTCTCTAATTGCTCTCAATCTAGTTCATTTAGTGCACTCAAGGAGAAGAAAAACAACATACAGTGTGTTAAAGATGCCTCTGGCAATGGTTCATGGTGTGGACCCTGGACTCCACGGTAGTCTACAGAGCTAAGTGACTGACTAATTATACCTCATATGTGCCTTTATTATGGAAACGCATGAGGCAGACCTACTTTAAAGTTGCACACAGTACTATTTTCCCTGCCAGTGCATTCTTGGGAAGAATTCCCTATAATTTGCATGATTTTTTTGGGAGAACTGACAAGTGGGGAGTGTGGAGTAGGTGGAAGAAGTCACGTTATATTCCAAGTATTTTATTTTTTTTTTTCTTGCAAAAACACCCAGTAAATCTGTCTCAGTCAGTGTTCGAGAAGTAGCCATCAAAGCATGTGAACAGACAATCCTCTAATTCGGAGGGATTGCTCAACATCAGTCAGTAATGTCCCCAACCACAGGAGAAGTACTGCAACCAAAGCTCTGTGGATTATCAACTCCTACTGTGGGGAAATCCAGTGATGTAACATTCCAACATCGTGAGAGAAATGTTCTGACCACTTGGGTCAAACAAAGGAAAAAATAAAAAACAAGTGTGAATTTTCCATTCGACCGACCAGTTGCCTTTGAAGAGCAAAATCAAATACTGCAGACAGTAAATTTTGTTCTGTGTGGGTCAGAATATCACGTAGAGGCACTTCATTTTCCACTATCCATGATAGGCTGTCATACACATTTTTACTTCAATCCTGTTGATTATTACCAGCCATGGTTCTGGAGTCAGAAGCGTCTAATCAAAGGCTTGTCTAATATCCCTTTTGATGACTGCTCTGTAGTAGGGGGCTATGTTTCTCCGCAGCGGTATGTTATAACACTGGGGTGGTGTGAAGGTTATGAGTTGTTAATGTTGAGGACTTTTAGGGCTGGGTCCTGTAAAAGTGAGATTTATGGAATGGATGTGGTCTGTGGGATGTGAGGGCGTGGTGGAGGGTCCAGTGCGTGAGCCCACGCACAGACAAAGAGGAACCTGTCTCAGCTGGGATGGTAGAGCCGAGCTGCGATCGATGCATGTGTTTAAAAAATGTATTTGACAGCCAATCGGATGGGCCCTTGGGCTTTGTGTGTGTGTGTGTGTGTGTGTGTGTGTGTGTGTGTGTTTGGGGGCGGGGGTGATGGTGGGGGGACTGTCTCTCATTATCATCATCTCCTAACTTCAAAGTTCCCCAAATCAGCCTTAGGTACTTTAATATATTAAGACTGAGTAATACTGATGTGCCTTCAAAGAAGTAAGAAATTTGTCTGACATTAGCTTGATCAAGACTCTTTGTATGTGTCAGGAGATGAAGATTAGATCATGATTATATCTTACAGAAACAAAATGAGAAGAAAAAAAATATTACGTTATCCTACTGTCTGTTGTTAAGTACTGTAATATCTTCAACTGGCTTTGTCTTGTAGTAAAAGAGACATTGTGAAACACTGTACTAGAGAGGCATTGATACTTTGCCTACAGTAACTCCCGCCTGTGGGCCACGCCATCAGTCACATCAAACTATAAAGAACAGACTATACTTAAATGAACCTTTAACCTGTTCTGCTGCCTTTGACAGCTTCACCCCAAGCATGTTAGATCAGCTGGTGTATATGTTGGCCTATAACTGCCCTATACATAGCAACAGTAGCTTAGTGTTTTTTATGACTGTGAGTTAAGAGCTTCACTGTGAGGTATTTGTTCATCCCCCACCGTCTACCCACCAAACCGACAGTGTGGAGAGACACGGTGATAGATGAATCAGCCATTGTTTGGAACACACGTGGCAAATGCATCAGGGACTCAGCGGAGGATCAACTATGAGGGCATACACCACCCTCAAACACTTCCCAGTCAAAACCCACTAGGAGGCAGAAACCTGAGTCACGTACAAATAAATTCTTTCCCGTCAAAACAGTACGCTTTTGTGGTACATAGAAATGTATTTATAATAATGCATATCGGAGTACACAAGTCACTTTCAACCATAAACGTCAATTGCTTTTATACTAGCAATGCAAGTACTGGGTGCATTTTTTATGATGTGGTTAGGGTTTACAGGAAAAACTGGTCAAATTTTTTAAAATTATGTTTTTATAGATGTTTACTTGAAGCTCAAAGTTGACGCAAGTGACATTGGATCATTCAGATACAGGGAAAAAGATCAAAGCCTGGAAACTATTTTTATCAGGATTTAAAGTTTCAATATTGTTATTGTTGTTCTTTTAGCTGCTCCTGTTAAGGGGTCGGCACAGCGGACCATCTGACCCACATGCAACTCAGCACAGGTTTTAAACAGGGCGCGTTTCCTGACACAACCCTGTCCATCAATCTGGGACCTGCACTAAGGATGACCCTCATCCAGTCCCTGGCTTTAGGCGTTGGCAGGAAATCAAACCCAGTCCTTCAAGCCTTTGCAGACAAGAAGCCTACCACTGAACCACCAATGCCCAAGTTAACTACATCAACATTACATATTAAAATTGTCCCAACATATGAAGTGTGATGTACTCTCGTCTCCCCCAAACCCCCCCATACCCCACATACAGTACTGTGCAAGTCTTAGACACCATATAAATGCTTTACCAATTTTGTTATACACTCACCTAAAGGATTATTAGGAACACCTTTCGCCTTCAGAACTGCCTTAATTCTACGTGGCATTGATTCAACAAGGTGCTGAAAGCATTCTTTAGAAATGTTGGCCCATATTGATAGGATAGCATCTTGCAGTTGATGGAGATTTGTGGGATGCACATCCAGGGCACGAAGCTCCCGTTCCACCACATCCCAAAGATGCTCTATTGGGTTGAGATCTGGTGACTGTGGGGGCCGTTTTAGTACAGTGAACTCATTGTCATGTTCAAGAAACCAATTCGAAATGATTCGAGCTTAGTGACATGGTGCATCGAGCTTAGTGACATGGTGGTCATAAAGGGATGGACATGGTCAGAAACAATGCTCAGGTAGCCCGTGGCATTTAAACGATGCCCGATTGGCACTAAGGGGCCTAAAGTGTGCCAAGAAAACCTCGCCCACATCATTACACCACCACCACCAGCCTGCACAGTGATAACAAGGCATGATGGATCCATGTTCTCATTCTGTTTACGCCAAATTCTGACTACCATTTGAATGTCTCAACAGAAATCGAGACTCATCAGACCAGGCAACATTTTTCCAGTCTTCAACTGTCCAATTTTGGTGAGCTTGTGCAAATTTTAGCCTCTTTTTCCTATTTGTAGTGGAGATGAGTGGTACCCAGTGGGGTCTTCTGCTGTTGTAGCCCATCCACCTCAAGGTTGTGTGTTTTGTGGCTTCACAAATGCTTTGCTGCATACCTCGGTTGTAACGAGTGGTTATTTTAGTCAAAGTTGCTCTTCTATCAGTTTGAATCAGTCGGCCCATTCTCCTCTGATCTCTAGCATCAACAAGGCAATCGCCCACAGGACTGCCGCATACTGGATGTTTTTCCCTTTTCACACCATTATTTGTAAACCCTAGAAATGGTTGTGCGTGAAAATCCCAGTAACTGAGCTGATTGTGAAATACTCAGACCGGCCCGTCTGGCACCAACATCCATGGCACGCTCAGAATGGCTTAAATCACCTTTCTTTCCCATTCTGACATTCAGTTTGGAGTTCAGGAGATTGTCTTGACCAGGACCACACCCCTAAATGCATTGAAGCAACTGCCATGTGATTGGTTGATTAGATAACTGCATTAATGAGAAATTGAACAGGTGTTCCTAAAAATCCTTTAGGTGTGTGAATGTGTTTATCATGTCTGCATAATTATGTAAAAAATCATTCAGTATTTCCATATACAACTTAAAAATTAATTAATAAATAACATTACAGAAGAATATAGACAAGTTTTCAGATGGAAACAAAAAATTAAATGTATGCTCCTGGGGTTTGTATAAAAATAGAAAGGAGCGAGTATGAAAGTTACCAGAAGAACTCATATTCTCCAGCAAGCTCAGTAAAACCTAACAGCTATTTTATTTATAGTCCTGTGCAATAGTCTTGAGCACGTACAACAATATGGCATTAGCAAAAGATGCTTTTGAAAACATCTCTGCACAGAAGAAACTTCTATAAATAGCAATAAAGAGTAATAAAATAAACAGTCAATATTTGTAGTAAAAACTCATTGTTTAAAATTGGGAGTTTTCCACACAGATTTGTGCAGTTTTATAAGAACTATATATTTCTTTCTTTACAGCCATGCATATATTCCTCTGTAATGTTATTTAGTTATACTTTTATATATGTTATATATGAAAATACTGAATAATTTTGTACATAATTATGCAGACATGATAAACATATATAACAAAATTGGTACAGTATAATATGGTGCCTAAGACTTTTGCATAGTCCTGTACATCATACATTCATTCTTCACCCAAAATGCACAAACAATTGTATGTTTTTAGAAGTCGGGACGAAACCAGAGAGCATTGAGGAAACCCACACAGACATGAGAGGAACACATAAAACTCTGCACAGACAGTAATCCGAGCTCCGGATCAAACCGAGGTGACAAAGTCGAACCTCAGCACCGCCGGGCTGCCCTGGAGGACAAAAACATTCATCTAATATTAAACTACCAGATGGATAGAGAGCACTTTTAAACAATGAGGTATTCTTTTGTTCTATAGCCTTCATTTATCACATGATGGAACTAATAATGTCTTTCTATATAGATTCCAGAAGCACATGGTGTTGATCAAGGACACAACATGAAACTCCTGTGTGGCTGTACAGAATTACATCCAGTATACACTCACCTACACAAAGAACGCCAAAGCCTTTCACCTTTCGTGTACTGAAAATTAAAATGTCAGCACCCGTTTCTGACAAATTTACAGGGATAATTCAAAAACCTGCATCGTGTTTGGGACAGAATGGCAATGTCTGGAATACAGCTCTCAGCTGAAGAGACACAGGCTTTCTTGTAAACTGCGTATGTCATGCATGATTCATAGAAGAGGATATCCAGAATTCGTTTTCTTCCGGCCTGAAGTAGAATGACAGACACTTCAAGTCCGAGTGGACACCACTTTCCAGTGGTATATCGCAGACAGTGCCAGCGCTCTACTGGCTAATTTTGATGCAGATAAACACACATACAGCATGCCATGAGGCTTAAATCTTTTAAAGAGTTAAGGCAGAGACTTGGCTCAGATAGTTATCAACCTATTATTATCATGAATATTAAAACTTTGGAACCTTAACTGTTCGAGGGTATAGATAAGAAAGTAAATGACTGAAGGACTAAAGTGCTGCTCCATGGGTCTCTTTATGTAAAAATGAATCTAATTTCTTCTGAATCTAATCTTATTGCTTCAGCATCCCAAGGCATCTTGGACAATGCTATGCTTCCAACCTTATTGCAACAGGACATAGCAAGGTCTATAAAGACATGGTTTGATGAGTTTGGTGTGCAAGAACTTGACTGGCCCACACAGATCCCTGACCCCAACCCTACTAAGAATCTTTGGAAATAACTGGAACGGAGATTGCGAGCCAGGTCTTCTCATCCAACATCAGTGCCTGACCTCATAAATGCTCTACAGAAAGAATGGGCAAGATTTCCAAAAGGAACACTCCAAAATCTTGTGAAGAGTCTTCCAAAAAGAGTGGAAGCTGTTACAGCTGCAAAAACGAGGACCATCTCCATATTGAAGTTTATGTCTTCTTCTTTGTCTTTCGGCTGTTCCCTTTCAGGGGTCGCCACAGCGAATCATTTGCCTCCATCTAACTCTATCCACTGCATCCTCTTCTCTCACACCAACTAACTTCATGTCCTCTCTCACTGCATCCATAAATCTCCTCTTTGGTCTTCCTCTAGACCTCCTGCCTGGCAGTTCCAACCTCAGCATCCTTCTACCGATATATTCACAATCTCTCCTCTGAACATGTCCAAACCACCTCAATCTGGCCTCTCTGACTTTATCTCCAAAACATGTAACATGGGTTGTCCCTCTGATAAACTCATTCTTGATCCTATCCATCCTTGTCACTCCCAAAGAGAACCTCAACATCTTCAGCTCTGCTACCTCCAACTCTGCCTCCTGTCTTTTCTTCAGTGCCACCGTCTCTAAGCCGTAGAGCATTGCTGGTCTCACCACTGTCCTGTACACCTTTTCTTTTATTCTCGCTGATACTCTTTTATCGCACAACACACCTGACACTTTTCTCCACCCATTCCAACCTGCCTGTACCCGCCTCTTCACCTCCTTTGAACACTCTCCGTTGCTCTGGACCGTTGACCCTAAGTACTTAAAATCCTGCACCTTCTTTACCTCTGCTCCCTGTAGCCTCACCGATCCTCCTGGGTCCCTCTCATTCACACACATGTATTCCGTCTTGCTGCGGCTAACCTTCATTCCTCTGCTTTCCAGAGCATACCTCCACCTCTCCAAATTTTCCTCCACCTGTTCCCTGCTCTCGCTACAGAGCACAATGTCATCTGCAAACATCATGCACCATGGGGACTCCTGTCTTACCTCATCTGTCATCCTGTCCATCACCAGAGCAAACAAAAAGGGGCTTAGAGCCGATCCTTGATGCAGACCCACCTCCACCTTGAACTCTTCTGTCACACCTACAGCACATCTCACCACTGTCTTACAGCTCTCATACATGTCCTGCACCACTCTAACATACTTCTCTTCCACTCCAGACCTTCTCATACAATACCACAACTCCTCTCTTGGCACCCTGTCATACGCTTTCTCTAAATCTAAAAAGACACAATGCAACTCCCTGTTACCTTCCCTGTACTTCTCCGCCAGCATCCTGAAAGCAAATACTGCATCTGATGTACTCTTTCTAGGCATAAAACCATATTGCTGCTCACAAATGCTCACCTGTGCCCTTAATCTAGCTTCCACTACTCTTTCCCACAGCTTCATTGTCTGGCTCATTAGCTTTATACCTCTATAATTGCCACAGCTTTGCACATCTCCCTTGTTCTTAAAAATTGGCACCAATACACTTCTCTTCCATTTCTCTGGAATCCTCTCACTCTCCAAGATATTGTTAAACAAACTTGTCAGAAACTCTACTGCCACCTCTCCTAAGCACTTCCATACCTCCACAGATATGTCATCAGGACCAACAGCCTTTCCACTCTTCATCCTCTTCAACGCTCTTCTCACCTCGCTTCTACTAATATTTGCTACTTTCTGTTCCACAACAGTCACCTCTTCTACTCTTTGTTCTCTTTCGTTTTTCTCATTCATCAAGGAGTACTTGAAGTACTCCTTTCATCTTCCCATCACCCTCCTGGCATCTGTCAGTACATTTCCATCTCTATCTTTAATCACTCTAACCTGCTGCACATCCTTCCCATCTCTATCTCTCTGCCTCGCCAACCTGTACAGATCCACCTCTCCCTCCTTACTGTCTAGCCTAGCATACAACTCCTCATATGCTCTTTGTTTGGCCTTTGCCACCTCTACCTTCACCTTACTCTGCATCTCCCTGTACTCCTGTCTACTCTCTTCAGTCCTCTCAGTGTCCCACTTCTTCTTAGCTAGCCTCCTTCCCTGTATACACTCCTGGACTTCCTCATTCCACCACCAAGTCTCCTTGTCCACTTTTCCCTTACCTGATGATACACCAAGTACCCTCCTACCTGTCTCCCTGATCACATTGAGCAAATGAGCAAATATTCAGCCCAAAATATAAATATAAATTTTAATTTAATCAACTTTAAATATGTAACACGTCATATGGTTAATAAAATGTAAAAGTTCTCTAACGCACTTGAATTCGGCCAGGCAGAAGTATCTGTCATGGATGTTGGACTACATTATACTGGAGTGAAGGAGATGAAACAAAATTGTTGAATTAATTTGAAATATGGAAAAAAGCAGGCCAGGCCTTACATGTTGATGCTTGAGGGACAAATTTTTTTGAGACTGTAGTCAAGACTGACTGACTTGAAAGCATGTGAGAACTTGCTTGAGGTTTGAACATTGAACTGGGCCTCCTTTATATAGGCATCACTAACAGGCCTGAAGCAAGTACTATGGACGCGCCCACTCTAGTGAAATAAATCAATACATCTCAGGCAATTGCAGCCAAAGTTAAATTTATGGCTATATGTTGCCTACAACCTTTGCGGTTTTTTAACTGAGTCACCTTCCCCATTGCATCACAGGTACTCCCTGCTATTCATTTACAAAACATTACATAAATTATTTCATTCAAGGCTATAAGATAGACCAAGCCATTTTGATTTATCCTGGTTTGATGCAGACTGACTGTAAGAGAACATAAATGCCCAGAATAAGTGGAGAATTCAGACCACAGAAAGACCGCACAAGTGGACCGCACCTGCTATTATAGAAGGTTGTTACTAGAAATATACATAAATAGGCATATGGCCTGTGTCTATTCAGCTATTCAACATATTTTCTTATCCTATAATATATATACACATTGAGCTTTTATAACATGATCACTACGGAATATTGACTAGTGTAACATTCACATCTACACCTGCTTTAAACCTCAGCTCCCATCAACCCTATCCAGAGAAATGATATACAGAAAAAGACACAGCTGTATTCAAATACAAACACTCTTTATACCGCTGTATCCTGTATTTAGGGTTGTGGGGGTCCTGGAGCCTATTCCAGGAGACTTAGGGCACAAGGTGGGGTACACCCTGGATACGGTGCCAATTCATCGCAGAACACACACACACTACCGGCAATTTGGGAACGTTAATTAGCCTAATTTGCAGGTCTTTGGAAGAAAACCCACCAAGCACGGTGAGAACATGCAAACCCCATGCACACAGAGACAAGAATCAAGCCTGGCCAGGAATCGAACCCGGACCCTGGAGGTGCAAGGCAACAGTGCTAACCACTACAACACCGTGCCGCCTCAAATAAACACACAGTTTTGGGTAATAATTGGGTTTTCTTTTCATCACTAGTCACAAATTTCAAACACATACAGTATAATAAATGTATAAATGTATTAAGTTAAACCAATCAGCCATAACATTAAGTGGTCATTTTGTCCCTAAAGTTGATGGTGTTGGAAGAAAAAAATTGGCAAATGTACGGAATTGATTTATTTGGACAAGGGCCAAATTGTGATGGTTAGATGATGAGTCAGAGCAACTCCAAAACTGCAATTCTTGTTGGATATTCCCAGTGTGCATTGATCAAAACCTAGAAAGAAAAAAAAAAAAAGTCCAAGGAGGGAAACCTGTGAACCAGCAAAAGGGGCATGGGTGGCTAAGGCTTAAGTAGCGTTAACATATGAATGGTAACATGTGGATTTTACCGACCAAGTACACCCCTTCATGGAAACAGTATTTGCTGATAGCAGTGGCACAATGGGTTTGAGCTGTTGCCTCCCATCGAGCATCTGTGGGATGTCAATGAAAAACAAGTCTGATCCACGCAGGCCCCGCCTCCAGATTACTTAAGGATCTGGTACTGATGGTTTGGTCCACCATCAGAGCTCCAGTGTAGACCATGCCTTGATAGATCAGAGCTGTTTTGATTTTAAAAGGAGGACCTAGAGTACCTGATGTTAGGCAGCTGTTTATAATGTAATGAATGAGTGGTGTATATGACATCGCATGTGTAGTATGAGAAAGACTTCAGTAGCATCAAAATGAGCAGGCAAGCAGGAAATCAGAGATGTGGTTTCCAAACCCGGGAGGTACTTCACCTGGCTTTGAGCTAGATAACTTAGAGTAATCGCTCTGTAAAATTACAGATTGTAATCTCGCCCTGGAGAACTTCACGAGCAGGATGTTGAATTATCACAGCCGAGACATGCCTTTCTCTCTCTGAGTAAATGCTTGAATCAGACAGAACTCCCATTAAGTAGGGCATACTGATGCTATTCACTCTATAGTTTTGCCATTACAGCTACACAGTAATCATCAAAATAATGCAAATAAAAAACAGCATGACAAATGAAAGCTGATAACAATTGCTCATTATAATTTGTTAATGTTATACCTAAATTTAGGCGTACTTTTTGACCTGAAGACATGCTACACAGCAGCCTGTTCTCTACATCGCACTGAACCAACACATCCCAAAATAAAACTGGAGTCTTATTAAACTTATTAAATAATGATGTGTGCAAATGAAGAGGTATCTGATTTGATCCTTGTGTGTTGTGTTCTGATTCTGAAAATCTGATTCATATTGCACATCTATGATTTATTTTTTTATCAAATCGTCCTCCAAGAAAATAAATACAGTGGCTTTAAAATGCCTTTAAAGGATAGAAACTGTTTAGCCAAATCCCTGAACACTACAGAGATGGAGACAAGTCCAAACGCTATCAATACTTATCATATTTAAGCAAATTAAATGAGAGTTGGAAAAGAAGTGAGTAAAGTGAAAACATGCATGCGGGGCTATAGATGTTTAGCTGCTCCTATCAGTTCTGATACTCCATCCTGTCCATCTGCGCAATAAAATAATGCACTAAAATAATGCAATAAAGTCATGCGGTGAACTTATTATACACATAATTCAACAGTTCTGGCGTGTATCGTGCACACACCAGTGTGCTTTAGCTCTTTCTTTACTTCCTTAGACGTCGCAAAGCCAAAAAAACAAGCCCACAGTAGTACATCAATTACGCAAAGCTAAAGTTCAACAGACCACACTGTTTCATCCTCCATTTTCTGTACATTAAAGCACTGCCTATCTAACAGAGCACTGGCATCTGGCTCAGCCCAAACAAACTGGAGCTATTTACACAACGCTGATGAAGGCCAGATGGTCAGTTTCCTTCAGCCTTCTCTACAATATCTCAGCTCTTCTAATTGGACTGTGCTCACTGTGTCCCAGAAAAAAAAAAAAAACTGACCTCTCTGTACACAAGACTGCCATTCAGATGGTGAGAAAACAGATGAAGAATAAACAAGAGCAAGCCAAGTTGTTGCACGGCCAACGGGCATGGGTATTTTAATAGCCATAGACCATCAATGGCGTGTCCCATGTGGTTGATAATTTAATATAACACAAGTCATCATATCATATAGCACAGTCCAGGGGTATTCAGCTGAAGTTTTTTTGTAAAGATCTGATTGCATTTCACTTTAAAACGACCTTTTAATGCCGAACCTTTAGTGATTATTTAATGCACTGTATACTAATAAGACAACTTAAAGTGGTTATGCTTTGCTTCACAGAGGCTGACCACCACCATGCACTCCGAAGCAATGATACACGTTATGATCCAACTCCCACAGAAAGTTCAAGCATATCCCACCCATTCCAACACTTATTATCTTTGATCATTATCCGCCTGCAATATTGTCTAATAACCCAGTACGAGTTACCAGCATTGGTACACGCTGCTCACAGACATAACATACCCTGGTAATGAACCTGGGCTTTCGAAATTCACATCTAACTGCACACTTTTTTTTTCTTGATGCACAGTCGTCTACTCTAAACAGATGCAACATGGCTGTTTTAAATTTGGGAGTTTGGGGAATAAATGCACTTCTCTGCCACATCTCTTTTGAACATTTTGTCTTTGTCATCAACTTTCTTGAAAAAGTTGCTAATCAGACCAGTAAAAACCCTCTCCAGCTCTCTCTGTAGCCGCTCTGTGGTCTGATGACTGGCATACATGCATGTGATCAGATAAAGACTAATAGTGGGTAGAAAACTGTGTTGAGGAACAAGAAATGTTTGTTTCATACATCATCGAGCAGCTTTGCTACAGTATTTTTCCAAAGCCTGGTCAAGTCTGGTGAAGTCGTAGTATTTTCCTCTGGTCTACAGCCAGACAGCAGTCCTCTAGTTGATGATGCCTGCCATATACAATATCAGCTGATGAAAGGTTCTGTTATCTACTCAGGTTTAAGCTACACAGTCCTTGGCACGATGTTGAGTAAGGGTCAAACTCACAAGCTTTGGGCCTCTGTACTGAGAGATACAGTGAAGGCTTCCTGTGTGGACATGCTAGAGCAAGAGGTTAAAGGAGTAAGGTGTTTAAAAAGACCAGAGAAAGAAGGCCTGATTTTTGAACATTTCTCTCCCTGGGAAAAATATTCATCATTTCCATGTGTCTAGCTCAGACTGCAAATCAGAATAGTACAATAAAAAGCTACTTATCACCGTGTTGCACATCATCAAAGCCCCCTGACTCATCCACTCTCGAAAATGGTTCCCCACAAGCTGAATAACACTCGCCACCTCATCAGTGCAGAGTACATGGAGAGCTTTTTAAAAATGCTAAACAATTACTTCTGTGACTCTTATAATGATGCAGACACTGAGATCATTCAACCAGATGGACTGTTTAGCACATGCCGTACTTTAATGAACGACTTTTTTCTTTAATGCTCATTTAGCTTCCCAAGGAAAAAACCCTCAAGTCTGGCACACTCCTCTCTCAACACATAATAGGCCTTAATTTCCCCATATTCTTCCACCATACTGTCAACACACGCATCCAGGGGACTGAAAGATAATCAATGCATAACTCTGCACAAGCAGACTTTTTTTGCTCAATAAGCATGTTGCATCACAAAAGCACTGCGTTGTGGGAAATTCAGTATTTTCAAAAATCTGAAATCAATTTACAATTTGAATCTGAGGACGATGTGAATATTCTCAAGTGCAAAACAATGTAATCTGCATTCAGATACACTTGATACCACTGGCAGAACACATTCCCATTGACACAGAACAGTAATCACAGATACTCTGGGGATAGCTCATTTACCATATTGCTCCAGCCTTGAAACATGACTTCGCTGGTTGCATTCCCAGCATTGCCTGAAGGAGAAGAAAATTCAGGGTGAATCATATTCTGCACTGTATTTTTTCAGCTGGCTGATGATGCAGAGTGTTATCCATGCAGCGCTGGTGGAATTTCAAAGAGGTTGGCCTGGTCTGATGTTTAGTAAGGTGCTTCTCAAAGTCGGGTGTGATTTTGAGAAGACCAGTGCTGGGAGAAATACTCTCAGTTTATAATAGCAAATAGCAAGAAGAATAATTTTAAAAAAGCTTAGCTTTAGTTACCAGAATTGATGAAACATTTAATAAATCTTATAAGATGTCAAATTCGAAAAGGAACAACGTGGTACTAAGGTCAAGTAATAAAACTATAGGTCACCCCACGAGTCACATTGTTTTATTCCGATTTTTGGTTCGGATTGGATTAGCGTGTCATGACTATTTGCGTCTATAAATACAAGTGACTTTTTGACTCTAATATGGAAGCGTCTGGTCCCTCAAACGGCATGCAACTATTGTCTTTGCTCGCACCATCTGGGTTAAAACATGTCAGATTTGTGCAACTGCTCATTCATTTTAAACAATAGATGCGATTCTAGCACAAATATGCTTTGGAGCATATATGGAGGATGTAAAGCAGTTAGTGGGCTATATCTGTTGAGGTCCAGAAAAGGAAGAAAGCCAGACACCTGCTTTAGCTGTTTTGGCAGCTGGTGATGGAACTGCTATGAAATCCTGCGCTGCCGGTCCTGTACAGTACATATATAGTACCAAAAAGTAGCAGAAATTCAGAGTCACGTGACCACATATCAGATATACACTACTGGTCAAAAGTTTGGACACACCTACTGATTCTGTGGTCTTTCCTGATTTCTATTTCTTTCTACACTGTAACAAATTCTGCACAATCCAAAGACCTGCAGATTAGGCTAATTGGCGTTGCCAAATTGCCTGTAGTGTGTAAGTGAGGGTATGTGTGTGTGCTCTGGGATGGACTGGGATCCCCTATCCCCTCCTGGGATATGCTTCAGGCCCCCCGCAACCCTAAATACAGGATAAAGACATACACTACTGGTCAAAAGTTTGGACACACCGACTATAGACAATGTGTGAGTACATGTGTTATTTTATAGTTTTGCAAAAATCCAGTATTGTTTTTGAATTTGATTGTGTTTACAAATAACGGCTTCTTTTCTCAGTTTTGTTGCCCAAATTTAGTTTAGTACTTAGATGAAATCAGAGCTATACATTAATCTGGAAGGCATAAAACAAATCCTTATGAACTTCATCAATTGAGTATGCTCAAACAAATAATTAAAGATTCCACAATGCAACTTATGTGTGACTTATTGTTTCATGGTTCCACATAAACTTGTTTGTATTGATGCCTACGCTCAAAAACATATTGTTTACTGCATGAAATAACTCACAAACAGACAAACTACTAAATAAAGTGCTTATAAAAAATAGAAACAATGAACACAAGAACACAAGATCACAGAGTCTGATCTACTGATCTACAGGGTGGGTGAAAAGTAACAAGGCATTAAAAATTGGTTATAAAGTGCATATTTCCAATAGAAAATTATTGAAACAAATTGTAATAAATTCCATCGGAGAGGGAACGCACGGTCTTCTGAAGGAAGTAATTTGGGATATGGCTGAGAACCTCCTGAATCCGTTTCTCCAAGTCCTCCAGTATTGCGAGGTATTGTCCTGTACAACTCCTCCTGTGAAAAAATCACATGGAGTAAGATATGGACAGCCAACGTCTTGGAAAATGCTGGTCCAACCAGGCACGCACAGTAAGAGCGAAATGGGATGGTGCACCATGGGGTGATGCTCCAGTGACACTCCAAGTCATTAAATATTGCTTAGTTAATTTTCACCCACCCTCTAGGCCTAGATCTGATCTAAATGATTGTCTCTCTCTCTCTCTTTCTCTCCTTGAACTGTCAGTGGCTGTGAGACAAGCCTCCTTTTCTCCGAAGTCAGCGTTGCTGAATAAAAGAGATCTGATTATATTCATATGGTGTTCGGCATGCAGTGTTCCAAAACCCATGTGTGATGTGGCCACTGTAACAGAAACTTTATTTTTGTTTTGCACCCCCCCCCCTTTTCTTTTTACGAACATGACGTGTCATTAAAACCAGTAAATGTGTTGCAGTGAGCTGTGATTCGAAAGATTCATTAGACGCCTGCTGCGTTTGAGGGATGCTTAAAATTTTTTAAGAATTCCGTTTCACATCTGCACGTGATCAAAATCCACAATGCAATGTTTAATTAGAAGCATGTGACGCAAGAAGAGATAAGGCGCATGTTTGATGTAGAGACAGAAGTGTCGAAAATGTAGAAGATAGCAGGGCAGATCTTGAATAGGGGTGACTCTCACTCTCAGGGAAATACCCCATGTAAAACTGTGCAGCTAGACACATCAATCAGACACATTCCTGTAGCATATTAACTATAGCATAGGCCACGTTTGCTGTGAGTTAAACCTTCTCCAATATTGGAGATGATACATCATTTATCATAGTGTTATTTAACTGATTATTATTTATTTAGTGTTTTCTTGACATTATAGTCAATGTTTCAGATGAAGGCTTTTCAATTTTACATCAAAGCTTTTAGACAAAAAAAGCCTGGTTTATGCTCTTCTTTGTACCACCAGGATAAAAGGAGTTCATAAAAGTTCTATATTACTTGTTTTATTCCCAATCAATTGCCTTTAATGTTGGCAATATTTGAAGATGATTAAAGGCATAACACTCCAGTGCAATGTGTGCGTTGAATAAGAAGTGCTTCCTCCATCTTCCTCCTGATGACTGAACGAATACGAAATCCCTGAGCCACTTTTCTCTGCTGTCTGTTTATTAATCACACTCGAACATCTCAGTGCTGAGACAGAAATCATTTAAAATTCATTAAAGTCATGAGCAGTGGGATTAAAAATCTGAATGTGCTGACTGGACTCACACTCTGCACACTGTTATGGTAATGTTAGCACTAATCCTCCCTCCATGGACAGAACCTTGGACTGGAGTACACATACCATTAATACATAAATGAGGATTGTCTGCAGAGTGACCGGTTTAGAACGAATATAAATAGCAACTGGGATTTACAGTGCCTTGCAAAAGTATTTATACCTCGTAAACCTTTCCACGTTTGTTTTTTTTTTTCTCGTAGCAACCACAAACGTTAATGTATTTTATTGGGATTTTGAGACCAACACAAAGTTGCAAAAGTGTCAGGGTGCATTATTCAGCTAAAAGAGTTTTCATGAAGGGGTGATCATTGTCAGCATCAATGTTTATGTACAGTAGGTGGTATGTGCCAAAGTAGCAATCACATGAAGGGTAGGACCAAAGGTTTCCCAGCAGAACATTACCCAAAGCATCACACTGCCTCCAGTGGTGCCATCCCGTCCCCAGTAAATTGACGTCCACGCAAGCTGCTCTTCTGTTACCTTTCTGTCAGAACCAGCCTTTTTAAGCAATTTAAGCTCTTCTATTGGATCGGACTACATCGCTATCCATCTGAGCTTTGGGCGTCCATGTCCACTTTTAGGTCCTGACCACTGCGCAATGGGAACATCCAACAAGAGCTGCACTTTTGAAGTTGCTCTGACCTAGCTGTCTAGGCATCACAATTTGGCCTTCGTCAAAGTCGCTCAAATCCTTATTCTTGCACGTTTTTTCCAAATATACAAAATGTTTAATTGCTGCACCCACATGGTGACAAGATTTACAGTGTATAGTACAAATAGTTCTGATTTGGTAATTTTTTTGGTCACCGCATAATTCCATATAAGCTATTTCATACTGTTAATCATTCCACCCCTATTCTAAAATAGTATAATATATTTAATATATTTGGACAGTGTGCTAACAGACTCAAGTCTGGAAAAACATACAAGAGCACAAAATGGTGAGAGAGTAAGCATGGTTTACAGACAGGATAATGACCTGCAGCATTTCCCTTTGGCTGCTTTTTAGGAGTTTGACGGACAGAGAGGGAAGTTGCACTGTAGTACTTCACACAGCCCATCCCTGAAGACCAAAGGCCAGCCTGTCTGGTCCGATTCCACAGAAAATCCAATGCAATGCAAGTTCCAAATGCACCAGAACACCCAGTGCATCACAGTACCTTGAACAACAGGCAATGCGCTTAAGGCAGATTTCCCAAATCTTTCCAATTCCCAAGACCTCAGTTTCAGATCCACAGAACCCCACCCTAAAACCTACAGCACCCAAAGGGTCCGCTACCAACATTCTGTTGCCAGACACTACAGCACATTCCCAGAGGTCCTGTGGAATGAAAATCTGAGTGGCCAGAGCTGTCCAGGCAGCACAAAAGGAACACAATCCTGGGCATGATGTTTTACACTGAAACATTAAAGCCGATCAGTGTATTTTTTTTATATATGTCTATGAAACTTTATTAGAAAAATAAACATGATTCATCCAAAAGAAAATTTGGTGATGGGAGAGAATAGCATTACTCAAAAATTTCTAGTTGATGTTTAAGGAGTCAAGATGTGTTTACAGCAAATGCCCTAACAAGAGGTTTTGTCCACATCCTCATCAAACTATTTAACGAGTCCTTACGACCTGTGTGTTGGAGTGGGGAACACCCTGGACACCCCTCTCATCAGGACAGAAATGTTCATAGTATAAAGGTAATCAGTCAGAAATACTCTCTACTGATAAACTACAGGAACAGGAAAACACTCCCCCTACATTCCCAGATCTGGCCAATAGGTATCCAGTGTAGCAATTCTTTCCACAAAACAGCATGGACTAACAAAAAAGGTTTGGAACATTCCTTTATAAGTAATATACCACATTTTTTTCACAATTCATCTCTAATGATGTCACAACAGAAAACCACAGACGCTTGGCACAAACAAACCCACAGTTAACGGCTGCTAGACCGCACACTCACACACACACACACACACACACACACACACACACAAGCGCACGCTCCCTCAAACACTCGAGTCCTCGTCCCTCTCATCATGAGCAGACTCCGACTAGGCTGGGAAGTTAATGTGACAGGCAAAATATAAACACTGTCCAAAGCTGGAGAACTGTTACAGAACCAATGACCTAAAGAATCAAACAGCATGGCACACTTTAATGAGGCAAATGGACATTTATGGGAGGCTACTTTCTCCTGCCAGCTGGATCCCCCTTCAGGGTTGACGTAAGGGACACTTTTCAACAGAGGAGAGAGTTACTCAGTGTTCATGTCTGCACATATTAGCAGCACTAATAGTGAAACCCCTTCACACACACCTCTGTGTTGGGAACTGAATCTATCCAACACTGGGCATCCTTCAAACCGATAAGCTAACGAACAATCTTTCTCCAGCACACTGTCACGCTTATCTGATTAATACATGAATAAAGAAGTGTTGGCAAAACCCCAGGAACGAGTATGTGCAACTTATGAAGGGTGCCAAAATGAAATCCCTCAGATTTATACTGTACGTAGCCTCTTTAGATAAGAGCATGATGTACAGACAGTGAACTTCCGATCTATTTATGGATCGCTAGCTCTTGGAGAGCCAGATTTTATGCGGAATGAAAATGCGGCACTTAATCCATAGCTGTATGATAAGGTTAAGTTTCACATCCTTGTCCTTTTCCCAAACTACTGTAGGGGTGTAATGTTCCTGACCCTACATAGTCTCCAGTCTTTCTCCAAATAAATACTGTATTGTTCTCAGATCTGTATATTTTCTTTGAATGTCTTGCTCAATCTCTGATCGCTTCTTTTTCCCACACTCTAGTTCTCCATCTGCGTCACCGGTGTCCCCCATCTTTCTACTAAACAGAACAACTGTGAGTGGGCCAACTCACACTGGGGAAGGTCAAGTAACACCTACCCTATCTGCCTGACCCTCACACCTGCTGCAGTCTCAAGTGGTTTAACACACAAGTACTAAAGCAACCCAGTGCTGACCGTTCCACTCTAAAGCCCAACCACAAACATCCATATACAGTACAGCGTGAGGGTCAGTCATGCTGTTTTAGCTGGAATGGGTTTGTATGGAACAAAAGAACGTGAAAGTAAATAACAGAGTCTCGTCTTTCCAAATATATACAGTTTCCTATATTTTCCTTAGAGGTTGTAAAACCTGGCTCAAATACAGATATTTACAGTAAAACTCAAAATCCAGTGGGGTGTAAAAGATGGAAAAGTTGAGTGGACTAGACATGTCCTCTGTCCAAACATGTCTAACGTGAACGGCTTTAGGCAGGAGTGAGGGGCTCTGGGCCAAGTTCGACCAAAATTAAAGACAGAGTCACTTCATAAACCTATAATAAACTCACTGTTGACTGTTGCAAAAATGAAGTCATTAAATGCAGTCTAATTTCAAAATACTGCTACATTTCCATCCTCGACTATAAGGACATTCCTTTGAGAAGTGCTCTGGCCAAAATGTTAATATTTCTTTAATAATTTTTCATGAACTGGTAAAAAAAAAAAAAAAAAACATTAAAACAAAGGAAGCAATCGTATAACATTGTAATGTTAATCACTTTATGGTGTCGGTAAAATCTGGCCAACAGCAGGTAACAATAAATCGACCAAGTGTTCCTTGAAATGCTTCTCACCTGCATTCAACCTGTTACCACAACACAGCTAAAACAAAGAGCAGGATGCAGAAAAGACTATAAGGCAATGGAAACTGAGAACTGAACAGTCCAGGCAGAGACGATCTGTGGACTGCAGAGCCAGAGATAGAGGACAATCTGCAGAGGCTTGTTGAAAGAAAGAAAGAAAGAAAGAAAGAAAGAAAAAAGCCGGAGAAAAACATCCTGTGCTGTATCCCAGGTGTATGAGGCCTCTAATACACTCGAATACAGACATGAAACTCGGAAATTATGTATAAAACAGAATGAGGTCAGTCAGTCAGGCCCTCTGCGAGATCTTTAGAAGTCAATGATCCAGTATTACTTACTCTGACCTTTCTTACCACATAAATAACAGCAATTCAACAATTCAAAAACGAAATACAGGTTCCAACATGTGAATCTCTGGTTCATCTGCATCACTTTATACAAAGATTGTTTTCCTTTTGTGCGAAAAATATTTGAGGAATTAAATTACGTTATTGTTTTGACTCTGGTTTCCAGTTTTTCATAAAAGCGTACAAACTGGCATTGCACACTGGCATACAATCCTCTCTAACCAAACTCACTTGTCGTTTGGCTACGCCATCTCTAAATCCTAAGCACATTTTTACTGGAGTTCACTCTTATTACAAAGCAAAATAATTCCTTGGGATTCAAGAAGTATTTTCATGATCGATGGTTGTGTCGTCATTTGGGGATACTAAGACAGAAAAATAAACCGACTTTAACATCTGGCAATAAGAAAATACAAATGCAAAGTCAAATTTCATACATTATCATGAAAAAAAAGAACTATTATGCATTAATAATGAATAAAACAGGAAAGTTAGTACTGTACTGTGTGAGAATGCATAAGATGAAATGTCATTCCTAGAGGTGAAAGTATAGCAGATGAGTTGGATGTAAATGCTTGAACAGGCTTTAATGAATTCATCAGCTGACCATTGTTATACCCTGAAACTTTGCATTAACGCTAGAATTTTCAATTTGAATTAATTAATGCATTTATTAATTCATTTTAATCAAAGCATGCTAAATGTTATTTATTCACAGTTTGCACCTTCACTTTTGCATACTAAATATATAAACACACACACAGCAATTTTTTTATCTTCTCTAGATGATGCAACTAAACAACATACATAAAGGACTGTGTCCTCACTCGGTCAGTGCAATGTGGAAAAAAAAAACGTTGTGTAAAGCAGCATGAAGACTTAGAAAATTCATCCCACCATCGAAGAACCCAGCTTGTGGAAAAACCTTAAACTGCCAGATGCCGATGAATGATCTAATCACTGAAGTCTTCAATGTGGTGACATTGACGTGGCATGATAAAAACCCAAACTGAAAACTAGGACAGACGTTGAGAATGGGCTGTCTTCAGTGATGATCTACTTGGTCTCCTTTGTGGATATTTTCCCACTGATGTACAACACCAGGTAATTCTATATTTGTGACAGAATGGCCCAGCACTCAACATGTTGGTCTTCAAAACAAAGGAAGAATTCAACAAAAGACTGCTAACAACAAAAAACACTTGGTTTAAAGTCTGGAGGTTGCTCTATTCACTAGAAAGGATCTGAAGCTCCCTTTATACTGAGATCAGTCAAACAGGCTTGTGATGTCAAAAATAATCAGGTACAATTCTATAGCTCATCAGTCCTCAAACATCTTATCTCGTTTTTGCTCTTGGGTGTCGGCCAGGCCATAATTCCTGCAATCTTATCAATCTGGGGAAGTACCTGCCCAAGTGGAAACCTATAATATTCCCTACTTCCACCTACTTAATTGCACCTTTTAGAGTTTGCCAAGGTTGCCACCTCCCTCAAAGATCTCAGTCCTCAGATGTTGTATGTGCAGCATATAGCAGCAGTAAACACGCTATAGATGTGAAATTGGAGTGAGCAAACAATGAGTTTTCCAGTAGGCCTCAGTCAAATTCAACCTTAAATAAAAATGAGCAGTGACCAACCATTCAAGCATTGGCTGTACAGTAGGTGGCATTGAAAAAATCAGAATCAAGTGGGCAAAATGGACCGTTGGGGGTGGTCAGGGGGTGGACTTGTTGACGTTCACACTGTTAAATTCTCTCTTGGTTGAAGAGTGTTCTAGTTCCACAGGTAGACACCTCTGAATTGGAAAAATCCTAGGGACCCTGGAGAGACAGTGTCTCAAGTGCCACCCTCCCCAAACACAGTCTACTCCAGTCATGGAAAACATAGAAAACATCCCCCACGGTGAGTGCTGCAGACATCCCTACTGCAATCCTACCCCTTCCTTCCACAACTGTGTCTCTTTTTAACCACTGAACATTGGCCTGTTAGGCCAACCAGAATCCACCAAAGTTAGGAAAGTTGGACAGCATCAATTATGGGGGCCAGTAAGTGGTCCAAATACCAGGCACTGACATTCTTTAGGCTGTCATCATCCACTGCAGATACAATTTGGAAGTCCCTTCGGAAAAGCTCTCAGGCTACCTCCCCTGCTGCCAGGTTGAGATAACTCTGCAAAACTGCCCGCTTGTTTATTAAAGTCAACCTTGTGAAGATGGTGTTAGGTACAGCTGAAATGACATCTCCATGCCCGCTCCTTTAGCTGATATGCAGTTAAAAAAGTCAAGGAATGCCTGATTTGTCTGGTGAAGGCTTTCATGGCACGACTGTAACACACTATCAATTAAAACATTCAGTTGCTTTTGGCTAACAGCATACAGGTAGACACTGCCATGCACCTTCCATCACCAGCCTAAAAGAACTCTTCAAATAGATTAAGGCAGAGTAATAGGATGGAATGTATAGTATTTGGATGAGTTGTTGGGTGGCGAACTATTCTTGGATGCGTTGGTGGAAGTTGACGTTATCCCCTATAACAGTATGGCTAGTGTAGTCTGGAGCCCTGTGCTGTCTCTCTGTGAGTGGGAAGAAAACGTCATACATCGGAGCACTTTCACAAGGGGTACTGTGTTGTACAGGTCAGTAGTGACTAGAGATGGGGGAAAAATCGATTCAGTTATGGATCATGCAATCCTTATAATGTATGCATAATATATATATATTTATATATTTATATATATATATTTATATATTTATATGTTTGCATTTAAGGTGGTAAATTGTTGTCTGCTATAATATTACAGATTCTGCACTCTAAGCTCTTCACACATTGGCAGTCAGCAACTTATTTGCCAAAAAAATGATATCAAATCATAATATTTAAAGAATTGTTTTTAAAATTGTGATACTTACGGAATCCCAATAAAAATTGAATCAGCTCCTAGGTACCACGATAATATTGTATCGACTAGTCCCTTGTGATTCCCTTCCCTAGTGGTGAGATAATGATAACCAATCCTTTACAGACTAAAAGCAGCACATATGGTTATGTTCCCCTTAACCTCCAGCACTTCTCTTTATCATGTGATATTTACTTTTCTGAACTTTTGGTCACATTGACTGCCACATATTCCAACTGACATCACAATCATGAACGAATGGAAACTATAGCAGTCTAAACTCTATACAATGTGAACTACACATCTGACACATTCTCACATGTATATATACTGTAAGTATAGCACCTCTTTTTTCATGAAAGTAAATGTAACTAAATATATTTGCTTAAGGCCTTCACTATAGTATGTTATCCTTAACCTGACATTAGTCTTATATATTTCCCAGGATATTACGTTTATTATTTTACAAAATTGTCTTCTCTGATAAATGTCTCATTTCTCAGTGCTGTTATTTAAGAATAACTTGTTGACAGCTGTGGCTTTTTGATCTTGGGTAAGCAGGTTCCTTTTATCTGTGTGCTCGAATTATAGCAAAGGTAGGTCCTAATGGTAAAGCCATGATCCATTAATTATAATAAATGACTATAATTGCTGCCTGGCTCCCGCAGCCTCACTATATATAGTAATAACCATATTTCAAATTTTCATTTAAATGATTTCCTCTATTCCTTACAAACATGAAAACAAATGTCACTTATCAACCACTTAAAACATGTCTTAATCAGCTTATCTCCTAAAAGCTTAACCTATGTCTGAGTACCAATGAGTACCAGTACCAGATGACAATCTGCAACAATCTGCTTGACCGTGATGAACAAGTAAAGATGTGGTCCACACTTGTAGTCACCCCATGAGTTCACACTTAAAATTCCATCAAATCTGCTAAACACTCATTGAGGCATTTCAAACATGCTTATGGCCTCCCCCCTAGTGGCTGAATAAGATATTACCAACCGAAATAGTGTGCAAATCTTAAGAAGTCATGTTAAGATAAATGTACCAACGCATGAGTCATGAAGCTTTTACACATAAGAGGATAAAATAGTGATATTTGTTCTGATCACAAACCAAACACACCCAGTGAACTTTAAGCTCCAGGCAAATCATTCATGACATACAAAACGCTAAATCCTCCCTGACAACAAGAATAGGAAAACTATAATAACCAAGGTTTTAGTTTTGGATCATGTTCAAGAGGTAGAGTTCTCTTCCAAATAAAACACTGCTATCAGTTTACCTCAGCTGGAGCACTGTTGCTCTGTCTTCTGTCTGAGTGGTGTGTGTGTGTGTGTGTGTGTGTGTGTCTCCGTAGGTATAGCTGTTCTGACTCATACTCATGAAGTGTCGCATCATATCAGAAAGCTGACCCTGAAACCCTGGACGCAAGAGGCGTCTTGCACCGTGGGAGACTGATCACTCTGCATGCAAGGATTAAACTGTACCTAAGGGGATTAACTAATGAAGGCGAGGTGATAATGAAGCATACAGTATAAGTAGAGCGAGTAGCTAGAACCTAGTGCATGAACAATTAAGGTACTCGAAACACAAGTTTTTTTCCCTGCACAAAAATGTCCAGTGTCAGAACTGCCTAATCCGAGGCTTCTCATGAGCTTATGCTCTGTTTGCACCTAACAAAGCTAAACAAACACAGATTAGAGTTTAAGCTAAGTGGAAACATGTTTCAATTGGATGGACGCTCGCTTGGAACATCCTGGGGCAACGGTTGTCTTGTGCATTGTCACTTCCTACAGTAACACCTAACTCGGGCTTGAGTGAGCATGTGTTCAGGCACGTTCAGTCGGCAGCGCAGAGTTCAGTGCGGATCCGTACAACAGCTTTTTTTTGGTAACAAAACCTATTACATACTGTATAAATGAATGATTTAACAAATCGCACTAAGCAAGCATTAACTAACCTGACATGTTTTAATGTTAGTGATGACGCTGCCTGATTCTGAGACACGATGATCTTTGTCAGCAATTTCTTTTTCTTAGCTGTGTTCTCACAATGTGGTTAACATTACCAGCTCCAGCTACACCAGATCTGCCTTGTGCTATTTCTGGCTGACACGCACCACCTTCTTTCCCTGTACACATCCGCCACGAGCAAAAAAGAAAAAAAAAGGCACATCATTAGCATTTTTTCTTCACTGTTCAGGAGATAATTACAGATAAAGACTGGTGCATGTTTCGAAAATCCCATCCCTCTTGTGTTCCTGGGGTTTGTGGCAAATAAATGAATATAATGAATAAGCCTATTGAAATGTTTTCATTACTATTAAGACTTATACAACAGTTAGTTCTGACTGAGCAATCTGATTAGACGAGATATATTCAACGAGTGTTGATAATGGGCGGTAACAGCACTGGGATGTTTAACTATAGAGTATGTATTACTCCGTTTTCCAGTTGTTCTACAAATGTTAATTACACCAACTGTCGGTCACAGCATGAATAAATATAGGGTGTTACGGTCCACCAAACTGAGTGGAAAGCAAAAGAAACATTTAAAAGCAGTTAAAGAGGCACTTTAAGCAAGAAGACACATCTGATAACATTATGTCATCTTGTCTGTGAAGATTCTCAGTCATCAAGGTGAGGTTATTTACAAGTTAAGTCACGTCAACCGGACTTCTTTCTTGTTAATTGGAAATGTTTCGCTACTCATCCAAGAAGCTTCTTCAGTCTAAAGAACTCCTTAACAGTTAACACTTTGACTCCTTAATAAATGCCTAATAAGTCATTCTGAACCATCTGTGTTTATTTTATTTACAGCTAGGAAGCTAACTAGCCCTTAACACAAGGCTCAATCCTAAATCGCTCTCCAACCCTTGATCAAGGGCACTACTTAGTGTGTGAGACAATGGATTCTGCTCCCTAGTGCACTAGATTTCCAATTAAACCCTACTTGGGATTCCTGGATTCCTGGAACCCGAAAGTTACAGTAACAGAGCTGAACTTAAAAAACTATTTTCACTCCTGTTAATTACACTAACTGTCGGTTGCTAACTGTCCTGTGTCAGCTCGTCCAGTCATGGTTAGTTAGTTCCACCAGTTGTGGAAGGATATGTCTGGATGAAGCAACTTAAATAAAAAAACAAATCCTAATCTACTGATAATAAACTGTGTTCATAGAACTGTTGTAGAAAAGCAGTATCACATGATAAGGATTGCTGTATTGCTGGATATAGCACGGCTGGATGTAGCACAGCTGTATGCATAAGGGCAAAGCATTACAGCACTCCAAGTCACATGATGACAAGCATCTGAAGCACCAGTATACAGTACAGTGTGGCCCAAACCTTTGTATCCATGAGCATTTTTAATTTTTTACATTAAATTGTATCTGCCTCCGAGTGGCGCAGTGGTAAAGTGCTCGCCCTATCATCCGGAGATTGCTGGTTTGGTTCCCGGGTGATGCTGTAACCTCTCGCAGCCGGAGGTCCAGAGAGGGCTAATCGAGAGAGCTAATCGGCCGAGCCCTCTCAGAGGGGAGGGATGAGAGGTACTTAGTGCTCCCACATTAATCATGGCTCTACAGCCAATCAGGGGCGTCCATGAGCTCACGCAAGCGGAAGGAGCGGACAGCGATGTCCTCTGAGTGTGTTACGCCGCCCCCAACGGTGCGTGAGCGAGCAGTTCGAAAAGATGCGGTCAGCTGGCGTCACGTGGTTCGGAGGAAACAGGCCCTTCCGACTGAGTGGTAGTAGTAGCCTTAAAGTGGGAGCCCCCTAGTGACGGGGAGGAATTGGACACGACTAAATTAGGGAGAAAATCGGGAAAAAATTCCCCCCCCCCAAAAAAAAGGGTATATGTTTCTTTTTATTCCAGCCCCAAAGATGTGTCTTCACATAAAGAAGCTGTTGCTGAACTTTGCTTAAAACAGCGTTTGCTTTTCTGACTCTGGATTCATACTTTCATGCCACGCTTTGTAAGTCATGTAAGTATAGCGCTCTTCATCCACAGTAACGTCTGTTGTGAGTAGCATCGCTGTATGTTGTTACTGTATATTCAAACTTTGCTCATGTATATTTCATGGCTGTCTAGTTAATGCATGTCTCTTATATAGTCTTTAATCTTTTTCACGTGTCTTGCAGTCAAACCTAAATTCTATGCACGTGCATTTATTTCCAACCCCTTTCATGACAATAAATTGAAGCCCAAATGATTTGCATTACAGCTCACAGCAAAAACCGGAGAAAAAAACAACACCTGTCAAACTTGTCCACAGCTTTCGCCTCTGCCAGTTCAGTCTGACTAAAGAACAGCTTTTCTCGAGGAGGATTAACTCCGAATCAGTAAAGATGGATGAAGTGCCAAAAAGGAACTTCCAGATTGTGTCCAAGCATAAGGATATGATTGAACATTTGTGCGAGTTACAAACTGTTTATGCATTGGAGAGTTCATGTCCAAGATGGTGAAAAAGAAATTTTCTGTATGTCTTCGAAGCAAAACAGCCATGTAACTGTCATGTGAGATCTACTTTCAATTAATGGGAGAATGATATACTGGGTCTTAGACCTTCACCTGGCTTACGATTACACCATTAATCTCTATTGCTAAAGTACTATAATAATAACAAAAAAAAAAGTGGAGACTTAAGATAGATGCATTTTGAGGCAAATCAAAAAAGATTGCTGAGCTTTTGGGGTCGTTTTTCTGAACTCCGCACTGTCCGACGATTATTCATCTTTATTCCATTGTGCTTTCATGAAGCAGAACAAATGTAGGACATTAGTTTGCTCTGAAATGTATTAGCACGATCATGCCAAAGACTTATTGCATTCCCATTCAACAACCAAGTGTAACAAACATCTTACTTTATCGTGGAACTATTACAGCACTGTGAACGCAGGCATACCAACAGCACCATAAGGAAAAACTCAAACCTTAATTATAACACTGATGGTAACTTTGACTGTGTAAACACTGCTTACTGTGACAGATTTAAAAGCTGAATACATATCCACAGAACCACACTATCAAGGCAACTAATCTTTATTTCCAAAATAAATCCTGATCAATAAGAGATTCCAGATTTTTTTTTTCCATTCCAATCCCCAAGCAGCGACACCACACATTAACAGTCGGTGCGGAAAACAAAAACATCCAGACGTGCTCCCTTCCCATGCTTTAGAGGCTGTCAGTCAACACATTCACATACCCCTAATTTGTGCAGTCTAGACTGAAAAGGGGCTAAATTACCCACCAGAAGCACTAACAGTGTAAAACAAAGCTCAGATAACCACATAAGAACACACAACCACAATTTGGTGCCATAAATCACTCATAAACATCACCCTTACATATGTGTTAACAGATTTAATAGAGTCTTTTTCAAGGTACGATATACCTTAACTTTTGTCTTATACGACCTGCACCAAAGCAGGGGAAATTTTCTGTACTATAAATGCTTTCCACTTTTGCTTTGATCACACAGCATTTTCAGAGGACAATTACGTCATACAAAGTCCTTATTGACATGCTCTGCTTTAATCGCTTTTACACAAACTGTTCACGAATCACTTGTTATTGTTAATATGTACAAAATTACACTCACTTACTCATCGTCCATACCGCTTTATCCTGTATTCAGGGTTGCGGGGTGGCTGGAGCCTATCCCAGGAGACTTGGGGCACACCTTGGATCGGGTGCCAATCCATCGCAGGGCACACACACTCATACACTATGGACAATTTGGGAATGCCAAATAGCTTAATCTGCATGTCTTTGGAATGCGGAGTACCCGGAGGAAACCCAGCAAGCACGAGGAGAACATGCAAACTCCATGCACACAGAGACGAGAATTAAGTCTGGCCAGGAATCGAACCCGGACCCTGGAGGTGCAAGGCGACAGTGCTAACCACTACCCCACCATGCCACCTACAAAAATAAGATACACTTCAATAAGTTATATTATTAATGTAGCAGGGTATTATATAGAAAATTAAAGAGAATTTTTGCTCTTGCGTTATTTTAAGTCCCGGTTTGACTTGAACACCCCTTGTATTTTAGGTACCAACTGATTAAAATTTAGTTAGAGCTTAACTTTTAGTGTATGTAGAGTATTTAGATGGAAATGAACAATAGTTATACTGTGAGATTACTGTGGGATCAGTGTATTTAAATTTGGGAAGAACAACTTGACTTGGTCATTCTTGGACTTGGTACAATTTTTTTGATGTAATCTGACCTGTCTGGGATCACAAAGAGGAAGTGCAAATGTTATTCCTATGAACTCTGGGTGGTCTACCCACTTAGTGCACACACACACACACACGTGCGCGCACGAACACGCACACACACGCACAGAGCCATCCTTCCGAGCTGTATTAATGTTCGTAATAGAGATATACCTTTGCATAGCCTTATCATCAGTATCCTAAATGAATTCTCCATTCTGACTTTATATAAATGTAATTAGATTTTCCTTGTAGTTTCCTGCCAAGCTTCTAAAGTGTCACCTGTTCCGATTTTTATGGGAACATTCGGTCATCCGAACCCTGAACCGCGAACCCCGCAAGACACAAATAAAACTGTCAAAGGCTGCTTTAAGTCATTAAGTCACCCATCTGCACAATAAACAGGCATTTAAAGGCATAAAAGTCCACAACCCAGAGACGTTCATGCTATTAAAAAATAACGAATCCAAAGAGAGCACAAATGCAAAACAAGGAAACACAGCCATTGTGAAAGGGCTTGCAGATGTTCAAGTGCATTCATGAATGGACGAAAACTAAAACTAAGAATAAACAAGTCTATAAAGCCTTTGACAGCTACTGCCTCAAATAATAACAACAAAGGCCAAGACACACTTCAGTGGTCCGATAAAAATGCACAGCCAAACTAACTCACGCTGGGAATAACCGTACACAGTGAAATGCGATGTACCTGGGTCTGTGTTTGTGTGTATATCTAAGACTGGCACACTGCCACATTGCTCCAGCAGCCAGAAAGCAAACCTGTCCAAGGAATGCACTGCTCCACCCAAGATAAGCAGGTGGAGCTGAAAGCGACCAAACAAACTGAGCATCTGAGAAAAACCTGCCGTAGCCAGGGAAAGAGACAAAGGCTGAATCGGGTTCATGCTCGGTTCAGCTGCCGCTCAACGCCATTCATAAAGTTCACGACGTTCACCAGGGCCAAAATGGTGACAGACGGTCTCCTTCTTGGTGATGCTTGCTTGCACTTCAGACATTTTCCACTGCCTCTAGTTTTGGCTCTGTCACACAAGGCTTTGTTCAGTTCCTGTTCTTAAACAATAATACATTCAGGCAGAAATGTATCACAGAAATTCATAAAAACAAACAGACTGCATGATCTAAGGAATTACGTAGCCAATACCGTACCAGATAATCCTGTATTTAATTCTGGTGTATGTATTTCTGTTTATGTGCATGTGTGCATGCTGTGGGAAAGTTTCCTGCTGCTGGATACAGTAAAGTGCCTCATTAATCGCTGTATGTTTTAGGTAATGATGCATTTAGGAGGACACAAAGGAGCATTTACAGCAGGAGAAGCTGTGCACAATCTGCTCGAGTATAGACTTCTCTTTGGATGGTTTTGGCTTCTCTGCTCTTGTGTTGTGAACGGAATTACCTCAGCTCTCAGCTGCAACAGTCAGTGCGGCTCTTAATCATGAACACGTTAACTGTATATGGTAGAAATTAACTTGTTTTCAATACCCATAATTCGGTATTTTTAAATAGTGTGATAGTTGTGTATTTAAGCTTCGTGTTCATTTCAGACAACAACAGGATACATCACATGCTGGCGATTTCCGGTAGACAACAGATCCAACTTGGGTATAGGCTTAAGCTATTGGCTCAAGACTAGCTGAGGGAATAAACATGAGCTAGATTGAGTGGGTGTGCCGTAGTCCAGAAACAAGCAAAGTTTCTCACGCAAAGCAGGAGAACTTGTGACAAATCACTTCCACTAGTCAATGGTTGAGTTCCCCTACCAGGAACGAAATTACTCTGCAAAAGTCTGCCCAGATGTCTTTCCTTTCCCACTGGCACTCCTGTCGCTTTTGTCATGCATTTATCGCTGCAGTTTGTCCAGAAATCCTGCTCTGCTCAGCCCGAACTCTGATGGATAGCTCTGTTGGTGGCCTATCATCACAATGAAGTCACGACACATGGATGGAATCACTTGCACTCTCTTCATCCTGGGCCTGAGACCAGCATGCATCCTCTGCGAGCCAACTCCAACCCTATCCTCAGGAAAAGAAAGCAGAAAGCATAGCAGCCCAGCCCGAGGTGTATACAAATACAAGTAAACCATAGAGCAGCTGCTGATGAGATGGGCCTGTGACAAGCAGTCAAGTCGCTGTTAAGAAACATGTGCAATAAGCAGGAAGCTACAGTAAACAGGTATAGTTGCAGAAACACCCCATTATAAATGTAGATAGGAAGAAATAGTGCCACTATATTATTTCACTATATACCCAAAACTGTGCAATAAATATTCAGAATAAAAAAATACAAATTTGTTCATCTTCACATCTTCTGTGTTCATTTTTATTTAGTCCTGGTTTGTTTGTTATCCAGACACAGAAGGCACCTCTATCATTGCATTTATAAACCCACTCTTGTGTTATAATCTCACAAAACCAGTGAAAAGCACTCGCACTATACAAGTCCATCAAAACGACCTTAGATTTCATGTTTAATACAGCATGCATTGAAAAAAAGAAGTCTATCTAAGAACTTCCAGAAAATAATTGTTTAGAGCAGGGCCAACATGTGTTTTAGACCAGTCTGGTGTTGACACTGATGTAAACAAATCACTATTTAAAATGTTTTTGTACCTATTTAAGCTTAGCCATGGGTTTGTTGAGACTGCTCTGCAGTGGTGCTTATGCAGTGTGCTAATTGCAGTGGTGATCTGACTTGATGACAGGAAGCATAAATATATATTTTTTTTGGTGACTGTAGTGTCTTAAGGCTCAGGAACCACATGCTCCTTGTCAACAAGCACAAACCCACTCTTTTAGTTTTTAAAATATAATTTCTAATGTTTTGACTTCTAATAATTGCCCATGCACTGTCCTGCATGCTTTTTTTCATTAGTTTCATTTTGTAGTTGGGTCAATGACGTGACGCCCCCTTTTTCTGTCCGGGTTAATTTTATTTTGCAAAAAAAACTAAAAAAATACATAACAATTTCTCATCTACTTGTTATACCTTCTTTACCTACTAAACCACTCTAACTTCTCCAAATTTTTAAGTTTTTCATCATTTCTCTGCTATCCGAAGTGCCAAAACACCATATGGGGCGACAGTCCGGCCTTGACTTTAGTTAGGACAACTGGTTTAAAAACACTTTAAATCGACTTAAATATATCTCTTTTCCTAGTTGGCATGATTTTAAACATGTTTTACATCCATTGACAAAACTATAAAGCATTTGCTCATATATTTTTATCATGATATACAAACGAATGTTGTCCGAATTATGTTGATTCTATCCATTTCATCCGGGGCGACCATCAACAAACCACAATTTTGGGACCTTTATTTTAAAAAACATCTCAAGGATGGGATACTGCATCAGCCAGACACAAGTGAAGACCCCCTGGAAACAACTGTATAGTAAATCAGTCTCTCTCATATAGTAAGAAAAAGCTGTTTTTTAACGGCTGTGATGTCGTAGTCACTTTTGGTCATCATGTGGGGCGACCACCCCAAAACTGTGAATTTTTTCCACAAATCTATATTTTGATGATAAATTTGATAGTGCTTTGTCACTAGAAGAAGCTAGTTTGGTTTCTGAGGCTAACTGTTAGCCTGTTATACTTGAGTAAACCTGAAAACATCATATGGGGCGACCGAGTACCATGTGAGGCGACCCCTGCTAAATGTGTTAAATGATAGATATATGTCCTATATTTGTAGTTTTCATATTCTATACATCAATTATATACATAGAGTTAATTGTTTAAGTATAATTATTTGTATATTTTATCTTTTTTTTCTAAATTCAGCCATTTTCCATTCCTTTTATAGGGATAAACATTTATTTTAACTGGATAATGAAGGAGACTCTGATATTATAGAATAAACTTGTGAAATAATGGTTTTCATAAAATGAAAGGGCACTAAAGTTTATCTTTCTTCATTAGTTTATCTACTTACTGATATGAGTTTAACTAGTCTTAATGATACATAAAAATGTGAATTCTGAGATATATTACGGTCGCCCCAGATGACTTTTTTAAGACTTTTTTTTTTTAAAAGTCTTATCCGTCAATGACCCAGTTGCGTTAATCACATTCATTCATTATTTTAAAATGTCACTTTTTTTTTCATTACAAAAATATATTTTGAAGTCCAAGACTGGGGAAACAAATCCTACAAGTCAGTAGTTATCTCTGAGATCTCGTTACAGTTCCATTACCAGATCTGTAACTCTTATTCTCAGACACATTGAAGAGAGATTTATTACTGATGGGGGTTATCTGCATACCAGATAATCTTCTGGAGAATTACATTAGAACAATGGAAAAAAAAAATGCATTGAAAAAAAAAAGTTCGCAAAACATTATTTCTCTCATCTGTTTGCAAACTATATTTCCCATGCATAAAGACTGTATACATACCTGCAAGATAGAGCAGAGATGTTGTCTGTGGTTACCCTCCACTTCTGCAGTCAGCCACAGTCCCTGCCAAGCAAACACACATCAATCACCTAAACACGTCAACGAATTGAGTGCCTCATTAATTTGCCGGAGGAAGAAGCCTTCATTTCAGGCATAACAGCTGGTCTCCACACCCTGATGCTGGACCTCACTCAGTAACAAGGCTTTAGGGAAAAGTCCAGGAAATGCCCAATGAGCGCTTCAAAACAACCGTAAAGGTCTATTTAAAATAAAATGCAGCAAAAAAGGAAAGCACCACCCTTTCAACCATAAGTGTATTTGTACTAATGTACTGTAATCTGATAACACATCAAAGCACTAGTGAGAGGCAATTAACTTCAAGGCACTAGTTCTCCAGCCATCGTTTTCAGAATATAGTGAATGAAACATATTTTATGAATTATTCGCTTTACTTCAACATTCATGAACAAAAATCGAGATCTTGGACATTAGGGCACTATCTAAAGCAAAGTAGGGCATGTGAGAAAGTGGCATTTTAAAGACTTTAATTAAACAATTATTGTAACTTATGACAATACCAAACAAAACCAAAAGCAAATTTACTTTTAAGCTAAATACTCAATATTTTAAAATAATATTTTAAGCTCTCATTACACATTATTATTATTAATATAGGGCAAAGAAAAAAATGTTAAATACGCTTTCCTATAATTGATTAAATGAAACATGGGGGTAAAACTGGAACGTTATAATCCCATTAAAGGAATATCAGCACCATGGCCAGCTACCACAAGAAACCTATTGAAAATATGCACACATACCTGAGGCAAAGCCAAACCCAGCTGCCTAAGGAAAGGGGTTGAAAAATGTACAACTTAGCCTGAGCTAGTAGCACACTCAGGAACAAAGAAAGAGACATGCTTCACTGAAGATTAAACTCTCAATGCTCTTCTCAATGATAAAGCCGAAGGTCATGTGGTCTGACAATTGGCGCATCTGTGTAAGAAGGAAAGCACATGAACTTTTATCATGGAGGCAGTGTTATGATCTGGATTTGCCTCAGTTGGTCAGGTCTAGTCTTAGCAACGTTATGTGGTAATAAAATGAAGTCAGCTGATGACCTGAATGTACTGAATGAGCGAATGTTATCCTGTCAAATGATTCCTCTTAACCGATGGAATGGTCCATGACTCAATTTGTGGTTCTGGAAACATGAAGAATCATTTCCACCCAGGAATAGGTCACCACAGCATCCTGACCTTAACCCAGATGAAAGTATTTGGAAGTATTTCTGCTGGAGAAGGCTTTACAGAGTTGCTCAACAAACATTAATGCAACTCTGAATGAAAGTAAACGGACCTTTCATAAGGTTGTCAAAGTATTAAAGGATCTTGCATTAGGTTGTCAAAACAATGTCTTGGCGAATGTGCACCATAATCAAAGCTAAAGGTGGTCCAACAAAGAGAATACACATTATAGAACAATAAAAACATTAAGGGAATTGGTGTCAGCGCACAAGATCAGCAAAAGCATCACGACTAAAAACCTTGTCTCGGTATGTTAATTTGCACATAAGAAAACTAACCTGCATTCAACATTATGCTTGTCCACTTGCCCAAAGTAATAAGTAATTAAGCTTTGCATTTGGGCAAGTAGAATGCTGCAAATTAATATGAAGTTTTAAGTTTTAATTTGACTGTCAACCAATCACAAGCTGAGTTTCCTGGCCTGGGTTCAAATTCCAGCCAATGCCCAAACCCAGCCACTGGTTGCAGAGCATCCTTCATGCAGGGTTCCAAGCCAGAATAGAATGGCAAGGCTGTGTCAGGAATGGCATCCAGTGTAAAACCTGTGTAAAGCTGTATACAAATCGGATGATCGGTAATAAACCATGACAATAGCAGCCAAAAAAAAAAAAAAAAAAAAACAACGCTGTTGGTTAGCACATGTCTGTATGACTATCACGTCGCTCTCACTTATTCTCTATACTACTTATTTTGTATAAGGCGTGGGAGGCCTAAAGCCTAAAGTGCCCAATCCATCACAGAGCTCAAGCACGAAATTTGGAAATGGGAAATTAGCTTTATCTGCATGTCTTTGGACTGTGGGAGAAAACTGAAGCACCCGGAGGAAACCAAGCAAGCACAAACTCCACACAGATAAGCCAGAGTTCTAACATGCCATATTTTACATTTATTAGAAATAATGATTTAATGATTAATGAATCCAATAATCTACCCCACAGTCAACCTATAATAATCTATAAAGAAATGTATAATATTAAACATCATTGCTACTGTAAAAGCCCTGGCCTAAAATAGGACACAAAAAATAGCATTTCCCTGTGTTTGATAGATGAAGACAAAAATTCTGCTACAATTTACATCCACTGATGCTCTACAGAAGTCTAGCTTCACTTACCTGGAGCCAGAAAACCTTGTATAATTCTATGTTCTGAGGATGCAGCGTTTGACCGTACACAAACTACTGACTGGGAAATTAGAAAAAAGATTCAAAGATTACATCTGGCGGAAAGAGAAAACAACAGATAAAAAGACTAACAGAAGATGGTGAAGGATATAGCTAATTAAGAAACAAGGCTTATCGTGATATCAGTGAGAGTGTACGTCATGGTTTGATTTATTCACCGGGAGCTGACTAAAAACTAAACTGTTAATAATCTCCATGTACACAAAGACACACTGTCTGAACAATGGCTATGGTCTCTTTCACAAATGCAATACATGTGTATAAACTTTCTCTAAACCTCAAACTCATAGCCAGTTGTCTACAATTTACAAAGCGGACAAAATATATTGCATAGCAACACAGTGAAGTGAATTAAAAATACAGAGGAAGAGCGAGATGTTATCGGATCTGGGGAACTCCGCATGCTCCTTCATTACAGCGGGCTTCATTCAGAGCAGAGAAGCTGTTCTTTTACCCCGGATTAAAGTCCTCTACATGTAACACACACTAACATACTGTAGACATTTTGAGCAATTACCATACAGTAGGTTAAGCTGTACGAGCAATATGTACACAATCAAACCCCAAAGTTTGTTAGTATACCTCTTAAGTCAGGTTAAGAGGTATGGCACTACAAGGGCTCTGTGCATAATTGTGTGTATCTGTATGTCTGTGTGTGCATTTGGGAAACATTAGACTATGACAAACAGGTGGCACTGAAAAGCAGAAAGAAGAAGAATGGTATCATGTGAAAACTCATATTTAAACACGCATACAATGCTGAAAGCTAGGGCAGTTCACTCAGTGCTTAAAGAGAATTAGGTTGTTCCCAGTTGTCTTTTTCCAGACTCAGGGCTATTTTCAGTGCGTTTGAATTGGACAAGCTGTTTTCAAGCCTGGGTGCAGTCCAGAGAACAGATCTCTAGTCTTCATGCAAGCAGTGTACTGGGGCTGAATTCAACTGAAACCACTGTGGCGTGTAAGCTATCTGCTCTTCATAGCTTATTAATATTGGCATTCAAAAAACAAACCTCTTAAGACTAGACCAATGTAATTAGATTACTTTTGTGGTGTTAGTGCTTGCACTGAACAAATGCAGGTCTCCTGTTGACCTGCATGATTTATTGCACTTTTAACAATTGTCACAAATCAGCTTAACAGAGCTCTGGATTTAAAAAACCAACGACAAAACTTTAGCTTTCTTATACAAGTACGATTCCTCATTGGCAGTTTTTCTTGCACGTTAATGCAACGCATCTATGAAGGGCTGTTTGCTGCCTTACTGTTTGTACAGAATGAAAATAATAAAAAGCAAATACAGATAAACCTAAACTTCTAAGCAAATATGCCCGCTCAAAACTGGGGTATAAATCTGTATAATCAAACCACTTTGTTTTGTATATCAGCATGAAGTTGTGATTCCAAGCCCCTAAAGGAGCCCAAAATCTGTCCTGGCTGTGGAGTCAAGTTTTTTGGGCCAAATGTGAAAACAGTCCAAGAGGTGTTTATAGATAACCTGATTGTTTTCTACAGCGATCACATGAGTACGTCAGGCCAAATTGCACACTTTGTTTATTTTTGAAATAAAAAAGAATTAAACATGATCCAACTGTATAATAAACTATTGAAAATATAATTTTCTGCAAATGTTGATACACAATACCTTCATATTTGACCAACTTATCCAATATGGAAGACAATTAAATTAAAAACAAAATGTGGCATGTTTAAAAGTTTCGACACCCTTTAAGATTGCAAAGGCAATCTATTCTGTGCAGACGTTTTGTTTCGTGGGGCCGTCTTGCACGCACAGCATGATTAACATCTCCACACAGATTTCTAGTGATGTTAGGGGACTCTGAGAACAAATCCAAAAGCTTCAGCTTGCCTTTCTCACAGTCCTGGATCACTCTCCTGATGTAGAAGCCAGTCTTCTTTCAGTCTACATGCCTGTTTCTTGACTGAATATGTCACATTTGCTTCCAGAATCTGATGAGATTTACTGGAATCTATTTATCCATCTACCTGTGCGTTGTTTCATTGGCTGGTACTAAACCACAAAGTGCAGCAGATCCACCCACATTCTTAACACCTGGAAATTGTGATTATTTAGGAACATATTGCAACTGGGATTTAAATTATAAATGTTTTTAAATGTATTATTTAGTATTCAAACTTATTTTCTAAGCAAATGATGGCATTAGAAGAAGGCAACTTACAGTATATTTCCGGTATGTGTTTATTAGCTTCTGAAATCCTTCCTTTATAACATGGCCCCCATGACCTTCGCTAAATAATACGTTACAGCATCTTCAATTTTCATGTCTCTTTGATATTTCCTCATTCAGCATGATGGCTGCAAGTGCTTTATATTAATATTCGGGGGGGAAAATTGCCTTTCCTAGTCACCAAACCACAAACACATGCGACTAGTTTATATTACAAACAATGCACTGATGAATGAGACTTTTGATTGAAGATCTCTGATCTTGTTAAGTATACTTCAGGCAAAACTCCACCTGATTGACTGATAACACATTACACCTTTCTGTGATAAGATAACTGCATGGGTTCATATTGCAATTTTGATCTTTATGTGATTTAATTGTGCAGCACTAGTTGGAAAGATATTCGTGAAATACTGCTCCGTTTTTCCTCCAAACATACCTTTGGTGGATGTGAAAAAAATCATTTTTACTTTGTCAGTCCACAGCATTTGTTTCCAAACTGCTTCAGGCTTATCTAGATGTTTTGCATACTTACTGAAAATAATATTTATTCTTTTCTATCTGAACATTTTCTTCTTCTCACAGATCTTGTATTGATTTCCACAGTTCTCCTTAACGCTTATTTCCTAATGACATTTCAGATATTGGAAATTGTAACCTTTTTGTTACCTTCCTTTGCTTTACAGAAATATCAATTAGCTTCATTTTTAGATCCTTAGACAGCTGCTTAGATGAGCTCATGGTTGTTCCGAGTCAGCAGAGTTTACAGCAGAGAGCGCTTATTTCAGTTTGATATGATAAAACCTGTGCATTAACATTGCAAAAAATCGTATGTTTTAAAAACAGTTTATTGCAGAGGCTGCACTTAAAAAAAAATAAAAATAAAAAAGGAAAAAAATATGGAATATGGTCAGGTGGGTCAGGTGTGGTCACTTTTGCATACAACTATAAGCAAATAATCCTGCAAACTGAAGCTGCAGGAAGCACAAGGCCAAACTGCAACTCAGAAGGTCATTTATTACTTTACATCATCTATCACTTTCACTCTAGTCATTTTTAAAATCTTCACTCTGGTATCATATAACGTTCCACATTAGAACTAAGGAAATAAAACCAAAACACCACTAACCCATTGAGGCATTAACTTCACAATGTCACAGCAAAACATTATCGGCTGATCCTTTAAGTCCTGTACGTCCCGTGTAAGATGGGGCCTCCATGGTTCAGTCTTGTTTTTCCAGCACATCCCATAACTGCTCAATCAGATTGAGATCTGGAGAATTTGGAGACCAAGTCAACCCCTTGAACTCTTTTTGTCATGGTTCTTAAACTATTTCTAAACTATTTTTACATTGTGTCTGGATGCATTATCCTGCTGCATGAGGTCTACTGGTCATTATGGAATGCTGTTGCCATGAAGGAACTTAGTCGGCAACAATGTTTAGGTAGGTGGTGCATGTCCAAGTAACATCTTCATAAATGGTAGGACCGATGGTTTCCCAGCAGAACATTGTGCAGAGAACTTCCCCAGGTTGCTTTCTTCTCATAGTGCATCCTGGTGCCATTAGGTCCACAGAAAACCAAGTCACACACACACCAGATGATTTATCAGACCAGGCCACCTGCTTCCATTGCTCCATGGTCCAGCATTGATGCTATTGACAAGGGGCACCATGGGCACTCTTACTGGTCTGCAGCTACTCAGCAAGCTGTAATGCACTGTGGATTCTGTAGACCCCTTTCTACCATGGCCGGCATTAACTTTTTTAGCAAGTTGTGCTACAGTAGTTCTGTCTGATCAGACTAGGTAGGTCAGCCTTCGCTCCCGACACATATCAATAATCCTTGGCTGCTCATAACCAAATTGTCGGTTCAATGGTTGCCATTCTTTGGACCACTTTTCGAAGGTACTACCCACTGCATATCAGGAACGTACCACAAGACCTGCTATTTGGGACATGCTTTGACCAAGTCTTCTAGCCATTACTATTTGGCCCTGATCAAAATCAGATCTGGCACCAATACATCAACTTTGAGAACTGAATGTTAAATTGCTGCAGAGTATATCCCATGCATAGAGGGGTCCCATCGTAGATATAATAAATGTTATTCACATCATCTGTCAGTGCTTAATGCTATGGCTAATCGGTGTAGCCCGAGCTAAACCAGTACACAAGGTTGTGATCTGGATTTAAAAGTCTCCTAGTGAGCTAGCTAAAGTTTATGGACAATATAAAGCACGGCTGAACTAAAGCGCTTCAGGAGCTTAGCATCATATTCCAAAACTAACAGCATCTATGGCTTTAATGATAAGATGAACTTTATAGTCAATGTAGAACTTTATAGGGCGCATATTACGACTAGGGTAACACTGTATGCGATTTTCGTGATAAAATCAAACAAACCAAAAGATTCAACAACGTGAATCATTTTTTCTGTTTACTGACAAGACAGAGTTATTGCCATGGTGTGCCTGTGACTGTTTAAGTTTCTGGCAAGACAATGAGAGCATGCACAATCTGTCTTCTGGCCTGTATCTTAAGTGTAATGAAGACCAGTCTTTGTTTTGGTCATCTGCTCTGAAGGGGGATTTGGCGGTTTGGGTCTAGCATGATGGCATGTTCATTGCAGACTTTATTTTACTTGTGCTGTTTGGCAGTGACTCATTTGAGCATGAGAAACTGATTGCTGCAGTGCTGACAAAGCTGTTTTTAAAGGTTTGACCAAAATCACAAAGTTTGACCATGACTTTATCTGCACAGTGTTATTATAACCACACTGATCTTAAGAATAAGGATTCGTTTCGGTATATGGACTGTCTCACAGACGCTTAGAGAGCAGCTCGAGCGTCCCGGTCATCTGTGAGTCAAGTGCACAGCTTCATATCCACTTTGAAATCTCTTGACCATAACCATCTGCACATGTTTATATGGTTGGTTGCTAAATCTTTCTCTTCCTAAAGCTGCAGTGTGTGTATATATGTCTGGGATTCACACAGTGCGCTTCTAGCTAGAGCATCTGTACTGCATAAACATCTTTTTGGTATGGGTGCCAAACACAGGGCAACATTATGTAGCGGCTTTCCATATTCTCACATCTGACTTCCCTCATATTCAAAAAATATGTTATCAATATCTCTCAACATGATGGCTGAAAAGGCAAAATTGGTGCAAAACTGTCTAATTAAAATTAAAGTCAATAAGGCACATCATTTACTTACTGCATAAGTAATCTTAATCATAGCATAAGAATTGCCTTTATTAACTAAATAATCAATAATTGTGAAATAAGTAGAGCTGTATGACTTAATCGATTATGCAATTTCGATGAAAAACAAATGTGCAAAAAACTTTTTATGCAAAAAAACTTTTTTTTAAATAATTTGCATACTTACAAGTATTAAAGGGTTAAAAATAAATAAATTCCTCTTAAATTAAACCACAGCTTTGCTTCGTACTGTGTAAAGTGATTTAATCAATTATGTAATTGACTCAATCTTTTGTTAATCGATTCAATTGACTCAACCGATAAGTCGTTTTTTGATTCTATGTCCAATCCCTTTTACTATGTTAAACTATATAAAAATCTTTAATTCTTGATTCTTCTTCTACTGTTGAGTTTATGGGCTAATCCTGAAATACAACCTACAGGTCTATGGAGTATGGAGCAGACGGTTGGCAGAAAAAACAGGTATCACTTTGTTTGAAATATATATTCAATCCTCAACTCATCTTCTATATCGTCTGTCCTGTACAGGGTCATGGGGGCCTGAAGCCTATCCCTGATGACTTTGGGAAGGAGGTCAAAAGGACAGGGTGCCAATCCATCGCAGGGCACACACACACTTTGGATTGTTGCTAGACACCGGACTGTACAGAGGAAACCCAGCAAGCATGGGGAGACCATGCAAACTCCATGCACATTACCCGAGGCCTGAACACAAGTGTAAAGCAGAACATTGACAGGAAAAAAGATTATTGTATCGTATGAGGCATTTAATCAATGACATTAGTTACACAGTATTTCACTGTATCTTAGACACTGTTCCCAGGTTTAAAGCTTCACAACCTGTAAGAAATGCAGCTCCTCAAGACAAATAAATAAACATTAGTGCCACTGAATTGGGACGAATCAAAAAACACTATGGGAATTTCCTACCTATGAATCCCAGCTCTAGAAATGATACCTACCGCACAGCTGAAATAATGCTGGAACGTTCTCTCCACTTTGTCATGAGGGACTTATATAAAGACAAATGCAGTTCTTGTAACAATTCATAATTATGTCATGTCGTGTATGCATGAAGGATCCTCCCATTGGATGGGGACCAATAGGTCAAACCACAATCATTTATAAACATGTGAAAAAGCAAAGTCATGCTTGTGTGTGTGTGATACATAGATAAAGAATAACTCTGTGAAAACCATGCAGCGAGAAATAAGTAGTGGTGAATATTATTCCTTTTTAAAGATCCACCAATAAGAAAAAATAAAATAATTCGTTCCAGAAGCAGGTATTCCAAAACACTCGTAAACCAAATTAAATTTTCCCATAAGAAATAATGTAAACTCAAATTATTCATTCCAGAGTCCAAAAAAATACATAAAAAGAATTAACACAGAATATTAAGTCAAATAAAACAAATTACCCTGCACTTTACCTTTAAAAAAAAAGTAAAAATAAATCCGGACAGATAAGTATTTCCGTTTGTGCGTGTGAATCTAAAGTAAGCTCCCCTCTCCCCCTTCTCGTCTTACAGTTACCCTTCCTCCACTCTTTTCACACACACGTGCGCACACAGCGCAATTAACCTGCACTTTACCTTTGAAAAGAATCGTGACACAGCAGTGAATCTGTGTAGAGCAGAGAGAAAGTGTGTGTGTCTGTGTGTGTGTGGCACGGTGTCCAATGACGCGCAAACAGACACAAAAAGCAGCCTGAGTCTTGAGCAGAGAGAGAAAATGGATCTTTAAATTCTCTAATGAGAGCAAAAACCGTTGGTTCAGTTGTGATCACGTGACATTCAAAAAACACAAAGCGCATGCGTGATACATGATACTCGCTACTCGTAAAACCAAGACTTCATTTTCCAAATCGAAATTTATTAAAAAATATTTGCTCGTCTTGAGGAACGCTCGAAAACCGCGTTACTTGCAATCTGAGGTTTCACTGTAAAAAGAAACAGAAACACATGCTATTGTGCACAACTCAACCTACTTATGATATATCCTTAGAGATGTAACATCATGCTTGTGCCAGGAGATTTTCACCAAGGCTTTGGTGTTAATTCAGCCTGCAATTCAAATAAACGATGTGTCTTCTACTTTGAACTACACGATTAAGTATAATCATACACATAAATTGCTTCTCAGGAGAAATCAATCACCTCTTTAAAAAAGTGACATTTACCTGTAGTATATCCATCACTAATTCAAATCACATGCCTTTCTGTGACTTTCCAGAATAGTTTCGCTCTGCAGGGACATTTGATTAGGAGAGATTTTTGAGAGGAATACAGAACACACAAAACTGTTCTAAAGTGTTATGATCTCTGATAAAGCTGGAAAGATGTGGAATCTGGGATTTGACCAAGAGCAGACTAATCAAAGACTTTTCGTACTGAAATCTGGAGGTTCTTATGCATCTACTGTCATGTTGACCTGCATTGAAGCCAAACTGGAAGTGAAAGGCTCTGAACAAAAAGGTGTGATAAAGTGTTGCTGATAACACAATGAGACCGTGTTTCAATTACGACAAGTAAATGGGGTCCGAAGAGGGCAGCGACGATAAGTCAGGCCTGAATGTCTGGAGATTTGAAGAAGTGTGAGTTTGTGTATTTGTGTATGAGTTCACCTCACTAATCACCCAACCTTCAAAAGAACAACACCAGATGCGTAACTCAGCATCTTGTGCGCTTATACTGTACGATCGCACACGACCGCTATGATTTAGTCCATGTCTCCAAACCATTTCACACCATCACACTTCACCAGGCTGGAGAACACTCTCGAGACGCTTCTTATTAACCACCCACAAAAAAGCACAGCAGATGACCTAAAACGGCTTCCTCTCGACTTGTCCCTAATTTCTTTCTATAAATCAGACAACCAGTAGCTGGAGGAAAAAAAAAAGTCTGATTGCTGGGTGGAGCATTCAAACCTCAAACCCAGGCAAAGTCTGTGTCTTTCTTCTTCCATCAAGACAACCACAGTTCAGGTCTGACCGACCGAGTGAGCGTACTGCCCGAGCCAGCTGATTTGGCAGGGACCCTGCTCTAACTCGAAACTTAAAAATGTAATGGTGCTGTGTATTTCAAGTGCATGTGATTTATTTCAGTGTACAAGATGTGATAGCACTTCTGTTTCTCATTTTCCTTCATCATGCTTTTGCCACACGTTCTGGATTGCATTATGGAGGGGGGAAAAAAATAAAAGGATGACAGGCCTGAGCAGGCAGCACTGTTTATATGAATATTAATAGCATCTTATGCAATTTGCCTCTCAGGTACTCCGAAGCACGCTGGCCAGCCTACAGTATGAGATGGCATTAGAGGTGTCTGAGGTCTGTACTCTTTTCCTGAAGTCACAGACACTCATGCAGAGAGAAGTTCTTTTTTCACTCTGACTTAAGGTCATGTGATCAAAACTGTATAGTGGACATTGTTCAGGTCTAATTAATAAAAAAAAAAAAAAACATGGGTTTAACAATAAAAGGTACTTTTCAGTGCAATGCGCACAGGACACTCTTCTGAAAGAATATAGTGTATAGTTGAGTTTTTGTGGTTCACTGAGGTCATTTTCACACCCTGGCCCCGGTGCAGATTTTTCTATGATTGGTGAAGTGTGTATGGTACTCTTGAGCCTGGGAGCAGTCCAAAGAATCCATCCCCGGTCCTCTTGGGTTGACTTCAGCTGAACCCTGGTGCAGCGCACACCTCCTGCCGAGTAGCGTGACTGCTTCTATTCTATTTTCGTGATCCTGGGGTAAGGGTTATTTATAACCTTATATACTGATCTATAGTCCGTTTACTGATATACTGATAATCAAGACTTTTACAGAACTGAGAGTGCTGTAATTAGCTTTGTGAAGCAAGTGCTTGCACTGATGCAAAGCAAGTACCAGCCTGCATGACTAAACATTTGATGTTGAAACAGTTCCCACTTTGCATGCATTCCTGCATTATGACGACCCGCACGTCCTATAAACTTGACTGAATAAGTGCTACCAAAGCATGAACACATTGCCTGCCACTTGAAACCTAGCCACACTAAAGTGATACCGCGATCGTGTCAATTTAGAGGAAATTTAGAAAAACAAACCAGCGATCAAGAGCCCTGCCCCCAAATGAGCGCTGAAACAGTCTGGGGTGTGTTTGAAAATCTCATGCAAGGGGAAACCCCCTTGGGTTAGATGGGAGACATAAGACAGGTTTGACCTAGTCTTACGTCTGAAGGAATACTGCAGCTGTAAGAATGCAAAATGAAACATTCATCTGAAACATGAGTAGTTTCAAAGAAATGCCAAGCAGCCATCCAAAATATCTGTTCGTTCACCTTCGGTCATCAATGAAAGCTGATTCCACTCATCTGGACGTTTATCATCCCATTACTGAAGACAAAGCATGGAAAATTTTGACAGCCAAAAAACTCTCGTCGTTCCCTTTTTTAACAAATTGTTATTTCTTTAGCGTTCGCCTTATGAAGAGTGCAGCTTCAACAGTCACTGCCAGTCGTGCCTGACAAGTACCTTCCTAACAACTTAATTCACACCACGGCCCCTGTCTGATAAATATCTCTCATGGATTAAGATCCATTAAATGCATCCAGAACAAGGCTAGAGGGTGGGAGGGCTGAGGAAGGGAAGGAGCGTTAAGTGCTTTAGCCTGGGACTTTACACTTCCGCATAGGGCACGACCTGGTGTGTTTGTCTGGAACATGGCGTACTGTGATAGCGTGTGAGCCATGCTGCTTCTCCTCTTTACTCAATTTCCCGTGTAAGCTTCAGTCGCACCCATGTATACAAAAATTCAAAATATTTGACCTAAAAGACTTATGTAGGACAATAAAAGTTAATCAATTCAGAGAACATTGAGGACATAAGACAAGTATAATGATAAGAAAAAAATGGTGGAAAAAAAGCAATTTCTCCCCTGAAAGGGCCTCGTAGTGTTTGCATGATCTGGCATTAAAGGAGTCAAAAATTATCAAATGTTTTTGGCTGCAACTGAAGCATGACTCAAATCCCACATCTGGCATGACAATAACAAAGATATGAAAATCAAAGGCAGCTTTTCCCAGGCCAGTGAAATCTTGTGTTCAGGGGGGGAAAAAGAGCTGTATTGCATTAACCAATAAGAGCTTTTTTCCTTCATACGAACAAGTTATTCAATTCTGGAACCTTAAATCTATTCTCACAACAACAGACTATTTAGCATTTGTATCTAAAAAAAAACAACAACAAATCCTGAGTTTGCGTCATACTGTACGTCACAATTAATCAATCCATGACAGCCTTTAAGCATGTTGCATGTTTTATAAAACAATTTTATAAAATTTTCCTGATTAAAATGATTAATTATAATACATAAAATTAGACTTCTCCATTTTCAAAATGACCAGGCCTTGCAGTGCCAACCTTTTTACAATTTCAGAAACCAAAAACATTTCAATACCTAAAGCATCGCTCGCACACCATTTTAGTCAGCAGGGAATTGTTCCGTGATTGTTTGCGCTGGCACTACAAATGATCTGAATTAACTGTTCAGGTTGAGAAGAGAACATTCCCAGGAAAACAAAAAATGTACTCATTCTCCAAATACCACACTGCAAAGTCTAATATGTGTGAAATCATTTTTAGTTATGTGACCCTAAATCACACACAAAAACACGCTGTTTCGGATGCAAGCTGTTTAAACAAAAATCTTGACTTATAATCTAAATTTTATAGAGTTCCAATCGCAATAATGTGGTATAAAATACGCATAACGCGATGTCGCCGAGATCTCTGCCAAAGCTGTTAGTGTTGACCCAGCGGTGCCAGTTTGCTTAACACATCCCTCTATTTCATTTGCACAAACTCGGCCTGTAACACAGCCTCCTCTCACAGCTGATGATTATTTGCCTCATTTGCAAAAGGAAACTGAAGAGATTTAACTTGGACGCTGCCTCTGTCTCTCCACTCTCTCTAATTTGGAGAACCAACAAATTGTTTTCAGCCCTGAAGAGGCTTTGGAAGAGTTGATTTCTTAAAAATATATCCAAATGAATGAATAAATAATTAAATAAATGTTATATGTTTATTTAACATTTTTTATATATATATATATATATATATATATATATATATACTCAGCAAAAAAAGAAACGTCCCTTTTTCAGGACTGTGTATTTTAACAATAATGTTGTAAAAATCCAAATAACTTTACAGATCTTTATTGTAAAGGGTTTAAACAATGTTTTACATGCATATTCAATTAACCATAATTAACATGCACCTGTGGAATGGTCATTAAGACCTTAACAGCTTACAGAAAGTAGGCATTTAAGGTCACAGTTCTAAAAACGCAGGACACTAAAGAGACTTCTCTACCGACTGTGAAAAACACCCAAAGAAAGATGCCCAGGGTCCCTGCTCATCTGCGTGAACGTGCATTAGGCATTCTGCAGGGAGGCATGGGGACTGCTGATGTGGCTAGGGCAATAAATTGCCATTTAGGCATTTGGTAGACGCTCTTATCCAGAGCGACTTACATTTTTATCTCATTACACATCTGAGCAGTTGAGGGTTAAGGGCCTTGCTCAAGGGCCCAACAGTGGCAACTTGGTGGTTGTGGGGTTTGAACCTGGGATCTTTCAAACCGTAGTCCAATGCCTTAACCACTGAGCTACCCAAATTGCCATGTCCGCACTGTGAGACGCCTAAGACAGCGCTACAGGGAGACAGGAAGGGCAGCTGATCATCTTAGCAGTGGAAGACCACGTGTAACAACACCTGCACAGGATCGGTACATCCGAATATCACACCTGCGTGACAGGTACAGGATGGCCACAACAACTGCCCGAGTCACACCAGGAACACACAATCCCTCCATCAGCGCTCAGACTGTCCGCAATAGGCAGTCCATGAGGAGGAGATGCACTGCAGTACTTCAAGCAGCTGGTGGCCACACCAGATACTGACTGGTACTTTTGATTTTGAGCCTCCCTTCATTCAGGGACACATTGTGAAACATTTTTAGTTTATGTCTTATGGTGTTGACTCTTTTAGTGTTCATATAAATATTTACACTTTAGGTTTACTGAAAGTAAAAACAGTTGAAAGTCAGAGGACGTCTCTTTTTTTGCTGGGTATATACAGTGGTATGAAAAACTATTTGCACCCTTCCTGATTTCTTATTCTTTTGTATGTTTGTCACACTTAAATGTTTCTGCTCATCAAAAACCGTTAACTATTCTGTCAAAGATAACATAATTGAACACAAAATGCAGTTTTTAAATGAAGGTTTACGTTATTAAGGGAGAAAAAAAACTCCAAATCTACATGGCCCTGTGTGAAAAAGTAATTGCCCCCCTTGTTAAAAAATAACTTAACTGTGGTTTATCACACCTGAGTTCAATTTCTGTAGTCACCCCCAGGCCTGATTACTGCCACACCTGTTTCAATCAAGAAATCACTTAAATAGGAGCTACCTGACACAGAGAAGTAGACCAAAAGCACCTCAAAAGCTAGACATCATGCCAAGATCCAAAGAAATTCAGGAACAAATGAAAACAAAAGTAATTGAGATCTATCAGTCTGGTAAAGGTTATAAAGCCATTTCTAAAGCTTTGGGACTCCAGCGAACCACAGTGAGAGCCATTATCCACAAATGGCAAAAACATGGAACAGTGGTGAACCTTCCCAGGAGTGGCCGGCCGACCAAAATTACCCCAAGAGCGCAGAGACAACTCATCCGAGAGGCCACAAAAGACCCCAGGACAACATCTAAAGAACTGCAGGCCTCACTTGCCTCAATTAAGGTCAGTGTTCACGACTCCACCATAAGAAAGAGACTGGGCAAAAACGGCCTGCATGGCAGATTTCCAAGGCGCAAACCACTTTTTAGCAAAAAGAACATTAAGGCTCGTCTCAATTTTGCTAAAAAACATCTCAATGATTGCCAAGACTTTTGGGAAAATACCTTGTGGACAGAAGACAAAAGTTGAACTTTTTGGAAGGTGCGTGTCCCATTACATCTGGCGTAAAAGTATTTCAGCATTTCAGAAAAAGAACATCATACCAACAGTAAAATATGGTGGTGGTAGTGTGATTGTCTGGGGTTGTTTTGCTGCTTCAGGACCTGGAAGGCTTGCTGTGATAGATGGAACCATGAATTCTACTGTCTACCAAAAAATCCTGAAGGAGAATGTCCGGCCATCTGTTCGTCAACTCAAGCTGAAGCGATCTTGGGTGCTGCAGCAGGGCAATGACCCAAAACACACCAGCAAATCCACATCTAAATGGCTGAAGAAAAACAAAATGAAGACTTTGGAGTGGCCTAGTCAAAGTCCTGACCTGAATCCTATTGAGATGTTGTGGCATGACCTTAAAAAGGCGGTTCATGCTAAAAAACCCTTAAATAAAGCTGAATTACAACAATTCTGCAAAGATGAGTGGGTCAAAATTCCTCCAGAGCACTGTAAAAGACTCAAGTTGCAAGTTATCGCAAACGCTTGATTGCAGTTATTGCTGCTAAGGGTGGCCCAACCAGTTATTAGGTTAAGGGGGCAATTACTTTTTCTCACAGGGCCATGTAGGTTTGGATTTTTTTTCTCCCTAAATAATAAAAAGCATCATTTAAAAACTGCATTTTGTGTTTACTTGTGTTATCTTTGACTAATAGTTAAATGTGTTTGATGATCAGAAACATTTTGTGTGACAAACATGCAAAAGAATAAGAAATCAGGAAGGGGGCAAATAGTTTTTCACACCACTGTGTGTATATATATATATATATATATATATATCCCAACATGACAATGACCCAAAGCACACAGCCAGGAAAACCAAGGAGTGGCTCCGTAAGAAGCATATGGACTATTTAAAAGCAAAATAACAGGTCTTTGAGGGTCAGAAATCTGGCTAATAAGCTAGTGATGAAATACCTATTTGACACAGTAATTCACAAATAAATTGTTAAAAATATCATACAATGTGATTTCCGGATTTTTCTTTTTACATTCTGTCTCTCACAGTTGAAATGCACCGAAACGCACTGAAAATTGTAATCACAGGGTGATCAAATACTTATTGACCTCACTGTATATATGTTAGAAGGTATATACTGTATACCTTCTAATTCCACAGTCGCTCCAGATTTTTTATTTCCTTGTACATTGTAAAACAGTGCTGCAGGTGTCTAAAATATGCTATAATCTTCTTTTAACAGATGATATTGAGATGTGTCTGCTACTTATGCTCTGTAAAGTCTTCTTCTCTGCAACAAAGGTAGCTTTTCATTTTGCTTTCCTGGCCTGCTCTTTCTGAGAGACAGTTTCATCATGACGTTTGATGGGTTTTGCTAATGCACTTGACAATACTGTTCATGCAAGAACTTTTCAGAACAGCTGACCTTCGTGTCTTAACCCTAAAAGTGCCACAGATCCACGGCAGCAACACAGCATGGGTCAATGATTATAGGTCGAAATAGAATAAAATATAGGTCAAAAAATATATATGATTATATACGATAGTTTGTGGGTTAACGGGGAGGCTTTGGACATCCAACAAAAATTTGGTTTGCAAGGATGCCTGGTAGAACGGAATTTATCATCCCTTTTATAGCGCAAATTTTATTATTACCAGAATATGGGAAAGACCTCGTAAAAAATGAAGAGCTCTCAAAATGAGCATATTGTTATTATGCCATAAAGACCATGGAAAACAACCCTAAAAACTGTGTATCTGTACTATTTTTTGCCTTTTTTTATTTATTTTTTTGCTTAGTCATTTATATTTAGGTATTTGGCAGACTCTCTTATCCAGAGCGACTTACATTTTTTTAATCTCATTATACATCTGAGCAGTTGAGGGTTAAGGGCCTTGCTCAAGGGCCCAACAGTGGCAACTTGGTGGTTGTGGGGTTTGAACCTGGGATCTTCCAAACCGTAGTCCAATGCATTAACCACTGAGCTACCCCTGGCCCCTGTATGTATCATTGGTTAAAACAAAAAAATTAATCAGTTTATGGTCTGGACTTTGACCAGGCCATTCCAAAACCTTGATTTTTTTTATTTGCGCATTATTCTGATCAAAATTTACATCATCCTGTTGCATGAACCAATTTCAACCGAGCTTTAGCTGTCAAACAGATGGCCTCACATTTGCCTCTAAGACATTCTGGTATACAGAGGAGTTCATGGTCGACTTATTGACTGCAAACTGCCCAGCTCCTGTGGTTGTAAAACCAGCCCACAGAACAGAAAACAGAAGTGGTTTCTCCTGGCAACCTTTTCAAAAAACCATACTTGTTCAGTCTTCTTCTAATTGTGCTGTCAACTTGGTTGTTAAATTTTAACATTTACCATGCTCAGTGAGGTGCATCCTTTAGGATCTGATATGTAACTCTTGGGGTTTTTTTTGTATTCATTTGAGCCTTGCTGATGTGCAGCAACAGTTGCTTCTCTAAGAGCATTGCTTATGTCCTTCCCTCTTGGCACTGTGTTAACACACACCTGAATGCTCCAGACCAGCAAACTGTCAAAACTTCTGCATATCTGCTGATTATCAAGTAATCAATGGCTGATGATTTACAATGCCTGGCTGCAACTTACCCTCTTGAATCATGTGGAAGCAGTAAGGGGTACTTACTTTTGCTCACTTACTTAATATTCAACCTTTCTATAAATAAATATACACTATTGTAAATTGCAGTCACCAAACCCATTAAAGGTTATGATGAAACTTTCTCCCGTGAGGACTGTCCCAGCTTAGGGAGACCAAGAGCTACCTCTACTGCAGAGGAAAAGTTCATTAGAATAACCAACACTTCATTCATTACAGGATGGAAATATACTTGTGGTGGCACAAACGCTGTCTACTGGGTACAACAAAAAACAAATACATATGATATTTTACACAATATTTTTATTTATTTCATATTTCTATTAATTTCACAATTCAGAGATTCAACCTGCAAACCCTATCAACCTTTATGTTAAGAGTAAGACAAAGTTAAAAAAAAAAAAAAAAAAAAGAACTAAACACTCTTTGGTCTACAAAGATGATTGTAAGAACATGTGGCCCTAAAAACCAGAGCATTTTTAGCCATTTTTTACATTACTATGTTTTAATAAATAAACATAAGCAGGCAGGATTGGGCAGTATAGAGTGACACGCTGTTTTTTTCAGCACCTGCGTAATATAATGAATTTAATTTTTATTTCAGTTTAAACAACTACACAAACATGACTGAAAAATAAAATAATAAATAAATAGCTGAATACAATTAAAGGTCACATAGGCAAAGAAATAGCACAAATCATTTATAAGATCATGGGTTTTTATGGTTGTTTTTGGTTATTTCTGTGAGAGTATACAGTAGCAGAAAAAACAGATATGGGAGCAGTATCGTGAGAAGAAACGCTATGTGTAGGAAACCTGCATTCAGATCTCAACCCCATAGAAAATCTTTGGAGGGAGTTAAAAGTCTATGTTGCCCAGCGACAGCCCCAAAAGACTTACAGAGAACGTTTGACCTCTGTCATTACCAACAAAGGGTATATAACAAATAATTGAGATAAAATTTTGTTACTGACCAAATACTTATTTTCCACCATAATTTGCAAATGAATTCTTTAAAAATCCTACAATGTGATTTTCTGGATTTTTTTTTTTTCCTCATTTTGTCTCTCATAGTTGAGGTATACCTATGATGTAAATAACAGGCCTCTTTCATCTTTTTAAGTGGAAGAACTCGAACAATTGGTGGCTTACTAAATACTTTTTTGCGCCACTGTACACATAAAAATATAGGCAATTTCAGAATGCCAATTAGTAGGGGTGCAACAGATCGCAGTTGATCCGTGCGAATCACAGCCCGCAGTTCGGCAGGCACGTGACCAGCGGATTAATTGCTCATTTTTTTAACTTTCAGATTCATAAAAAAAATTTTAAGATCGAAAGTGATTCTGCTGATATTGCTTTTTACGTAATGATTTAAACGGAGCAAAACACGAAAACGAAAAAGCCTACTGCGTCATTCAAATCGCATGTATGCGTACATTTTGCTACCCTCTGCATAAAATATAATGATGACGGAAGATAGGTGGTGGACAAAAACTATTACAGTGTCTAGGCACTTTGGTACGAGAAAGCTGTATGAAAGTGGCAATACATCGAGCATGGCCACACATCTGAAGTGACGTCACCCTGGTGTGCTGTCAGGATGCAAACAGCTGCTCACTGCTGCATTTAAGCAGAATAAGCGCCACAATCAGAGCGGCTAAAGCGATTACCAAATCTATTGGGTGTTTATTGCAGCAGACATGAGGCCATGTTCTGTTGTGGAAAACAAAGGAAAGCTACGTACTGTAACAGCGATTGCTCACTACATCACACCGGAGTGGGAGATACAAAGTCCAGCACTACAGACACGGCCCCTCTACGATAGTCACACAAACACAAATCTAGTGCAGGTACTCAGGTTTTCTTACATGCACTTTAACAACTGAGTATTAAATATTTTATTTTAAACTTTATTTATTTGGCCGGTTATTTCTTCATTTATTTTTGTTAAAACCAAAAGTAGCTTTTTTTGCTGATACAAAAAATTATCAGATCCGTGACTCAAACACTGTGATGTGATCTGAACCGTGAATTTTGTGATCCATTGCACCACTACCGATTAGCCTATACTGCATGACTTTGGGGAGGTACCCAGAGTACCCGGAGGAAATCCACCAAACACGGGGAACACATGCAAACACACAGACAGACATGAGGGTGGAATCAAACTCTCAACCATTGAGGTGTGCTAATGGGCCACAGTGCTAACCATTACGCCACCATGTTGCCCCCCTCAGATTATAGCCCAGATAAATGCTTCTTGGCATTCAAGCGGCAAACATATTTCAGCATCCACTGTTCAGAGGAGACTGCATAAGTCAGGCCTTTATGGTCGAATAGCTGCCAAGAAACCATTATTTCAAAAGAACAACAACCAGAAGAGACTTGCTAGAGCCAAGAACCACAAGGAATGGACAATAGATCAGTATAAAAGCGTCCTCTGGTCTGATCAGTCCAAATTTAAGAGATTTGGTATTAAACACCATGTCGGTTTTCCAACAGGACAATGACCCTAAACACACCTCAAGATTATGTAAGAGCTATTTGTCCAAAAAGGAAGTGATGGAACGCTGTATCAGAAAGCACTGGCTTCCACAATTGTAATGGTTTTGGATGAGTTGGACGGGAGACTGAGGGATAAGCAGCCAACGAGTACTCAACACCTCTGGGAACTCCTTTAAAACATTCCAGGTGATTACCTTATGAGCCTGACTGAGAAAATGCAAAAGTGTGCAAGGCTGTGGCTACTTATTTGATCTGTAATAATTTGAATGCAAAAGATGGCTACCATATGTGTTCTGTCATAATTCCAATGTCTGGTGTGTACAACCAGTCAAAAGTTTTGACACCAGTCAAGGGTTTAGACACAAGTTTGGATTTATTTTCTACATTCTAGAACAATACTGCAATAACTGCTGTTATAAAGGTTTTACAGAGCATAAGTAGCAGACACGTCTCAATATCAAATGTTCAAAGGAAATTAGTGCATACTAGCATACTGTACATACTCATCATTGAAAGTTTCATTAAACTCTTTCCAGACAGTTATACATGGTAAAATTCTGTTAGAATAGAAATTTTTATAGCGATTATGTGAAGAGGCAATCCATGCCAGGGGGCATTTTGGCGCATAACACTGGGCTCTCAGTTCGGGTATTTTATATGCCCTGACTGACTGCTGCAAATATGTTTGCTCTAATGACCCATGTTTTATTTTATAGGGGCGCTTTACATTACTGCTTGTTTTCAAGCCCAGTTTTGAGAACATATGGGAAACCGGTTTTAAACTTCCTGCAGGAATGATAAACATACATTGATCTGTCCATTCATATTTGAAAGTTCAGTCCACTAAAGTCCACTTGTCTTATTCCTTGGAGTAAGCCAGGCTGTGTGGTGCTTTCGTTTCTGTTACTTTAGAGTCTGGCAGGTCTATTACCATTTCTGTGTCTTCCGCATACTCCATCTATACACAGTAAACTATCGTGTTGATTGGCTTTGTTGGATGACACATATATAGTAGCAATGCCCACCTCGAGGGAAAAAGCACTACATTTTAAAAATGCTGTGACATAGTCTGGCACATATGGTAACTGCTCATAACATTTCTTGTACTCAACATTGCAGGCCTCATGGCCTAATGGATAAGGTGTCTGACTTCAGATCAGAAGATTGCAAGCCCCTTAACCCTGTCTACTCCAGGGACACTGTATAATGGCTGACCCTGCCCTCTGACCCCAATCCACTAACAAGAATTTCCCTGTGCAGTAATGTATATATACGAATAAAAGCTGATCTAAACATTTAATTTTAGCAACAGGTTTAACTTGAAGCAAATACCTAAATACTGCCAAAGTTACATTAAATTCTGTCCAGCCAGTTTTGCGTGGTGATGTGACAAAATCTGGCTGAACATACATGCAGACATATTTACATACTGTACATACATACATACATAGAGACTGGTCTCAGGTCCTCCAATTTATGAAACTTAAAAATATCATTGAAAGAGAAATTTCTGACCCATGTACAGACAAAATGTTATATATTTTGAATGCCTTCAGCATTGCTTTAGAATGTAGAAAGAAATAAAAAACAGGAAAGAACATGGAATTAGATACTGTGGAATTAAAAGATAAGATAAACATTCTAATATATATAATAAATTATTTGGAATTGCTGGAACGTTCTAAAAAACAAATTAAACATGTATGACACTCGGGCACAGTACTCTTATTAACCGGGACACAGTTTCATGTCATACCAAACAGATTGAAGCAGTTTAATTAAAGTTAAACAAGTAAAATCTTCCTATGTACAATCATTTGAACATTAGTGTAATTGAGCAGGATCCTGACAACTCATTAAGCAATCCAGAAACAACCCAGATACACAGCAGTGTTACAAATGCTTTGGCTATTATGTTCCAATGAGCCATAACTCATTAATGCAGAATGCACTATTATCACATCTGGCCAGCAGTTATGTTGCACCACTTTCATAAAGCGCACTATTAAGCCTTTTTGGATACATTGCTGCTGGTGAGATGCTAAACTCACTAGACCAAAATAGAAGTATTCTTAATTATTATGAGAGCATGCCTTCCTTTGTTTACAATTTTATACTGGAGAAAATGTTTGCATGTTACACGGACAGATATGAGACATGCTATTAGAAATGAGACAAAGTCTGAATTACACTCTCTCAAAGTGCAAGGTGCAGCTGGTATGTCTCAAGCATGGAGAGATACAGGACACCCAGCACCTCTCCTCCCTTTCAGTGTTAGCACCTCCCCCACACACCCCTATCTGACAGCATCACCATGACTTACAGCTTCCATTAGAAACTTTTACTGGTGCTATAGGAAACAGGAAGATAGTGAGGTTCACAAATTTGATCACAACTATGGAATGTCAAGAATTTTGTTGTTTATGGGCATTCGGTGCCTAAAGAAGAAACATTTAAAACTTTAAATGCCTGGGGGCATGTTGAAAAATGAAAGAAAACAGAGGCAAGAGTGAAATGTTACCCCACTTAGAATAAACTTAATGATAGGTCAGCTCTGAAACATGTTACGCTGTTCCACTGACATGTGAAGTGATCAACACCGATTCTCTTGTTTATAGCAACACCTGTCAATCAGTGGAATATATCAGGCAGCAACTGACCAGTCCGTTCTTGATGTCTGGGATGCAGGATAAACCCGCAAGTGCAAGAATCTAAGCAACGCTGACAGAAACCAAATTGTGATGGCTAGAAGACTGGGTCACTCTTGTGGGATGTTCCTGGCATAGATTAGTTACTACCTACCAAAAGTGCTCCAAGAAGGATTACAGGTGAACCACTGACAGGGCCATAAGAGCCCAATTGTCATTAACGTGTGGGGAACAAAGCCTGGCCTGACTGGTCCATTCACACAAATTGCTGAAAGAGTTCATTCTGGCTATAACAAACAGTGCATCACAGCTTGCTGTATGATTGCATAGCTGTGGACCAGTCAAAGTGCTCATGGTGTCCACTCACATGCAACTATACAGGCACAGGAGCATCAGAACTGGACCATGGAGTAACAAAAGAACACAGCCCGGTCAGGCCGGCAAAGGCAGTGTGATGCTTTGGACAATATTCTCCCGGGAATCCTTGGGTCCTGGCCTTCGTGTGGATGTTACTTTGACACATACCACCTACATAAACATTGTTGCAGACCAAGTACGCAACCTCACGGTAATGGAATTCCCTAAAAAGAATGTTGTCTTTTACCAAAATAATGCTCTTTGACACACGGTTCAGGAATGGGTTTAAGGACCATGACAAAGATTTGACTTGTATCTCCAATCCAATCACTGTCTGTGGGATATGCTGGACAAACCAGTCTAATCCGTGGAAGCACCACCTCACAACATAGAGAACACGAGGACATAGTCTTTTGCTGCATGATTGCCACCCCCCAACAGCCAGCTTTCACAATAGTAATAAGTTCAACACCAGTCCACTTCCATCTTCATGTTCAGGTGGTGTTTATTTATGATTAGAACTGTCTCCAGTTACACTGTACTTTGCTCAAGACCAACTATTGAACAGGGCTTGAGCATGTTATGCTAATTCATACCCAGGTACAGTACAGAGCGTTCACATTAACTTAACGGTACTAGACATTATCATCAAGTGTACTCAGATCTGTGCCTGCCTCTCTAGTGTGAACGCACCTTTAAAGAATATGCAGCTAACATGTTGGTGCCAGATACCACAGCACACCTTCAGAGGTCTTATGGAGTTCATGCATCGAGGGGTCAGAGCTGTTTTACGGTGGTTTTAGTGTTATGGCAAATCAGTATATGTTTATATTGAAAGATGTGTAATGAGCCTAAAGATATGCTGGTGGTCAGTGCTGTATTTTCTTTATTTCTGAGAGAATTTGTTGGTTGCTGACACACTCTTGTCTCAGTTCAGTAGCAATGTGTGAGTATGATAGTGTTGATGGCAATATTAGTAAGAAAGCCGAAGCTGTGACCTGTTAGAGCAGAATGTACAAACTGTATGTGCAGGTGAGAGAGCTGGAAAGACTCAAGGACTAAAGTGTCTCTGCATCACTCTCTTCCAATTGAGATGAATTCCTACTTGCCCCGGTCAAAAGGCATTGGGGGTGAAACGGAAGTTAATTATGTAATTTAATTACAGAATAAATAAAGCACAAATTCTTAAAATATATACATTGTTCCAGATGGATTTTCTCTTTAAGTCTGAAATCATATCTCTTTGAGGTCTATCACGTGCTGTTCGTGGTCATTTTGGGAGGTATTTTGGTTTGTCCATGTTCCATCAGGCGATAGATACTCCAGCCGCGAGGATATATCAAGCTTTTCTATGGATTCGGGTTGCCAGCTCAACGCCTGATTGCCATTTACACACTATGGGCAATTTGCTTGTGCTTTGACCATGAGAGAAAACCGGGGTACCAGAAGGAAACCCACCAAGCACGGGGAGAACATGCACACAGACCCTGAGATGGGAATCAAACCCTGACCCTGGTGGTGCGAGGCCACAGTGGCACCTTTACTGTTCAGTTAGTAAACATATCCAGTTTTAAATGATTATGTTTTGTTGAAAACCAGGCAGATATCCTGCAATACAATAGCAACACAATTTGTTTGGGCTTATATAGCATCCTAAGAAATGCACAACAAAACGAAGGAAAAGAAGATAAGAAAACGCCTTAAAGTTCAGTTAATGTCGCTTTCAGTGTGCACAGCCGATATCTAAGACAAGCTTTTATTCCTTCAATGCAGAATGAACACTGGTCCTGAACTTCTCAGGTCACCAGGCCGAGGCCGAAGCTTGCACACAGCTGCCCCACTTCCCCGACACTTTTTTATTATCATTATTGCACTTCTCCCTGAGTGTAGCGGCAGAGGTAAGCAGACTCACCCTCAGGTTACACTTTAGAGACGTGAGCTCAGTCGCAGTTCCAGCGGAACGGCTCCTCCATCACCCGCGCGCGCTGTGTGCTAGAGCTCTCGCGCTGCGGTCCATCCGCGTCTCTGCCCGCGCGCGCGCACGTGCCGCTCTGCGCGCGTCCCCGCCCACTCAGACGAAAACACAAAAGTTAACCACTGCACGACCAGCGTGTCTAAACGCCTCACACACACACACACAGACACACACAGCTTTACGCGACCTCTTAACGTGGCTTTTAAATCATTTCTGACTGAAAACAGGTCCAAAATACCTAAACTTGGGAATAAAAGAACGAAAGAATGAACCCCTGCAGCTGACATTACTCTGAGCCTGGCCCGTGGAGGGAGAGAGCCAAATTATTCTGTCTGTGCGATGAGAACAGGCCTGCTGGGAAATATACTCTATCTGGAGTCGGTTTTCTAATAAAAACAGTCAAAATCCAGTCAAGAACAGCATAGACCTTGGGAAACAGCTTAAATTTTTTTAATGCTGGACAGAAATAAGAACCAAAACCCGGACATTAGAGTACTCTGTGGATAATGAGGGCTTTCAGCTACTGAACTCTTCATCCCCTGAGTCTGATCCATCCTTTCCCCCTATAACCACCCACAACCTCATTCCAATGTTTATAAAGTGATAAAAATCCTATTAGGCAATGCAGTTTGGTGAGAGTGCAGCAGGAAGTGTTTAGTAAGAGAAGCAAGTGACATAACTCTCTGGGTCAGTGTTATAAAGCCAAAGCCAGTGCCATCTATATAAATAAAAGAAAGGTTCTGTCTGTACATTGGATAAAACCCACTTTTTCAACTATATAGCAACAATCTATACATAAGAGAACCTAAAACCAGTCTCAGAAAACTTTCTGTCCGTCTGTATGTCCAGCCAGATTATGTCACAGCATCATGCCAAACTGTCTGGAACAGAATTTAATCAAATCCTTAGGTTTTTGCCTGCAGTTAAAGCTGCGCCATAAATTAAATCGAAATGTTAAGTAGAAGTAAAGTTATGAGCAGTTATGTGCCAGATCATAAACCACAAATTTTGACAGCATAATGCGCATATATCAAACTGTGGCGAAATCGACCGCTGGACAGATTTAATGAAACTTTTGCAGTACTTATACTTAGATATCTGTCTGAAGTTTAATCTGCACGATAAGTGAAATCTAAAGACAGGCAGTCATGTAAATGGACTTAATAATATCATTGATTACATTAAAGCTGATCAGCTTATTTTTAGCTTTAACCTTTTAACTATTTCTAAAAACTCTTTTCGCATCAAAAACAATACCTTTTTATAAACCAATGAATGTATGATTGCCAGAGAGAAATTATAGTTAAATGTACTCTTTAAAGTGGAAATGTTTCATTTACTAGAAATGCATATGCTCATGAGAGCAAGTTCTCTATCAGTATTAGCGGGCAAAAAATAGAATAAGCAGGAAGAGCAATAAGAGTAATGGACTATAAGGTTTGTACAGCAAAGTTTGTGCACAAAAAAAAAAACTAATGATTAATTGACTGTTATCATTTTTAGGATTAATTTTGCCTGCATGAAATGTCTGGGCTTTATGGAGTTTCCAGAGATGAAAGTAGATGTGAACATCTGCAAGTCCATAAGAATGAAAAAGTTTGTTTGCCCCAGAGTGGTACCCATTTGGACATGATTTTGATAATCGTCACCTGATAGTTACACCTTTTAGGAAAATAATCCCAGACCTTTAACGTGACACAAACAAGCCACATTATTGACAGATGCTGTCCTCAGGTCAGATTGAGCTGCATCCCCTTTATTTTTGCTTCTTTTTCAGCAAATCATTATTTATTTATTTACAGCTGTAGCCTGATTTTAAAAAATTCCCCTCCACATAATGTCTTGCTAGATATCCCTTCCAGGCTTGTAAAAAGTAAAAAGGGGAAAGTTGGGAGGAAAGATAGATAAACAGACCAGGCGAACCCAAGCTGAAGGTGGTGAGAAGCTATGAGGCAGGCAAGAAGGGAGTAAAGGGTCCTCGCCGTAACCTAGCTGCTGCTAAGGCGTGAAAGCAAAGAGTAGGTGGAAAGACAGGCCTGAGAGTGCTGATATATACTACTCACTTCCTCCTCTTTGTTGCAGTCTATCGCTTAAAGCCCAGCACCCCTCTGTTATTCTGCCTTTTTTTCCCATGGCCTCTTAGAACACAACCATGACAACATGGACAAGCAGTCCCTGGTGCTGCGCACAACTTGTAAAAACTGAAGAAACTAGGCCGCTGAACATGGAATTTTTCATCTGTCTTTTTGTTTTTTAGCCCAATCGGAGAGGACAGCCAGGTCCCGTAAGAATCGGATGACTCAGGCAAAAAAAAAAGGGGAGTGGGCAAAAGGGTTTTTGCAGCTGCACTTTTGCCAAGACTGTTCCAAGGAGACTGATAGTGGAACAAAGACAGATGAGAGGAAAAGACGGAGACAGGCAGATTACAAAAAAAAAAAAAAAAAAAACGGATGAGGGGAAATAAAGTGCAAAGGAGCAGAAATCTGAGAAAGCCGGGTTGCATTCAAGTGCTGGAGAGATAGTGGGAGGAAGCTTAAAATAGTGTTTAATTGACACACAGACTAAGAGAAAACAAAAGGAAATAGAGAAGAAGTGTGTTTATCAACGTTTGTACGACTTGTTTCTTGCAAACACTCCAAAATACACTATTACATCACAGAATGTGTGGGAACTGCAGTAAAGCTCCAAAAAGACTCTTTATCTCTCTCTCTCTCTCTCTGTGTCCCAACCCACCCCGTCTTCCTGATACCCATCACCAGAGACTCACTCCTCCATCTGCAGTAAACACACACACACACTATGACGGGAGTGGGAGATCAGTTCGGTCACCATGTCTTGAGCCTTGATGAGAAAATGTGTGGTGACCTAGAGGAAGTACTTCATCCTTTAACACACCCAGTCCCCAGAATATAAAATTTAACAGCAAACAGACTACTCTTTTAACAGCAAACAGCCACAATACTAAACCACGTATATCACTCGTTTCTTCACAGGCCCCTGGATTTCAGATCGTGGATGTTAATACTAGTGATAGCACTAAATATAGAAAAAAAGTTTCATAATCCAACTCATAGCATCATGAGACATATTAATCTATAAAAATAAATATTTTTCTGCATTCACTATATTCTGTCTGCAAGTTACTGTAGACATGAAAACCAAAACATATGCAATACCAGTACAGGGCAATATTTCTTTGCGGTGCATAAAGAAAAGTGGTGCATACTCCAGTCAAAATAGCACTTTTTATAAGCTTCCATACATTACATTTGATGTCATCGCCACCATCAGAGTTACCCTTCACATTTGGTTGCTCTGATTATGGGTTCATTACCTGGTTGTTTTAATTTTTTAATAACAGATTTAATACTACATAGTAAGTTCAAAGTTTGTGAATTTTTATTATATCCAAAAACTGCCTGCGTGTCAGACATCTGTTGGGTAGGATATATTCCTTAAAAAAAAAAAAAAACCCTGGCAACTTATAGGTACACTCCAGGTTTATTTGTACTGAGATCTTTTGATACACCAATTGTACACATTGTACAAATTATTTGACTTGTCCTAGAAGCATCCTGCATCAGTAATTTGATTCATGAGTCATAAGTCCATTTCAGTTCCAGGTTGTATCATGACAAAAAAAAGGGGGGGGGGTGAATACTTGTGCAACAAAAATGTATGTACATAGGCATGTCAAATACAAATTCATGTTTCCTATCTATATTACTGATCAAATGACTGCTAAAAAAAAAAAAAGCTCCATAAATATTTCTGCTAAATACATTTTCTTCCATACGAAGAGAGGAACCTACAATCCTCTCTAATAGGTGAGGCATTGCGAAACACAAATGAGAGCCAAACAATGATAGCAAACAAATACAATAAAACAGTTAACTTTTTTTTTTTTTAAACAAAGCAATATGTCGTTAGTTATGCGGTAGATGCTTCAGCTGATTAAGAAACCAGAACCTTGGAAGAAACACGCAAAGTAAAGCCTCCTTCATTTGCAAATGTCAGTCTTTTACAGGCCGGGATCACTGTCGTAATTGGGAGGGGATTAGCTGAACTTAAAAACCTAACAGCTAGACAGACTTCTCTAAGCTGCAGTTAAATAAACTCATCTTGCACAGTGAAGCTGCTGCAGTGATGGAGCACAGATGCAGAGGAGGAAGGGAAAAAAAACAAAAAAAAAAAACAAACTCCTTTCTCCTGTAGTCAGCTGGGCCACAGTCTGTATCACATGCAGCTTTGACAAGCCTGCGCTAGAGCCAACAGCGCTTTTGTGTTAATAAGCTGACTGGCCGCTTTCACAGTCTGTGATCGTCGGGAGATTGCCAATAGACTGGTTGACCCAAAAAGAATTATATGATTTGTTTAAACTAAACCTTCCCACCTGGGCTTTAACCCATGGTTGTCCACTCATATTTTTGAGTTTGAGCACCCACACGTAGCAGTCTTTATCTCTCTCTCTCTCTCTCTCTCTCTCTCTCTCTCTCTCTGTGTGTGTATCTCAGGTGCTACTGCTGCAGAATCGCAATGATGCATCTGTGTATGTGGAGCCGTCTTGTGTTTGAGAGAGAGCTCATGAGCTGGTGTCTCAGGTGCCCACTGTGTTGACGGGCATCTGAATCTGGACCACTTCTCCGTTCGCACCTTGCTGGATCTGTATAGCCTCCTTCACCTCCATCTCTGCCTGCAGAGCAGATCCTAGCGCCTCAGCCTGAAGAGAAACAAACAGGTAAGATGAATATGGGTTGCTGTTCAAACAGACAAGTAGATGACAAAAGAAATAAAAATACCTAAAGCACAAAAAAATCATACTGAAAGAGCAAGAGCAAAACCATGACAGATATACTACCAGTCAAAATTTTTACACATCTTTTAATTCCATGCTCGTTTCTGATTTTAAAAAATTTCTTTCTACATATTTCTTTCAAAACCATGCTGAAGGCATGCAAAATATGCAATAATCTCCTTTGAACAGTTGATATTGAGATGTGTCTGCTACTTGTGCTCTATAAAGCTTTCATAGTGGCTCTAATCTGAGGCACTGATAATTGAGCAGAGGTAAGTCTTCGGTCTTGCTTTCTGGGATTTTTACTCTTCATGAGTGTCAGTTTCATGGTGCTTGACGGGTTTTGCAATTTCTTACATTCTTGCAAGAACTATTCCAGAACAGCTGACCTTCATGTTTTAAAATTACAACTGACTGTTGCTGTTTTAACTTAATAACCAGATGCAATGTGTTATTTCATAGTTTTGGGAAAAAAAAAATCCAGTTTTGTTCTAGACTGTGGGAAAAAAAATCCAAACTTTTGACTGGTACTGTGTGTCTTTAACTGTCATCGACGGGTACTAACGCTAGTGTATATAGATTTATATTCGGCAAGGTTTGTGGAAGTTCGTACAAGGTGACTGACGGGAGTGGGACATTTAGAGATGAGGTAGAACAAGTAGAACACAGCAAGTGGTGATGGGAGGGGGGTGAGCTAAGCATCTTCCTCCACACACCCCACCTCAAGGGGAAAGCGCTGGCCCTGTTGAGTGACGCAAATGGCCACGCCCACTTTGTGTAGACTGACTGGCCCCTGGTCCTATATATATATATTAGGACAGGAATCACCATGGACCTGCCAATACAATGCCATCAGGATTTATATTGCGATTCTATGAGCATCATGATTTAAAAAATAAATTTTATGAATTTTTTCAGGTTTTGTTAAGAATTCGAAACAAACGTTGTAAGTAATTTGCGCCTGGGCGAACAGTGGATAGCATCCGTACGATTATAAAGGAACAGCAACACTTAGCCACCTCAAATGACACATGAATTAAAATTTATAAAAAAAAAAGTTTAACAGTCATTGTGGCGATAAATGAATCACCACACAAAAGTACTGCAATATACAACTGAATAAATCCCCCCCCCCGCCCCCACCTCTAATACATACGCACCATGTTACAATACTGTCATTGCTAACATTGTTAAAACTGCTCTTAGCACCATGCATTACCACAATGTTGTTGTTTTATCACTGTCAACACTACACTAATAAACAGTGCTATCAGTTCTGTGTTACTTGAGAGTCCTACCAATAACGGGCCGTTGAACCAAAATGAACTGCAGAGGGGTTGGATTAAGGCTACACTTTATCTTTGTCGAACAACAAATAAAAACAGTGTGTGAGGTAGAGCACGAGGGACGCCGATGAGTCACATCTGAGAGCGGAGCATGTTGAGTGAGTCATTCCTTCCTCACACGCTTGCCAAGAGACTGTACACCTGCACAACATGAACAGGCAATGTCACTCAAGGACATGGCCCAGGCATACACTTAAGCCTCTTTCTCTCAGTTTCACACAACCTCACATCACACAGCTGTGAACGCAACATCCTACACTACATCAGTCCCTTATGTGCTATAGCCCAAAAACATGGATGTTTTGACCTAACCCGTACAACAGATGTGATTAATCTGCCAAGTGATCTGTCCCATGTCCTTCAAGCACTCGATTGTGAATTCTAACTGTTCCACAAGAGGGCAGTGATAGGAACTTCTTCTTAAACTCATCGTTAAATACATTTTTATCCTTTTTTTTTTTTTACAACTACAGTCTTTAGGTATCGTAGACATTATTATGATAGAGTCAGACTGAATACATTATCTTCAATAATGAATATTAATTATACACTTTATCTTATATTCAAACTGGGTTGCACAGTACAGTAGCAGCAAACATGGTTCATTTATATAGTCATGTTTGTGCACATTCTGCATGTTATTCTCCTTTTGACAAATCAAAATTTAAAGGTTAAGAGGAGGAGAGCGCAGGGTTAGCCAGACACCCCTGGAGCAGATAGGCTTAACAGCATTGCTCGAGGGCTCAACACTGGCAGCTTCGGCGCTTTTGTGGCTTGAACCCCTGACATTCCGATCAATAATCCAGAGCCTTAACTGTTTGCGCCACCGCTGCCCGCAATCTCTTGTGTTAAGAAAATAGTTCTGTGCAGGATATCTATTAGGCTCTGTGTGTTTATTTCCCCTCCAAGCGTTATCCAGCCCTCTTAACCCTCGGGGGTCATTTGTAGGCTGCTGTGGACTGTTTACAAATGACCACCAGGCCAGGACCAATCCACAGCGTCTAGCTTGGAGAGCTATGCTGTAGAATATTGAACATGACTCGAGTCACAATGGGCAAATTGTCAGTGACTAGTGGACACAGTGGAAAACAGGCTCTATTTACTTTGTGGCCTCTTACTTCGGCTGGTTTTCTAAACCACTGGTGAGTCTGTTTAGATTGGACAGGAAGTGTGGCATATCTTGCATACTAGTGACAATCAGTCTAGCATTTCGACATGCTTCCTCTCTCCCTGACTTCCTAACAGACTCGCTGTAATCATGGCTTTCTCAGCAACTGGTCTGAAATCAGTGCTCATATAGTCTAACATTAAAGGCAGTGCTTCCTGTATGTTCTATTGTTCTCAAGGAAGAAACAGCAGATGCTATTTGCACCCAGGTGTCCACATGCAACAATGCTATTTGCACCAGGAGTAGAATAGCCCATGTGGCTATTTGTGCCTGTGTGTTCATAATCAACCTTGCAATTTACACCCAGGTGTTGTATATTCACACCCTAATCCTATCTGCATCCATTTACATTTTAACTATTACACTCATTTTGATTAGGTGAGGTATGGATGCCATTCATCTGCAAGTTACCCCAGCCTTTGTATACACTGGTGACTGGAAGTATTGAGACAAAAGTGAAATTTAATGTTTTATTGACATTCTCATTACATTTTTTAAGCTAATGATAATCAAGATAAGGTCCTTTTTCCTTTTTAAAACCTGTTGGACAAAGAGTAAAAAAATAAAATAAAAAAAAAACGTCTCAAGTACTTTGGTTGCTCAATCCGCGCCTGCTTGATTGCTTCCTGAAAATCATGTACAGAGATTTGCCAAAGTTGTTCTTAGTGTTATGTGTTAATATTATGACTGATCTGTATACATACAGACTTTAGCTATCTAAATTAAAGAACATTTCTTTCATTCAAATCATTTAAACCACTCCTTATTACACCTCATAGCACATATTGACAGTTAATCTGGAACACTTGTAATGCCAGCAAGTGCTGATTAAGCGCAAGGGATTACTAAATTATCACACAGAAACACACTTGCATGTCTGGGTTTCTGTCCAGCACTGAAACATGACCTATTGCTGAACCGGCATCAAGCCAGTGTAAGAATTTTTGACAGCGTTCAATCTGTCAAGATTCATCTGAGCTGTACATAGAACAGCATTTCCTGCTTGGAAATGTCCTTTTACTTACATCCACCCACTTTTTTATCATCTAGAGTCTGTTATGGAAACTATTACATTGCAAAAAAAGGCAAATGAAAGGTTGGGTCAAATAAATACATAAATAAAAAAGGACAGAGTAATTTTTCAAGCACTCGTTTAAAAACGCTACCACATGTTGGGTCAGACATAACAGTAATTGTCGTTATTCTCACTGTAATCTTCACACAGCATGGAACTTTACAGGTGAACTGATCTTATGACAGTAAGAGGAAAGTCAATGTCTGGTTCAGGTACATAAATGCAAGAAATCTGTAGAGATCTGAGGAACTGTTTCATGTATAACCAGCAGTGACCCTTGTTCGTGTTTTATCTGTATGATGCTTCTGCTAGTTAGGAAGAAGGTGGAAGTGAATATGGCCTTGGCAACAGATTAATTTATGTAAACACATGTAACGTGTAAACAGACAATCAAAATCATTGGGTTTATGGTGAGCTTTCTCAAATTTGTGAAAATTATAGCAGTTTCATGATTCCTTAATAGCTGCCTCAACTAACTCCCTTCTGTGAGGTCAAGGAGTGATTTAAAAAAAAGGAGAGAGAGAGAGAGAACGAGAGAGAGAGAGGGAGACTGTGAATTGGTACGTAATCACCAGCTTAACTTGCTCTGAGCTTGTTGATTTAAATCAACTTGCTTGTTGATTTCAGCCCAATGCTTTGAAAATCATCCATCATTAATACATTTCCAGATAGCCACTAAGTGTAAACAAACATGATTACAGCAAAGGCTACAATAAAACCCAGACGGTCCAAGAAAGCGCAGCTCAATGCACGGGGTAATGGAGAACACACTCTCCAATGAACCCATATCGTCATAAAATGCTCCCAATGAGGCAGCATGGCCTGAACTCACACTCCAGCACTGAGAAGGAAGGGGCATGTATTTCAGAAGAGCCTGGCTGTGAGCGAGAATGAGGCCAAACCTGCAGAGCCTCATCTGGCGAACAAAGCCAGTCATGAAGTCTCTCACACACATACACTGGCCCTCTGGGCTTGGCACAGCATGCTAAAGGAAGATGACAAGCTGAGTGCTGAAGATCAGCCAATGATCTGTGTGTGAGGGATGGAGAGATGGATCGAAGGAATGAGAGAACAGAGATGGAATCCGAGGGGGAAAAAAAAAACAAGATACCAGGAAAGTTCAATACCCACGCTTAACACTCGGACAACGGCCCGTTAAAAGCAATGTGAGCACATTTTGTTTACATCAGCTTTGTACAAGGATATCAGGGCAGGATGTGTGTATTTGTTTGGAGAAGAAAGCAAGAAATCTTAAAATATAGAGAAACAGTGGAAAATGGAAAAGTGAACATATGCAACGGTACACTGAAGATGTGGACATGTGCCCGGAGACAGAATAAGAAAGAGAACTAGAGAACAAGAGGGAAATGGTGCAACAGGGATGAACATATTTTAGTGTTGACATTAACAAGCGAGCAGTGCCGTTTAAACTGCTTGCTTTGCCAGGACCCAACTTATAGGGTAGGAAAACAAAACGTCTGCTCTATGCAGATGACCTCCTGCTGCTCACATTATATAGACGATACCATTTACAGTTATCAAATGCCCTCTACTCTTTAAAGATATGGTGTGAAAATATATAAAAACACTAATCACCCTTGGGGTAAATTAGAATGCTGACTGCACCCCAGAAGTTCTCACTTGAGCCGTGCCTGACCTAACTATTTCTAACATGACTTATGGTTAAACAAGGACAAACCAGCACAGCCATGTTCTGAAATGTAATGGTAAGCCTTCCCGGGAGAATAAAGTCTATTATGACAGCACAGACCAAATATTCATTAATGCCCATGGTTTTGAAACGATCATAAAGAAGTGTAATAATCAGGTGTTACACCTAACACATCCATTTTCATGCAAATAGTGTATGTTCGATGGGCAGCTCTGAGCATTCCAGTTCCTCCCAAAGGTGTCCACTGGGGTTGACATGAGTGCTCTGTGGGGGACACTCACATTCTGGGCCCGGGATAGTTTCTGAGAACGCTTGACCCCAAAGTCTGGATCATTTTGATCAGTGAGAAAACATAGGTTCGTGTCCCGCTGAAAGAGGTGGTCTCGAGCATGATAGATGCTCAAATCAGATATGGAAGCCAATTGTACCTGAACACGAAAGCAGAAGTGATGTCATCAGTGCTGTCTCTTCCAAAAACTCCTCCAAAAAAGTGTAGCACAAGCTAATCTCTTCTTGTACCTTACACATTCATAACTGATGAAGTAAAAAGGCATGAGAGAGCGTTGCTCTTGCTCTTGGCATTTTTCTGGAAAATCATAAATATTAGGCATAGCAAGAAGATTGACTTCCTCGTTCTCTTCTCTTTGATTTTTTGAACGAATATTGCGATTGCGATTTTATTTGCGATTTTGGCAACTGTTTTTGCTTTTTCAAACAAGCTACATGCATACATTCTAAATTTAACACAGTGCACAAGAAATGCATAACAAAACATTTCACAATGAAATAACATAGTATTAAGTTTAATAAAAAATTTTTTTAGTAAAATTGTCTTTAAAACAAACATAAAATAAATTAAGATTAACTATCCAATAACTATTCAACTCAAGTTAATAACATACTGTACACAGTAGTACTAACTGCTTGATAAACAAAACTGTAATAAATTGTCTTAAAAACAGACAACATAAAAAAATTAAGACGTAAATCAAAACAAAAAAAAAACTCCATTGTCTGTGGTGATAGACACTTGTTCAAAAAGTCCCCATAATGCTAAAGCTTCTTTTCACAGTTTAGCTATAATTGCCCGGTTCGCTGCGTAAAATCATGTGCACAAGAACGTATTCTGAATAAAAATCTAAATAAATTAATAGATAAAATTGCAGCCTTATGCGGTTTAGAAATTGCATGTGCTTAAATTAAAGTATAATAAAGTATTCAAATTAACAGAAATTAATAGTGCCTTCCACAACCAGGGATGTCTTCACCGACCTTGCTCGTCATACTGGAACTAGTCTGGAACTCCAAGGCTCAGTAAAGGGACGTTGTAAAAATATGGCATTTTACCCAAATACATTGAATAAAATTGTGTCCTTGCAACTTTGTTTATTTTTTGAGAAAACGCACACAATGTAATATTCAGGTGTCCACAAACCTTTGGACATACAGTTTGTTGTATGTTGGATCAATGCTATGAAAAACACTATTGTGTTCTACTCTGTACTTGATAAAAGTTCTACTTCTGACAATTTAATGCCAAAATACAAAAGACGACCCAAATTCCAAAAATACTATGAAACAAGCCCTCGGGAGAAACGGAAATTAAAGACACTAGAGATTCAGAAAGAGAGAACCCATGGACAGGTGGTTCAGAGGTTCACTTACCTCCTAACTGGCATTAACACAAAGCACACCCAGATCAGTACCACTTTATAATCCAATAAAATCACCAACTAGCATCAAACAGAGTTAAGACACATGTCTGGAACACTGCCATTCTGAAACTAAAAGCCAGAGTCAGTCAGAGTGCCATCAGGCACTAAACTGAGACACCTGAGAGCACAGACAGATTCAGTGCGTACAGCCTCATTAGTGTAAAGAGCAGACGCTAAAGCACCTGGCTGCTCAGAGACAAGAGAATACGTGTACGCTGCACGACAAAAACTTCACTGTTTAAAAAAAATCTTCTTAAAGTCTTGAGAAACTTTAATATCCAAATATATTTGAACTCTAATCTCAACCCGCACAGTAATCAAAGGTCTACATCTGATAAACCACAAAACTTCCCTGGTTGAAAAAAAAAAAATCTAGAACAATACTCCCTATAAAGTATGTCGCGACATCCATTGTATTATTGTTGGTATTATCATACAGCTGTTATTCATTTTGGTAATATTATTGGTATGAACATTATTAGTGTTATCGTTGATTCCGATCCATTTTTTTCCTCCAATGTTCTGGCAACATCGTACAATACTCGGTCATGCCAATAAAAGTTTAACTGAATTGAAGGAGATGATACAGTACATATGGGCGCACTTATTTTATGGTTTTATTTAAAAACACACAAAAAAAGAAATGGAGATTGCAGTACAAAAGAAATAAAAAAAATTTGCCTGAGGTGGAAAGTTTGAAAGATTATATGCAACAACAACAAAAAAAAAAAATAATGTTGTCATATTGGGCCATAAGTCATGTTTCCACTGAACATATTTAAACATTCCTGGAAGTGTTATTTCAGCAACTGGGTGTAGATCAAATATTTGCATATAATGTGATAACATTCTATTAATTTTCTTTACTGCATGAGTAGATCTGTAAAATGCAGGATTTACATTGACATTTATATGCACTCATGTTCCAACTAATTTATCTTTTATGCTTCTTAACCAGTTTCTAACTGGAGTCGATATTTCCTTTAAAACTGATTGGTGGTTTGTTTCTTCCTGAAAAAGACAACAATAGCCTTACACTTTTGTATTCTTTTCTCCTTAATCTTAACGTGTCATCTTCAGGCTTTTCATGTAGACCGAAGAAACTGATTCAGTCAAATTTTTGACACATTTTTGGAGATTCCTTTAATTTATGAATAGCTTTTTGAATAGGAACCCAGCTATAGAGACCAATACAGTGATGATGGAAGGATTTAGTAAATACATGTGGTAGGTGTAGATTAAACGAGAAACAACACCAAAGGTTGGGGGGGGATGTGAAAAAAAAATTGAGCAGATACACAAAGTGTGGCTAAGATATTCCTAGGCTTGGTTTGGTGCATTCCAGCTGAAATGCAATGCCACAAATCATCAAGGAGGGAAAGATGTTAGTAAGGTTTTATAATGCCATTGGTTCAGAAGAATCCACTCTGTTCCTGGTGGGTGAGAAGGAAGTTTCACAATTTCGCACACTTCCTCGTTTCTATACTTCGCTCTCCTTAGCACAGTCAAAGACCATTTAAACATATAGACCACAGCAACTCCCAAAAGTCAGCTGTTTTTGGTTGTGCCAGACAGCCCACTTTAAAGGATTCAGTGGGAAGCAAGTGCCCTCTTCTTTCTTTCCACATGGCCTGCATTACCCTCTACTTCACCACCATGCAAAAGGGATTTGAAGCTCATCTACTAATTATTACTTTCCCTTCTTCTAGCATTCCATTCTAGAACTCCAAGTGCTGCAGTCAGAGCAGTGGAAAGACAGCCAGGATTTACATCAAGTTTTAAAAATAAAAAAAATGGCCAACAGATGCAGTTCCATTTGACTGCATCAAACCTGACATTCTGCACTGAGCTGGGTGTTTGTGTTAACTGTGCATTTGTGTGTCCTTACGTGCACTGTTCCTGCGTGGTCAGTCACCGGGCCGAGCTGGACGTACTGAACCTGGATGTCATTGGCCTGCAGAGGAGACGCATCCACTGTCCCCGTCCCATCAGCAGAGGCCACTGCAATAAGCTGAGTCCCTCTCAAAACCTACAAACATGGAGAGAGAAAGTTTAGAGAAAAGATGCCGCAACCTGTTTTATACTGCATAGTCATTAAGTAATCTGTAGTACACGCACATAGTAGCAGAGTCAGGAAAAAAGCTGATATATTTGTCTAAACCAGGGTTTTAAAGTCAACACTATTGTAACTGGAAATTTTTCAAAGACATCATGGCTCAATCTGAGTTAAATACAGTGTAATAATAATTATGCAATTGCCAAATAAAGCTGTGTGCGTGTGATTATTTTTTAAATTGTATTATAAATAGCTTGCATTTAAGCAATTTAAGGCACTTCCGCTCTCAACCAAGTGTGAACTAATGTACGCTACTTATGACCCCCAAGGGTTGACACTAATAAGCCTTCCATGCACTCAGATACACTGCAACTTGTCGTTGAGCTACAGTGTTTAATTTTAGCTACACCTCATACATCCTGAATTGCTATCAATATAGAATCTTTTACACAAAAAGAAATCTCTGCATAAAAACTTTGTGGGTGTGTTCATTTAAGACCTCCCAGTCCAAATACAAAAAATTATAAAAAATAATAATCCTTATTAGCTTTGTCTGTAACATGCTGCTAATCATGCCAGCAGTGTAAGAACTTTTTTTTTTAAATATCAGGCATAAAATTAAGGCTTTGAAACAGGACAATGCAATTGATGCAGATATTAAACTAACTATGTCAAATCGGAACCTAGAATACTTTACACCCCTTGAAGAGAATGAACTAATTTCACTCAGAACCAATTACAGGCCAATATCAAACCTCCCGTTCATCTCTAAGATTCTCGAAAATATAGTAGTGGAGCAGCTATGCTCATATCTACATAGAAATAGCATACATGAACTGTATTAGTCAGGATTTAGGCCTCATCACAGTACAGAAACAGCACTCGTTAAAGTAGTAAATGACCTCCTATTGGCCTTTGATCAGGGTTGTGTAACTATGCTTGTTTTACTTGACCTCAGTGCACCGTTTGACACCATTGATCATGGGATTCGTCTTCACAAATTAGAAAATGTAGTAGGAATTAAGGGTACAGCCCTCTTCTGGCTCAGATCCTATTTGACTGATCGCTATCAGTATGTAGATCTAAATGGTGATTATTCTGCATGCTCTCTAGTTGAGTTTGGTGTTCCACAAGGTTCAGTTTTAGGCCCACTGCTTTTTTGCCTATACATGCTTCCTCTTAGCAACATAATCCGTAAACGTGGTATTAGTTTTCATTGTTATGCTGACGACACACAGTTATATGTCTCAGCAAAACCAGATGAGAAAAACCAGCTTACTAAAGTTGAGCAATGTGTGCAGGACATAAGAGATTGGATGCTAATCAACTTCCTTCTGGTTATTCATGATAAGACAGAAGTTCTAGTCAGGAACGCATTCAGCTAAAAGTAAGATTTTAGATCACACTGTAACTTTAGATGGCCTTTCTGTTCCATCGAGTGCAACAGTAAAAGACCTCGGTGTGATTATAGATCCCAGCCTTTCATTTGAAACACATGTAGATAATATTACCAGGATAGCATTCTTTCACCTCAGAAATATTGCCAAGATAAGAAATATACTGTCGCTAAACGATGCAGAAAAACTAGTTCATGCTTTTATCACCTCTAGGTTGCACTATTGTAATGCCTTACTGTCTGGTTGTTCAACTAGATGCATAAACAAGCTTCAGCTAGTCCAGAATGCAGCAGCGAGAGTTCTCACTAGAACCAGAAGATACGAGCACATCACACCTACCTTATCTTCACTTCATTGGCTCCCTGTGAAATTTCGCATTGTTTTTAAAATACTACTCTTGACATATAAAGCATTAAATGATCTCGCGCCGCAGTATCTGAGTGAACTGATAGTGTCTTACGATTCGCCACGCCTACTTCGCGGGGTCAGGGGTAGCTCAGTGGTTAATGCATTGGACTACGGTTTAGAAGATTCCAGGTTCAAACCCCACAACCACCAAGTTACCACTGTTGGGCCCTTGAGCAAGGCCCTTAACCCTCAACTGCTCAGATGTGTAATGAGATAAAGAATGCCAATGCCAAAATGCCCAAATGTAAATGTACTTCGATCAAAGGATGCAAGCTGCTTGTCAGTACCGCGTATTATGCAAACTACAGCTGGGGGCAGAGCTTTTTCTTACAAAGCCTCAAAATTATGGAATAGTCTTCCAAATAGTGTTCGGGACTCAGACACAGTCTCAGTTTTTAAGTCCAGGCTAAAAACCTATTTATTTACTCAAGCATTTTTATAAATAGATTTGTCTTGGGTAAAGGGGCAGATCTAGGGGACTCATGGACGTAGAGTATTATGGTGAAATGGTATGTTTAGATGCTGTCTTCCCCACTCTCCATGATCACTCAGGTTTGTTGACAGTGAGGAGATTGTTTGCTTTACATCTCAGGGAGCCCTCATGTCTGTGTTTCCTTCTGGCTCTCCCCTTTTAGTTATGCTGTTATAGTTAGTCCTGCCGGAGTCTCTGCTTGCACTCTACACTAAATATACGTTCACATTATACATTATTTGACTGCGACCATACCTAACTGTTATCTCCCCTCTTCTGTTCATTTCCCCCTCTCTCTCTTCCCTATCTCCCCCTCTCTCTGTCGAACTACACATGTCGTTCCTGAGCTGCCAGTGATCCAGACTCCCTCTGCCCTCCGGACCTGTCGGACCCATCCTGGTCGGACCCTTCTGCTTGGAGTTCTCGTCACAGGGATGCCTCGTGTGTCTCTTTGGGATGTGTCTGGTGTCTGGGGATGGTTTCACTCTACCATAAATATGGTTTTGGCCTCGACTGGTCTTGACAGCTGTTTCTCTGAGGACTTGACTTGGCTGCGGTCAAGATTGCAATTGTCTCCACAAACTACCTGGACTGCATATTTACATCAATTAACATTAACTGTTATAGCTGCTGCCTACCATATAACACACTGTATAATTGCAGATTGATTCCTGCTTTCTGTTTTACCCAAATGAGGATGGGTTCCTTGTTGAGTCTGGTTCCTCTCAAGGTTTCGTCCTTTTACCATCTCAGGGAGTTTTTCCCTTGCCACAGTCGCCTGCGGCTTGCTAACCAGGGACAATCTGCTCATGTTGATTCATGCACACTTACATTCCATACAGACTTAAATAATTCTTTTGATTGTGTAACGCTGCTTTGCAACAATGACAATTGTTAAAAGCGCTATACAAATAAAATTGAATTGAATTGAATTGAATTGTAAGTAAAATCTGTCAAGTAAGCTGCCAGGAACATCAGAAAAATCTGAGTTTAAGGTCTATCCTTGCTCTCTAATTCCCAGCATGTTACATACTGTACGGCATAAACAGTGAGAGAGAGAGAGAGAGAGAGAGAGAGCGAGAGAGAGAGAGAGAGAGAGAACTATGTAAAAGAAACAATTTAATAAATGATGTCTCATGTTAGTGTTTTTTTTTTTTTTACTATGACTAAGCCGAGACGATGTTGAGACGCCGGGGATATCAATGAACAATGACAGTGCCGAAATCAGCACGCAATATTGTTGACGGAAAAAGATGAGACTAAAATGTGGTTTAAAAGAATAAAAACTAATAAAACATCTGTCTTTATTTTATTCAACATTTAATTTTCATCACAATCCGCTGCAATACGGTGTTCATTCATTATGGCATGAGCAGCAGCGTTTCCCAGGGAACAGTGTTCCGGATATAAGGAGTAGTTTGTGCGCGCAGTCATCCTTAACTCTTCGTTATCACAGCAGTATTACTCGGGCGAAAGAGAAGAGCTGATATTTGGGCCCATTTTCTTTATACTGGACCGGAGAAATAACTCGATGTGTTATTATATTGGAGGGGAAACAGTGGCACACAATTGCTGGGAAAAATACACACTTGAGACACATCAAGGCAATCCATAAAATCACCCAGTTTTACAGCCTCTTTGTAGTAATAATGTTAATTATATATAATGTATTTTATATTTTATTTGATAGCTAAACTATTGAGAAACCCATTAAACTAATAGCCTAGCAAATGATTGTCACCCATAGAAGCTATCCTTACAACAGTTCAAGTGTGTACATTAATACTTCAAAACAATATTGTTTTGTAGGAACAAATATGGACATTTAGGGCCTGTCCACACAGAGACACGTTTTGCTGTATACGTCTAAATTTTTTATCGTATTGGCGTTTCGTCCACACGGATCCGGCGTTTTAGAAGACTGAAACTGCTATTTTTTTAAAACCGGGTCCCAAAGTGGCAAAATCTGAAAACGACACCCTTGCGGTTTCGTGTGTACAGCCAATCCGTATATTTTGTGAAACGATGATGTCATCACATCACGTGTCGGCTGCGTCACACGTAACAGCAATGCACCAAGTGTTCTAATACTTTGTATTGTTGACTTTTTTTCTGCAAGTTGGCTTTATCTATGAATCGGTCCAGACAGGCATAGATGAGACATGGAACGCCCATGATTCTGTTACCATTTATTGGTATAAAATTTGGGGGAAAATCACTGATAATCAATTTATTAACATATGACAAAAGCAGTAGTACATTTTGTTTTAAATATTATATATTAAAGAGAGATATAGAGTGTCAAGAGATGGAGCTTCCAGGAAGGCCCAAGAGGAGGTTTTTGGATGTGGTAAGGGAGGACATGCAGGACGTTGGAGTGACCAAAGGAAGATGTAGACAGAGTAAGAAGATGGAGACAAATGGTTCACTGTAGCAACCCATAACGGGAGCGGACGAAAGAAGAAGAAGGAGATGAAAGAAGTAGTTTTATAAAAACTAAATTGCAGTGTTTTTTACTGATAATGATTGGGAAATAGGATATTTATTTTTGTTCAAAACATTCCTACGTATAATGAAACTAAATCATGAAGCCATTATCATGAACTGATTCAAATCATGACCCGAGTGCATTGTTACACCCCAAGTGTTCACCCTAATTTACAACAAAAGCATCAAGAGTTTATCCCTCCAGTCTCAGGTATGCAAGCAGACGCTCGGTCATCTATGCACAGCAGACCAGGAAAATAATTACTATGATATGGAAACCAAGTGTGTGTGAGTGTGTGTGTGTATGGTTTGCATTAGCATTAGCTGTGGAGTGTGCATGTAGCCTTAACTTAAAACAGGAAATGAGGCTCTGATTTAGCTCCTGGCAGGAAACGATTTCTCAATAAATTTTAATACTTTTTCCATTTTCAACATAAGTAGTATGGAATATTTGATTATAAACCTCCCATGTGACTGGTACCTCAACCGCAATCTGTCATGTCTAAACCATTCTGTTTAGTTTGCTAGATCACAGATTCCTGTAGAAAATGTATAAAATTAAGACCACAGTTTTGTCTATGTGGTGCAGAAAAAAAAAAAAAAAACATGTAGCATGCTGACACTGTAAAGGATGAATACACCCAATGTAAAACTGACGCTGTGGCGTTTCCAAGTGCGCTCGCAATCTATTACAAGCATCAAAATTTTTTAAAGGATATGACTACAAGAAGAGTAATTTAATGTTCGCAACATCTCATTAATTTGCCATAACTCCACTAAAATCTCATGGATTTTGCCGGTTAACAAAAGAGGGCCTGTTGATGTGGATGAGAACATTCATATTTAGAAAATTACTTAATAACAAATGAATGTGTGTTAAGGGTGTAACTCAATGCCACCATCTGTGCCTGTAGCTGTTTAGTGCTCCAAATATTTGTCATTAACTACACATGTTCATTGGACTGCTTTTAATCTCACTCACGCATTTATTATTTTTTGGTTATACCTTCCAGCGATACTTTCTGACAAATTTAGTTTATTTACCTTCTATTGCCAGAAATCCAAAAAGCAGCCTAATTTAAACAACCCTGACCCAGCCCAGGCGGTTACTAAGGACCGCTGCATGGTCATGTTAACGTCTTTATTTCAGCCTCATATCATAGTGACAGCTCACTCGCACTCACATGCAGGTCAAATCCACCCACTTTGTTTTCTTCTTTTTGTGCTTCACGGAGGGTTTCAGTTCCAATACACACCTCTAGTTTAAATCGGATGATCTCTGAACCCTTATAACAAGTCTTTAAAATAGTGACACACCTACTACAATATTAAAACTTAGATTTGAAGAAAGGATTTTTTTCTCAGTTGGGGTCAGAATGCAGGGTCAACCATAATACGGTGCCTCCTTAAGTAAATAGGGTTAATTGGGGCTCGAACCTCCGACCTTCTGATGCGCAACCTGGTAACCTACAGCTGTAACATTTTGAGCCACCACTGACCTAAATATATGAATTTGAATCCACATTAAACACATATTTTGTTCCATCCCAATAATTTATTTGTATTTAGTTCCATCCCGTATCAGTGTGTGTGTGTGTGTGTGTGTGTGTGTTTGTGTGTGTGTGAGAGAGAGATGATAGGAATCTTGATAATTTTTAGAAACGACACAGAAAAAGGCATGCAAAAGCACGCACACACAAGCAGACACACACAGCCCACAAAGCTGAGGTGAGCAATGTACAGAACACATTCGTCAACGTCACGCCTCTTCATCAGCCTCCTGTTGTTCCTGTATCACCACAACCTCTCCGCCCCCCCCTGATGACCTCACTGCCGGAGCACTCAACAACACATACCGTGTTACACCAGCAGGGGACAGGACTGCCATCCATTCTCAATTAGTTGGAAAAGGAATCCGTCTCTCAGCACAAAACGCCACATAAACCCCAATTAAAGATGCAGTGCAGGCTCAGGCTCCCCCCTCCTACCACAATCCAAACCTTGCCTTTGAAACTGTGAGTCACTGACGTGCCTCGGTTTTGTGCCGAGTCAGCGTGGTGCCCAACGCGTCTCCGATGGAACTAAGAAAATCTGCCAGCTTTACCACAATGTCTCCTGTTTCTTAACCAAACTATGGTAGGATCACCACGACGCATACAGAACGATTAGGGTCGTGCTGTCTTACTTCTTTAATCACGAGGGGCAGAAAGTCATCAGCCTTCACAAATAAGTCCAGAGAAATATAAACACAATGCCTTCTACATACCGCTGCTCTCTACTGTAAATTATAATGCAGAAATATGGAACAGTTTATGAAAACGTAGGAAGAAACTTTCAATGAGAATTTACAAAACTTATATCTGTCTAAAACCAGAGTTCTGCAATGGGGAAACGGCAATCCCTGGATCGAGTTACACCGAGCTGCACGCTGAGGTGTAAAATGATGACTGTTCATAAACTACCTGTCAGGAAAGTGTGCAAAAATTGCAGGTGACATTTATAAGTTGTAATGGGATTGCAGGAAGGCTCGGCATAACAAGATGAAACAGTTCAGAGCAACTAGAGACGTATCGCAAAAACTCGTTTCACTAAATAAAATCGACGGGACTACGATTAAGCCTGGTGCTAACACTAAAGCTGTTGTAATACAATTTAGAGCTGTCAGGTTAGATTTGGTGCAAACTGTTTGGATTTGGAAGTCATTTTGCCATGAGGAAGATCCAGCTGCAAACAGGACAGTACTGAAATCAGCACTAAACTCTAAATATTATGAGAGAGGGATACACAGATCAGAGTTATCCTCTGCAGTGTCGCCAGTGGGCAAAAAACAAGCACAAAACTGCAACTGCAAAGAGATTTATTTTCAGCTTGTGGAAATGTTCCGATTTATGCAGTGCCACACTGACTCTGAAATCGATTTAAAATAAATATAAGATTAATATATGTTTGCATATGAGTGAGTCCCCACTCAGGCCTCCAAATGGCGCAGTGGTAAAGTGCTCGCCCCATCACCCGGAGATTGCAAGTTCAATTCCCGGGTGATGTGGAACCTCTCGCAGTCGGAGGTCTAGAGAGAGCTTATTGGCCGAGCTCTTTCAGCGGGTTGGGATGAGAGGTACGCGTGCTCCCATGCTCTCCTGAGTGCGTTACGCTGCCCCCAAGGTGCCTAAGCGAACAGTTCGAAAAGATGCGGTCGGCAGGCGTCACGTAGCTCGGATAGTCTTCACGTCTAATCCCAAATGAGTGGTAGTAGAAGCTTAATGTAGGAGCCCCCTAGTGATGGGGAGGAATTGGATACGACTATATTAGGGAGAAAACCGGGGGGGGGACACACCCAGTCACTGCTGTGCAGGTGTGAATTTGTTACATTTGTATAACTGTGATGCCAGCAACTTGTGATTTGCATGAAAAAAGAGCAGCGTACAGTGATTGTCTTTTGTGGTTTGAGGGTGTAACTGGTATCGAAACAACTCACAAAATCTGGCTGTCAGAGTGTTGTGCTGTGTGAATACGAGCAAATTATTTGCTAAGTTTGATCAGAATTGTAAAAATAAATAAATTAATTAATTAAAAAAAATCTTTAAGGAAATATTAAAATCACAATACTTACAGAATCGGCACCCAGGTTTCGTGATAATATTGTATCGCGAGGTATCTGGTGATTCCCATCCTTACTAATTTCTGTTTTCTAAATAAATAATAAACTTTTAAGCGCAAACAGCTTACCGATGCTAAACAGCAACGTCGACATCTGCAACGGACTTCGGCCAAGTTTGTACACAGATGAGATCTGTGTTGACAGACTACATATGGTTGAGATATGAGGTGCTGCACACACCAAAGTATCGCAATTTAATCAGTAAAATGCTGTATCTGTAAGTAGGAAATACAAATTGAAAATTTAACTCGGGATGACTATTTCACCTTGATGTTATAAGTACAGGCATCTTTTTTAAAAGACTGAAAATATTTCACGTCAGACGTTTGAGAGCAGAGAACCTGTCCAAATCTGTCAAGGATTTGAAATCTGGAGGGCGGCTTAATGAGAAGCACGCAGAGCGAGAAGTTCGGTGGAAAGGAAGTTCATGAATACACAAACGATTGCACACATATGCACACACACCGAGCCCTTAGGGTGACTTTACAGATTTCCAAATTCAAATTCCAGCCTTTACTTGATCTTTTTAAATGAGGATTTAAATGAGGTAACACACCCAAACGACAGAAAGCGAATCAAGTCATGCTTCAAGTCACGAATTCGAGATCAAGGCCCAGACATGCTCTCTTACTCACACAGACATTGTTTCAGTCAAACATTAGCACGTGTCATCATCTTGTCATCGATCGTACCACATAAAAGAGATTCGGAGACTGGAGAGCAGGTATCTATGACGTGTACGTGTGTGTTAGATTATATAGTTCCAGTCTGGACCGGAACTATAAGCCTTTGGTTGCATGTTCAGCTGCTCGAAACTTAACATGCTGATGGCTTACAAGCCTTGTAAGTGGAAGCGATGAAAGGCACTCTCGTCGCATTGTTCTCAAATCTGCTGCTCGTGTTCTATTAACATTCAGTTCATGTGCATGTAGTCTGACACTTTTTAAATAAACCCAGCTAATTCAATGCGCTTACAGCATCGCCCGATTCTGGCCAACACCGCAGACCTGAGTGTGATCGATCCAACACCGATCTAGGACCGGCAAAAGCTCTGACACATGAGGTTATTTCGAATTCCCGGACACACGGAAGTTCTGGCACGTGATAACAGGCACATGTCACATGTATCCTCGGATGACAAATGCCACACCGCGCAGAAACACACATCACGACAGAGAAAATGGGCGGCACCCAGGAAATGTCTATGACCAACTGCTGAGAAGACGGCCTGTGACAGAGCTGGGATGGACCGCTAAAGCTTTTCCCTTGGAGGCAACAGTTAGATCATCAAGTCTGCTACATCCATTCAGTTGATCCACCGGGCACAAGATGAGTTCTGTATAGTGAACCCAGTGAACCGAACTCCTTGATCAGTGCTCGCCGGTTGCTAGGCCCGAAAACAAACAAGACAGGGGGAAAAAAAAGGATTTAAATAAATCTTTCAGTTATGCAGTAATGCCTTCAGCAGTAACACAGGACACCAAACACACAACTAGCAACTGGAGCAAAGATGACAGAACAAAACAACAACAGCTTAATGTGAAAAACATTCAGCAAGGACCTTGCAATGAAACACAATAGCCAACTGTACAAACAAGTCTCCTTTCCAAAGCATCCTTTATCTGTGCTCCAGTATATTCACTACATATGACTCTCACTAAACACAATTATAAAAGATAAATAAGAGCTTGTGACACACCTCGAAACAGAAGGAGTTGTGAACTGCTGCATCAACTAACAAACTCTGAACTTGACTCTAGGCATGATCAATGCTGCAACATCAGGGGACTTTAAAACATTATTTACGATAGCGCCATCTGGTCAGTCACGCTTCCATTTCAGGAACACATCACATTTTAAGGACGTTTTGCCTTTACTATGAGCCCTGACATGTGCTTTATACGGAAAAGGTTCAGAAAGGCGAACACGCTAAAGCTTTGAAGCATGGACATACTCAGGGAAAAGTGCCTGAAGGAAGTATCGAAATTATTCACTGCATGCTTCAAGCTCAGGTGTGACAGTAGTAAGACCTGTGTTAACCGCATTGTTCTGCCCACTGTACCACATCACGCTCACAGAGCTATGAAAAAATCTAAGAAAAAATCTACAGTCATTTGTATCTTCAGTCATCAAAAGTCAACAACATCTGCAGGACATAGATCAGGGCCAGAACAGATGTGGATGGGAGGAATGAAAAGTTAGAAGAAGCGATAGAAAGATAAAAAGAGAAAGAATGAATCAAATAAAATCAAAAAAAGAAAAAAAAAATCAAACAAGAAATAAAGAAACAAAGTTAGAGGTAAATAAATAAAGAGGGAAAAAAAAGGCACAGCGCAAACCACGTAACCCCTGAAAGCCTTTAATCAGCTTGACAGAATCTGTTCTCCAGCTGATAAGATCCAGCTGAAAGCAAGCTTTGCTGCATAGGGCAAACAGAGGTTGAGTGAGAACATCCTTAGTAAAATGTTTGTCTGAAATATGACTGGGCCACCTGGAAGTATAACAGAACCTCTGACATTGGCAGGTTTGAGCTTCAGTTGTTTCTGCAATGTCAAAAGGAAATGCCGCTTGAAAACCTTTTTTTTACGACTCGCTGATAATTCACAAAGCAGTGAAGGTTTCGAACAAATACACGGCTGAACCTCTGGCAGACCCTCGGACACGCACACTCCGGATCCGAATGTAGTTTTTACTGAAACTGATATTTACATCATTCTGGTGGTTGGTGGAATGAATGATTCTGATTTCTGAATGATTTCTGCAGCTGTATTTTACTGTGCCCTTTCTTTTCTCCATTTACAAATCCGCGCAAGAAATGTTACAGATCAATTAGATGTGAAAAAAGTTGGCCACATAGCAAAACAGTCTACACCTCTCCTCACTCTCTCACTCTCCTGTTGTGTTTTAAAAAGGGAAGAAAGGAAAAACAGACTACAGACAATGATCAAGTTTTTTGATTTATCTTTGCCTGTTTATGGCCAGCCTTGCGATCATATAACCAGTACTGACATCCTTACACCTCTTTCACCTCCAAAACCATTGTATTTACAAAGAATCTGATGAGCTTTGACCCTTCTTTCTATGAGGGATGTTAAGGACAAACCGAAATTTGTGACGAAACATCCCATAAACAAAAGCATGACATTTCCAGAAGACTTCAAGCACAGTACCATGATGAGACTCTTTGCCACAGTAAAACATTTCAATAGTGTAAACATTTTAAACTAAGTTTTTTTTGTATGCGAGTGATGATCATAGCCAAGGTGTCTCACAGCCTACTGCAGACATTCCCGTGAACATTCGCAAGTGGAACACCTGATCCTTATAATAAAAAAAATTATTTATAGACCTCCGAGTGGCGTAGTGGTAAAGTGCTCGCCCTATCGCGAGTTCAATTCCCTGATGATGCTGTAACCTCTCGTAGCCAGAGGTCTAAAGAGAGCTGATTGGCCTGGCACTCTCAGAGGGGAACTGAGCTCACGGCTCAAGCGGAAGGAGCAGAAAGCGCTCTCCTCCGAGTGTATTACTCCGCCCCCAATGGTGCGTGAGCAAGCAGTTCGAAAAGATGTCGTGACGGGGAAGAATTGGATACAACCAAATTAGGGAAAAAATCAGGGGATGGGACCACCTGCGCATTCCGGGAACTGAGTTGGGAGTTATTTTCACATTACCTGTACAGTTCTGACCTCCCTCAAAGCCATTTCTACATGTTAGGGTCTTAAAAGGAGTTCCTGAGAGGCCAGCGTTTCACATGTCAAGCAGGCAGTCCAATCTTGTGTCCAGCATACTGAGAACGCTTTCTACCTTGATGGTATCCAAGCAATAGTGAAACACCGGGAGGAGTGCAATAGTGTAGCAGGGGATTATATAGAGAAGTAAAGGTAGTTTTTACTCTTCTAACCAAAGTCCTGGTTTGACTTGACCACCCCTTGCAAAATCCATACCACTCTTTAATTACATTACACCCATCACTAATGCAACAAACCTAAAAAAAAAAAAAAACAAAGAAAAAAAAGCACATGACCTTCTCATGGTCTTTAACAAAACCTTTCATGCGGCTTACCGACTCCACTTTCACACAATGCCTCACTGCTAATTTACCTCTTGGATCTTGCTCTTGTGTAGGACAGGATTCAAGTATGTACTTTTAAAAAATTGGAGTCAAGTTCAGCTTCAATCTTTTTGAAAAAGCAATGCCTCTGGTCTTTTTAGAAATGCTAGCAGCTCATAAATGTCTGTTCTGAGTCTATTCACGTAGTCCATAAAGACACATTTAAGCTGGAAATCCAAAACCCTGATACAGGCAAAGCCAAGACATCAAACACACCCAGCACTGTTTTCAAACAAAATCAACATCAGTTAAAATCAGCCAATCAGGTGCAGGCAGTCATCCAGCTGACAGAAATGATAACTATAATTTATTACAAATTTATCATCACACTGCTACAACGTGAAGCCAGACTTGTTTTAGGACCAAAACAGCCAAGTTATGTTTCCTTTTTTAATCTTTTATCACTTCGTATTAGGTTTACATAATGTTAAACATATTCTAGCATTTAAATCTTACACCGGAAATTTTTAACGATCTTCTGGGATTAGATATATGAGATACATTCAAGAAGGAAAGGTTCTCAAATGTTTTGTTATAATAAGATGGAAATCCTGTAATACCACAAATGCACAGAAGAGAAATACGTATAAGCAGGACCAGATTCAGAGTCATTTGAGCGTTATTTGACTTTACAGCCTTTTTATCTCGGTTCCTGATGAAGGACCACTCATGGTGAAATATGCAAACAATAAGTGCATTTGGTTAGATTTTCATCAGCAGATGATTTCTCAGCCTCACACTCCTGATGCCTTATCACTTTCTCCAACTGGACAGGAAACCAAAGATGCCTGACAAGCACGGCCTTCATCATCCTTTTCTCCACTCATGTCAACAGGCAGAGACAGCCAGCCCGTGTTGTCATTAATGAAGCAGTGAGAGAAAGATAGAGTGTGTTTGCGTCTCTTTCTTTGGCTCTTTTAAGTGTGTAGCTTTGGGGCCAGTTGGCTGCTTAGCTCTCTGGAACAGAGACACAAAGAAACTCTACCAGAGACATCTGGAGTCCTTTACCCATAAGCATAAGGAGCCAGGATCCAATCGGCTGCCCAGAGCACTGCGATCCAGCAGTGGCATCAGGTTCCTTCAGCTCCATGACTCCGCCAAGCAAACACAATTTCAGCTGCATGCTCAAATCAGCAAAATGAGAACTGTGAATATAAACCAACCAGCATGCACACAAGCTATTCTCATTCACTCCCCTTTAGCAAGTCAGTGCACACTACCCCTAAAGCCCTATCATATTAATGGGCTCTCCTGAGTGCGTCTGAGTAAAGCCTTCTGATCCCAGCAGCGCCCTTGGTTTTATGATACCACAGCAGTCCTTGATCCACTGCCGCTTTTAAATAATGGAGCTCGACATCTCACATATACACACATACACCCACACACAAACACACTTGCATGTGAAACATGAGCTCTGCTGTTGCCAGTTTAATTTTCCCTAAGTCAAGAAAAGCCTTGCACAACCATCTTTACCTCATGGTACCACTGGGAAGACAGGTAAATTAATTGAGGGTCTAGAAGTTAGTACTCCAGAGGTTCGGTTATGGCAGCAACTGGATCTCAGGTTAAATCCAAGAGCATTAAAGTTCTTAAGCAGGTACTTAGCCTAGTAAGACTCAAAACATCTGGTTTTAATGTTAACATGGACAAAACCTAAATCGCTGGCTTGCTCTCTCTCTCTCACACACACACACACACACACACACGCACGCACGCACACACACACACACACACACGCGCGCACGCACACACACACACACACGCGCACGCACACACACACGCGCGCGCGCGCACACACACACACACACACACACACACACAAGCTTACCAGTCAGTAAGGGCAGTGACATCATTGAGGCTGGACATAGACTGAATAAATACACACAACTTTTTTAAGATGCTGTAAAACCAATTCAACATGAACGGAGGATAAATGCTGGCTCATCACAATACTATGGAAAAAAAAAACCCACCACAACAGACCCAAACAAAACGAAACACATGTGATGTGAGACGCATACCGTTAGGGCCTATTGTGGCTCATAATCGTAAACACGTCTAGCTCCGCTGAGACACCACACTGACCTTGTAACCAGGTTACAGGAAATTTTAGATAAATTCGTTCAGCTTGTAGTGGTCTTCCAACACCCAAGACCCCTCCACCCCAAAAAAAAAAGGTCTTTGAATCCCTTGGCCCAAACACACTGTCTCCTGCATCCGTTGTGGGAGCAGAAACCCTGGCTTGGGAAATACTAAACCTTTCCAACAGTGCACCTGGCTCATCCGGGAGGTGTTGTTGCTCAAGGCTTCCTCCCTTGTTCTTTCACTGAGTCCTCCTTTCCTTCCTTCTTTACCTCCTTTTATCAGGAGAGTCATAAGTGTCGATGCATTCCTCAGAACGTGACTCCAGCAGGGGCACAAATAATGGACTAATGGATTTGTGTTTAACATGAATATTCCAGTTCTCTATAAAGGAAGCTGACCTGATCTACTGAAAGGCATGATTTGTGGGAAAGCCGGGTCGAGCCCAGACTGAGTCCTGGGAGACGTTTGGATGAGGAAAGATATACGAGTAGATTTTGGAACATTTTGCTGTCTGCAAATTTGGCTGGTCTTGTTCCTTCCCTTTACAATCTCAGCATCAGCAGCATTGTGCTGCCTAATAGAGGTCAGAAACTATAATTGCATGATCGTCCATAACCCTTAACGACATACATCTTTAGGTTCCACACTGGGGGAGGGACTTCTCCGAGATAAAATAAGAAAAAAGTTTGTTCCTTTGCCACCTTCAACACTCAGCCACCTCATCAGTCTTTCACTCTTATCTCTGCATCTGGATGTGTACTGTGGCTTGGAGTCACCAGGATCAAAGAACAAAGATGGGAACTATCAGATAAAGAAAAAAAAAATCTCTTACTCAAGTGCTTTTAAAAAGAAAGAAAAAAAAACCATTAAGGAAAAGCGTCTGTTGTGTTCTGACCACAGATTTTAGATAGACAAGTAATGCGCAGCGCCTCTGCCGGCGCTCTGTAATTCGCTTCATTCAAGGCAAGATCTTCAGTGACAGTTGAAGGTGTTTAAGGAGAACGCAAAGCAATACAGAAATTACAGAATGGCCCTTTAACTTATATTTACAAATCCCTTAATGTAACATTTTAGCTGTTTATTGAACTTTTGAATAAACTGAAAAAAAAGTAAATCTAGTAACTTCAGGGTTTTTTCAGTTTAGTTTCCAGGTAGAAATCCACAGCAGGAAGGAGCGAGGGATTTATATATATAAAATCGTTAAGAAACCCTTTATATAATATAATATAATATATAAAAAAATGCCAAGCTTCCAAAGATGATATGTCACCTGCCACTTGGAAATGCAAGAATTTTAACGTTGTACAGAGGAAAACAATAAAGAACGTACACGTCTATGCTTACGAGTAAAGGTTCTGTGAAGGCTTGGTAAAATTCCTATAATGGTTTAAATAGAAGTTTTAGATAGAAAAAAAAGTTTGATGACGGATGCAGAAGACATGAGACAACGAACAGTGTTGCAGATCCCTATACTTTACAGAAGCACAATTGTTGTCCCTTTTTCAGAAAAAAAAAAACAAATAGCAAAAATGTAATAGCCAGTGCACATCTATGCTTCCTAATAAAAGTACTATGAAGGTTTCTTCATATTCTTATAAGTGGATTCGAAAGAGTTGCGAATAGAAAAAAATCTAATGATGTCGGTGTTGGCGCCGCCGCGAGACGAGAGCTAGTGATCCGGACATTGCTGAGCCATGACCTTGACCACCAATGACCCGTGATAGCAACCGTCAACACTCTTAATGATCAGAACCCCTTATGAAATTGTAAATCCAGCCATTACTCATTTTCAACACTATGCACTTGACCTAAAAACTGATCCAAATCAACAGCATTCCCACTTCACTACTTATGACCAAGAAGCTGTCCAGACCACCATGCAGCCATGACATTACAAAACAAAACATTAAGCCTAATATTATGTGGGTTCCCCATGAGCTGCCGGGCATGATGCCACAAGACAGGATCTTGTGTTGTGGTGCACTGGGTGCTCTGTGGTGCACTGGTGCCTTTCTTTAGTGGCCAGACAGTCTTGCCTTTTGTCCCCAAAAGCACAGACGAGCCTTGGGTGTCCATGATCCTGTCACCAGTTTACTGATATATAATTGATAATCAATGTTAAAGTTTTACTGTTATGGCTGATCAGTGTAATATAGCAGTGAAATATCTTAAGCACCCGCCATATTTAAAGTACCACACGAGATCCTGTGCTGCTGAATGTCAATGAAAGTGTAATAGATACGACTGGTTGAACCAAGCCAGGAGAAAAGAGAAGATCTAACTATAGCACATGGAGATTAAAAGTAAAGACAAGGAAGGAGAAGAGGCACGGAAAAGTCCTTGGACAGGACAGAAAGAGACCTGATATTGAGTGAGATGTGGAAAAGATCCAGAGAAATAAACCGCAATGGGTCTTAGGCCTAATAACCAAACTCTTTCTTCCTCCAAAATATACACACAGAAGGCAGAAGACACAAGCTGCTCTGTGCTCTCCTGCCAGGCCCTGCTTTAGAGCTCTAACATCAATAAGGTAGCGAGGATGCTGCCACTAGAACAATGCTGATATTTTTCACAGCTATTTTTATTTCTCGCCATGGGAATCACACTCTGAAAAAAAATTTAAATAAAATAAATAGAAAGGCTCAGCCGTTTGTGTGTCTGAGTTTCTAAAAAGCCAGCTCTGGAACACAGGGTTACGGGAATAAGTCACAGTATGTTTGCCCTGGCCTGAACATCAGATCGCATCATTTAACAGTGCAGTCTGTAAGTAATTGAGTAGTGGCGTGGGTTTTTGTTGTTTTAGCTCTGTGCTTCTGCACATTTGACATGAAATAATCACAATGAGGTAAAAGTACAGAACATCAGATCTAATTAAAAAGATTTACATGTACACTGAGTAAACCATGAAAGAAACACGGCCATTTTTATACATCATCCAGTCTCTGCCAAAAAAAACAAAAGTAGCATAATCTTACATAAAACTGTCTTGTATAATACTTGTTTAAAAATCACTTGCAAATGATCACTGTAACAGGCGTCCCCAGAAACTAGATATCTTCCCTGGTGATGCTCTGCATGGTCTTTAATGCAGTCATACTGAGGGAGATCTTGTGCTCTCATTTTTATCAACACTGACTGAAATACAGACAAATTTTAGCCCATCGAATACAGTTGACTCTGTGGACATTAAAATAAAAAAATCTGAATATAGGCATACATTTTTATAATTTAAATTAATGAGTTTCATTAAATACTGTCTAACCTATCCATAAATCTTATATATAACATTTTATATTTGATCACATTTTATACAGTGTATATATATATATATATATATATATATATATATAAATAAAATGTGATTAAACAGTACCCTGGCTTTAGTCTTAATATCTTGAGGCTATACTCATAATAAAAAGAGTTCTTGGGCACTTGAATTGTGAAATTGTGAGATTGCATAATTGTCCATGCTCTCTCTCTCTCTCTCTCTCTCTCTTTCTCTCGACATTATCAATCACACTGCATTACCTGTCAGTTTGCAAGTTCATGTAAGTGGAAAAAGTCAGACAGCTCATAAGCCTATAAATGCTTCATGCTGCCCTGCTACACAACATCAAAAAGTTGTGATTGTCTGGCAGGTGGCACGATGGACCGATCAGCACTGTGGCCTCGCACCTCTAGGGTTGAGGGTTCGAATTCTACCCCAAGATCTGAGTAGGCTAACTGCCATTAACAAATTGCACAGTACAGTGACACCTCGGATTGTGAGTAACGCGGTTTGCGAATGTCCTGCAAGACGAGCAAAGATTTTTAATAACTTTTTATTTGGAAAACGAGCAAGTCTTGGTTTACGAGTACCGAGTATCATGTATCACGCATACACATCTTGTTTTGACCCCGAGCATCACGTGATCACAACTGAGCCAACGGTTTTTCTCTCTCTTGTGCTGCGGAATTGTGGGTAATCGTCTCCCTTGCTGGGTGTTAGTGCGCGTCTCTTACTGGTATAATCAACATATGTGCACGCGTGTACTGTTTACTATAACACTGTGACCACGTGTGTGTGTGTGTGTGTGTGTGTGTAAAACATATTTTATTTTGTGTTTGTAAGCGTGTGTGTAGTGTGCATGTGTCAAGCAAAAGAAAGTCACATTTCTCAAGATTAAAAATCCATTTTCTCCATCTCTGTTTCAGCTTAGGTGTGCGCACACGTAATTTGGTGCAACTGGGAACAGTTTGGGAACGGCCATTTCCTGTTACAACATGACTGCACATCAGTGCACCAAGCAAGGTCGATAAAGACATGGATGAGTGAGGTTGGATGAGAGTGGAAGAACTTGACTGGTCTGCACCTCAATCAGATAGAACACTTTTGGGATGAATTAAAGCGGAGACAGCAAAGACAGGCCTTCTCGTCCAACATCAGTGTCTGACCTCACAAATGTGCTTCTGGAAGGGTGGTCAAAAATTCCCATAAACACACTCCTAAACCTATGGGAAGCCTTCCCAGAAGAGTTGAAGCTGTTAGAGCTGCGAAGGCCGGGCCAACATCATATTAAACCCTATGGATTAAGAATTGGATGTTATTCAAGTTCATATGCATGTGAAGGCAGGCGAGAGAATACTTTTGGCAACATAGTGTACGTCATGCTGTTGCAACATTTCATTGTGTACATTGTCTGTGGCAATTATCTGCTCAAAACATTGTGAGGCCTTCTCATCATTTAAAAAAATTCTTCCTTCATGATCAAAACTATTTTGACGCATTCACTCCTGTGGTGATCCGTTGCCCAAAAACTCACCAGCACATTTTCACTTCTTAAAACGTGGTTGGCGTAGCAAACAGTTCACCACTTTGGCACGTCTAATCCTCTTTGGCGCATCTCGATTGATCTGTTTGGATTCGTCTACCTCAAGACCTGCTTATCTATAATTGAAGCAATGCTGGTCCTCATGTTGAAGTGGAACCGTAACAAACTCAAGACACCAACGCTACACTTGTGCATCATACGCGGTCATAAAACAACACAAAGGCACCTGGTAACAACTCAGCAGCCATGTAACTGTTCGGTTGTATCTGATCCAGTAAAATGTGAAAACTGATTATGAACAGGGCTAAATGGGATCATTCGCTCAAATTAATGCTGAAAGCCTATACTTTAATCTCACACTGATTGATGTGTTTCAGATGCAGTGTGCTGGAGCACAGAACCAGAACAACAAAGCTGGGTTATTGTGTAAAACTGCACAACTTCGGTATGAGTATGTACTAAATGAGGCTAAGAGTGATTTCTGTACACAGTACATTTAAGCCACAGGAGTGTGCGTGCACCCACACACAAACACACCCCGTGTGCACTTCATTAAGAACTCAATTTATTTTTAAAATAAAATCTAATTAATTAAGTTACGGGTAATGTAAAACTTATGACACAGTGAGATATTTTCTGGAGTGGAAAGGAAAGAAAGGAATATCGTGTTTTTGTCTGATGTAGAGCTGGATCTAATTAGATAATACGACTGACTTGCAGCATATGCATGTTTGTGATATTTTACAGAGCACTAATTTAGCATGAAAAAGCTGGTTTTATAGGGTACATGATGAGATGTATAATTAGAAAAGTCGTATACACAATGCTCTCTCCTGCTAAACAGTTTTACGACTGTCGTCATGCATGCACAACACGTGACGTAAATGGTGTGTATGTCTGTGACTTTTGCACTGGTCTCCTTTGATTTGAGGCTTCTTTGATGTGAGCGGACACAGACTTACGACAGCTAAGATAAAGAGTGCTGGTTCCCATCACAAGAGAGGCGGAGAGACAGGGACAGAGAGAGATGGAGAGATTGTACAAGAAGGTCACGGAGAGAGGAAAGAAGGTGACAGAGAGCAGAAGAGTGAGACCAAGAGAGAGAGAGAGAGAGAAAGCAGAAGAATAAAAAAACAGAGGAAAAGCTAAAGAGAGGAGGGAGAGAAAAAGGGAGAGTAGAAAAAGAGACAGAAAGCAAATGTGAAAAAGAAAGAGCAAAATAGAGAGAATAGGAGAAGAGAGATAGTAATACATTTATTACTATTATTATTATTATTATTATTATTATCATCATTATTATCATTATAATGTGTTTACTCCTGTTATTTTTTTGTGACCTATTTCTAATTTTTGGCAATATGAATGTAGTTAATATTTGTCATGACAATGGGGCACCTTTGAATCTTGAACCTTAAAAAAGAGAAACACAAAAAAGCTTGTGAGAGGGAAAGAGAGCAAAATAGCGATACAGGGAAAGGGAGAGAAAGAAGAGAGAGTCAGACAAAGAGCACAAGAGAGAGAGTAGATAAAGACAGAAGAAAGAAAGGTAGAAAAGGCATGTAATACCCCTATCTCACCTGCGCGGTTTCGCGCACTGCCCGTAAGTATGGTTCATCTCAATTCACCGCGAGTTTTGGAACTGTGATTACGTTATCTTTGCATGTAAAAAAAAAAAAAAAAGTTTTATTTTTTTCCAGTTCTCACAGAAGCTTGCGGACACTTGTGGTGCCCAGCACTGCATCCCACCATGAGTCAAACCACATACATTAGGTGATATAAGGGTATGAGCAGAAGAGAGAGACGGAGATGGGGAGAAAAAGAGAGATAAGGCCAAAAAAAAAGACATGGCGAATAGAAGGAAAAAGCACCAAAACAACACCATAAGTGAGCAGAAGAGAGGGACAGATAAAAAAAAAGGGAGATTGTGAGAGGATGGGAAAGACAGACAATAAAAAAAGCAAGAGCTCAAGAGAGATACAGGGAGATGGAGAGGGAGAAAGGAAGAGAGAGAGACAAAGAGAGCAAGACAGAGAGAGAGAGAGTCAGAGAGAGTGTAAGAGAAAAACAAATGACAGACATTTATTAGAACGGGAAAAAACTATGGAGAAGAGAGAGTTACAGCAAAAAAAAGAGACAGACAGAGTGAGACAGAGTGAGACAGAGAGACTAAAAGAAGATTGTGAACTGTGTATAGAAGACATGTACCAAAAAGGAGTGTGTAAGACAGAGCATGAGAGAGAGAGAAGAATAAAGTGAACAAGAGAGTAAAAAAAGAGACACAGGTGTGTGTGAGTGTGTGTGTGTGTGTGTGTGTGTGTGTGTGGACAGAAGAAGGTAGTACCTGTCCATCCTGCCCAACATGCACCTGGTGGATCTGAAGGTTGCCCTGGAAAAAAAGAAAAAAAAACACAATCACTGTTATAGCCACAGTATGAACTGACCTCACACACATTCACTCACACACACACACACACAGGTATCAACAAATGATACAGGTAACCTCAGGTTTCCCCCTTTTAGACGAGCAGATAGAACACAGCAGTTGTGTGAACTTTTCCTGCACCTAAGCCAGCTTGTGTTTCCGTGAATCATTCTTGTATGTTAATGAATCAGGCTGTTCGGTCATGTGTGTGAGATCACACCTCAAGCTGTCAGCACCGTAATCTTTTCGAGCTTTAATGTTGGTTTTGAGGGTTTTTTGGTATTTTATGGCTAGAACACACGCACAAGAGAAAAACGAGAGTCACTCCAATAAGCACAAATGAGCACACAGTGGCAGCTGTGAAAGGCACAAGCACCACATTGTCTTCCCCTCTCTCTCTCTCTCTCTCTCACACACACACACACACACACACACACACACACACACACACACACACAGTGTTGGGAAAGAATAAGAAAGCAATCTATTCATCATTTGTGTATAGGATCCCCTGTTATTTTCTCATCGAAATACTGTCAGGAAGGGAGCACAGACACACGTGCACTCACACACTCACACACTTACATACACAAACAGACTTCCTCTCTCAAACACACTGGAGATGTGAGCAGCAGGGAATAAAAGCTCATTTCCTTTTTAAACTTTTAAACAAATGGCTTTGATGAGGCAGGCCCGGCTTTGAACTCACAATAACAAACAATATCAGGAAAGTTAAAAGAGGAGAAAAACTTTTGCTGGGGTTCCCCAAGGGAACTGAAAAGACTTATATATGTCCCCCTACACACACTTACTTTTTCATTATTAATAACTCTATTTATATTGCATTAATGATATTCTTGTGCACATTTGTATGCACTCAGTGTAGTGTAATGGCAAGTGTCATTTATTGAGCATTAACTATGGTACATTAACTACAGTGTGCTAACCACAGTGTGCTAAATCCGGTGCAGTTAACTACAGTGCATCAGGACAAAGCACTAACTACAGTGCAGTAACAACACTGCATTAGTATAGAGCACTAACTATGATGCATTAATTATAAAGCATTAACTACGGAGCATGACTACTATGGTACATTACCTATGGAGCATTAGGTATGATGCATTAACTATACTGCATTACAGAACACTAGCACTAACTGCAGTGCATTACTTAGCACTGCCTATATAGCATTACCTATGCCACGTCGTCTAGCACGTAAATTATGCCGCATGAACTACACTGCATTACAGTACATTAACTACACTGAATGAACTACACTGCATTAACCATAATTAATTACATGCAAATTAATAACAGTGCATTAATTACACTGCATTAACTATACTGCATTAAAGTGTATTAACTAGACTGCATAAACTAGATTAACTAAAACTGCAATAAAGTGCATTAACTTAACTGCATAAACTAGACTGCACTAACTAGATTAACTAAAACTGCAGTAAAGTGCACTAACTAGATTAACTAAAACTGCCTTAAAGTGCATTAACTCAACTGCATTAACTAGACTGCATCAACCATACTTAATTACATGCAATTAACTACAGTGCATTAACGACAGTGCATTAGCTACAAAGATTTACAGCGCATTTACTACACCAAAAAAATTACAGTGCATTGATTACATTGCATTACCTATACTGCATTAAAGTGTATTAACTAGACTGCACTAACTAGATTAACTAAAACTGCATTAAAGTGCATTAACTAAAGTGCATTAACTAGACTGCACTAACTAGATTAACTAAAACTCCATTAAAGTGCATTAACTAGACTTCACTAACTAGATTAACAAAAACTGCATTAAAGTGCATTAACTCAACTGCATTAACTAGACTGCACTAACAAGATTAACTAAAACTTCATTAAAGTGCATTAACTAGACTGCACTTATTAGATTAACTAAAACTGCACTAAAGTGCATTAACTTAACTGCATTAGCTAGACTGCATTAACTAGATCAACTAAAACTGCATTATAGTGCATTAACTAAATTAACTAATTAACTAGTTAATTTATTAACTAAATACAGCATAATTAACTACATTGCCTTATGCTGTATTAGCTACACTACATTAACTAAAGCACATTAACTACTGAACTACTGCATTAACTGCACTAATAAACTTAAAGTGCATTAACTAGACTGCACTAACTAGATTAACTAAAACTACATCAAAGTGCATCAACTAGACTTCTCTAACTAGATTAACTAAAACTGCATTAAAGTGCATCAACTCCACTGCATTAAAGTGCACTAACTAGATTAACTAAAACTGCATTAGAGTGCATTAACTCAACTGCATTAACTAGACTGCATCAACCATACTTAATTACATGCAATGAACTACAGTGCATTAACGACAGTGCATTACAAAGATTTACAGCGCATTTACTACACCAAAATAATTACAGTGCATTAATTACACGGCCTAAATGATACTGCATTAAAGTGTATTAACTAGACTGCACTAACTAGATTAACTAAAACTGCATTAAAGTGCATTAACTTAACTGCATAAACTAGACTGCACTAACAAGATTAACTAAAACTGCATTAAAGTGCATTAACTAGACTGCACTAACTAGATTAACTAAAACTGCATTAAAGTGCATTACCTAGACTGCACTAACTAGATTAACTAAAACTGCATTAAAGTGCATTTACTCAACTGCATTAACTAGACTCTACTAACTAGATTAACTAAAACTGCATTAAAGTGCATTTACTCAACTGCATTAACTAGACTCCACTAACTAGATTAACTAAAACTGCATTAAAGTGCATTAACTAGACTTCACTTACTAGGTTAACCAAAACTGCATTAAAGTGCATTAACTAGACTGCACTAACTAGATTAACTTAAACTGCACTATAGTGCATTAAAGTGCATTAACTCAACTGCATTAACTAGACTGTACTTACTAGATTAACTAAAACTGCACTAAAGTGCATTAACTAACTGCATTAACTAGACTGCACTGGCTAGATTACCTAAAAGGCGTTATCTCCAGAGCAGTAACTGCTGTATTCCCCATCAACTTTGGTACATTACCTATGGTGCCTTAACCACAGAGCACTGTCTATAAAGTATTACCTATGGAGTATTATCTAAGTAGCCTTAATTACGCTGTATTAACTACAGTGCAATAACTGCATTATAGTATAATACAGCATAAGGGAATGTAGTTAATTACAGCATAATTAACTACATTGCCTTATTCTGTATTAGCACCACTACATTAACTAAAGCACATTAACTACTGAACTACTGCATTAACTGCACTAATAAACTTCAGCCTCAGCTGCTTCTATTAAATTCCTGTGTAATATCATGAGGCTAATAACTGCTCAGCAGGAAATACTCAATCCTTGTTTTACTTCTCACACTCTGTCCGACTTTTACATCGTTTCTGTAAATGTACAAAAAGCGATTTCACTAAAATTCAGTGGTGTTCCTAATCAATAAAAGAATTATAAAGACGAACCATTCAATATGTTCCTCCTCCACCAGAGGAAAACTGTGAGGTGAGAACTACTGAAAATACTGAAAAGTACTTAATACTTAAAAATCTTTTATAAATAAAAGGGAGCCGCTGTCAGTTTCTTTTTTTAAAGCAGCCGGTGCCAAAAGGAATCATAAATTAAGATTAAGTGGGGTTTTATGTCTCTTTATTTCACTAAAACTGCATTAACCAGACTGCACTAACTAGATTAACTAAAACTGCATTAAAGTGCATTAACTCAACTGCATTACTTCTTTTCTAAATATTTTGATTGTTTTTATATGCAAAAATATGGTTATAGTGTTGGAAATTGCTAATGTTGGTAATGTTTTTAGCTGGCAGAAACCGATTACCTGCATTTACATTATTTCCCATGGGAAAATACATTTCGTAATACATTTCATCTTAAGAACTCACCTCTGAAATGGATTAATTTCATATGCTGAGGTGCCATTTATGTAAACTTTCCAGTGTTAAATTCTATCAAATTAACAAACTCTTTCTGTCAGGAGCCGGCAGGAAGAAGAAGAGAGCTAAAGGAGCAGGACCCAAGTGCAGATTACAGCGCCAAAAAGGGGGCGTGGCACGTCGGCGGTCGAGCACTTCCGTGTTTCGGGGGGAATCCCGATGACGTAATACAGGGTTGTAAAAACAGGTCGAAAAAACAGAAATATCCGTCCGCGGAGCGTGAATCAAAAGGGAGCGAGCAGAGACGTTGTCGTGAGCCAGTGCGAGAGTTCAAAGCCAATGAGTCAGTCAGTGAGGCAAAAATCCGAAAGGGGAGCGAGCAGAGACGTAACCGTGAACCGAAGCGAAAGGTCAAAAACAGCCGGGAAACACACAGCGAACGAGATCCAAAAAACGAGAGACTAGAAGCGAAAACCGAGAACAAGCGAGGTCGAAGACGGAGATAACTAACACGAAAAGAAACGCGAGAAAACTGGGCTCTTGAAGGCACGTAATAATCTGGCAGCGAGACAGCGCTCTGCGCTTCCTTAAATGCCGGGAGAAATTAGTTGTGAATGGGATGCCGGTGTGTAAAGAGGCGGGGCGTGTGAAAAAGCATGACAGCCAGAAAATATGAGCACGTGTGAGAGCGAAAGGACATGACAGCGTGGGAAAAAGGGGAGAAATAACAGCAGTTCAAGATGGCAACGTGACAGTACCCCCAACCCCCCGTTACGAACGCCTCTGGGCGTTTGGCCGGGCGCCCCGGGGAAACGTTTATGGAAATCTGTGATTAGTTTAGGGTCTAGGATGAATCTAGCAGGAACCCAACTTCTCTCCTCAGGGCCGTAGCCCTCCCAGTCCACCAGATACTGGACGCCCCTCCCTCTGCGGCGGGATTTAAGAAGTCGGCGGACCGTGAATGCTTTGCCACCGTCAATGAAACGGGGAGGAGGAGGCGGGCGGGTGGAGACAAGGGGTTGGTGACAAGGGGTTGGTGACAAGGCGCTTGATTTGGGAGACATGAAAGGTGGGGTTTATCCGGTGCATAGTGGAGGGCAGGCGTAACCTGACAGAGCACGGGTTGATAATCTTGGTAACGGTGAATGGGCCAATGAACCTAGGGGACAGTTTACGTGAAATGGTTTTGAGGGGAATGTCTCGCGTGGCAAGCATCACTCTATCGCCGATCCTGTATCTAGGGGCAGCCGAGCGTCGTCTGTCTGCTTGTCGCTTGAAGGTTTGTACTGATCTAGGAGTTGGGAACGGGCTCTCTGCCAGGTCCTTTTACAGCGCCGCACAAAACTCTGTGCTGAAGGGACCGTAACCTCTTCTTCCTGAGAAGGGAACAGGGGTGGTTGATACCCCAAACAGCACTGGAAAGGAGACATTCTTGTAGATGAGGTGGGAAGGGAGTTGTGGGCGTACTCTACCCATGGGAGCATCCTGCTCCATGAAGTCGGATTCTGTGATGTCATGCACCTCAAAGCGGTTTCCAGTTTCTGGTTTGTTCTCTCTGTCTGTCCATTTGACTGAGGATGGTAACCCGACGACAGGCTAGGCGTAGCATCGATGAGTCTGCAGAAGGCCTTCCAGAAGTGTGCAGAAAACTGGGGTCCCCTGTCAGAAACAATGTCAACAGGAAGTTCGTGGAGCCGAAAAACATGTAGGATGAGCAGCTCAGCAGTCTACTTGGCTGAAGGGAGTTTAGTCAGGGGGACGAAATGGGCAGATCTGGAGAAACGATTAACGATGGTCATAATGCAGGAGTTCCCCTCTGAAGTTGGAAGTCCTGTGACAAAGTCAAGGGCGATGTGAGACCAAGGACGGTGAGGGATGGGGAGGGGTTGAAGGAAACCGGCTGGAGGTTGGTTGGGTGACTTGTTTCTTGAACACGCCTCGCATGCAGCCACGAATCCAAAAACGTCTTCCCTCATAGTTGCCCACCAGAAACGTTGCTGAATCAGGTACAAGGTGCGGGCCCCCCCAAGGTGACAGGCCAGTCTGGAACAGTGTCCCCATTCGAGTACCTGTGGGCGAACTGATTCGGGCACAAATAGGCGGTTGGAAGGAGCGTTGCTTGGGCCTGGTTCTTGATCCAGGGCCTGTCTGACCAGGACTTCGATGTCCTGTTGGGTGGCAGCCACAAGGCAGTGTGGTGGGAGGATGCTTTCAGTCGTGGAACGATTCTGGGGCGACGAGAATTGTCGTAAATGAGCATCTGGTTTGGTATTCTTAGAGCCTGGGCGGTAAGATATAGTGAAGTTAAACCTTGAAAAAAATAAAGACCAGCGGGCTTGGCGAGCATTTAACCTCTTGGCTAATTTTAGGATTTCAAGGTTTCTGTGGTCTGTCCAAACCAAAAAGGGATGCTGAGCCCCCTCCAACCAATGTCTCCACTCTTCAAGGGCTAGCTTGACGGCTAGTAGCTCTCGATCACCAATGTCGTAATTCCTTTCGGCAGGAGTAAGACGACGAGAAAAAAATGAACAGGGATGTAACTTGTTGTCTTTGGGGCTTCTCTGAGAAAGGATAGCTCCAGCCCCGGTCTCGGAAGCATCCACCTCAACTGTGAATTGGAGGGAGGGGTCCGGGATAGAAAGGATGGGAGCTGTAGTAAACCTCTGTTTGAGGTTAGTAAAGGACTCCTCTGCCCTTGTGTTCCACCGAAAGGGAAGTTTTGAGGAGGTGAGGGCTGTGAGGGGAGCAGCCAAAGTGCTATAGTTCCTTATGAATCTACGCTAAAAATTGGCAAACCCCAAGAAGCGTTGGAGGTCCCGTCTTGAGGTGGGCGTGGGCCAGTCAGTAACTGCTTTGACTTTGAAGGGTTCCATCTGGATCTTGGAGGGGGAAATCACAAACCCCAGAAAAGAAGTGGATTTCTGGTGAAACTCACATTTTTCCGCCTTGACAAAAAGTTTGTTCTCAAGCAGCCTCTGTAATACCTGGCGAACGTGGGTAACATGTTCATCGAGGGAGCGAGAAAAGATTAAGATGTCGTCCAGGTAGACAAACACACACACATTCAGAAAGTCTCTTAAGACATCATTTATCAGGGCTTGAAAAACCGCGGGTGCATTAGTTAGTCCAAAGGGTACCACCAGATATTCGTAATGACCAGTAGGCGTGTTAAATGCTGTTTTCCACTCGTCCCCTTCCCTGATCCTGATGAGGTGATAAGCATTACGAAGGTCCAGGTTCGTGAAGATGCGTGCTCCCTGCAAAAGCTCAAAAGCCGTGGTCATGAGGGGAAGAGGATACCGATTTTTAATTGTGATTTCGTTAAGTCCCCGATAATCGATGCAGGGTCGTAAAGATTTGTCTTTCTTCTCCACAAAGAAGAACCCCGCCCCTGCAGGTGAGAAAAAAGGTCGGATGATTCCAGCTGCTAGCGATTCAGTGATGTATTGGTCCATGGCCTTTCTTTCAGGGGAAGAAAGAGAATAGAGACGCCCCCTCGGGGGGGCTGTGCCTGGGAGAAGATCTATGGCACAATCATATGGTCGATGTGGTGGCAGGGGCCGGGGGCGGCGCCGGGGGCACCGCCTGGAGGTGCTGAATTTGTGACGAAAGAGCAGCAAGGGAACTTGTAATGGTTTGAAGAGTCTGGTTGATGCTTTGGAGATCCTGCTGGTGAGAGCCCAACATGACACCCTGGCTCTCCAAAGCGGTCCTTAGCCTGTTTAGTTCTGCTGGGTCCATCTTGGCCAGATTATTCTGTCAGGAGCCGGCAGGAAGAAGAAGAGAGCTAAAGGAGCAGGACCCAAGTGCAGATTACAGCGCCAAAAAGGGGGCGTGGCACGTCGGCGGTCGATCACTTCCGTGTTTCGGGGGGAATCCTGATAACGTAATACAGGGTTGTAAAAACAGGTCGAAAAACCAGAAAGATCCAACCGCGGAGCGTGAATCAAAAGGGAGCGAGCAGAGACGTTGTCGTGAGCCAGTGCGAGAGTTCAAAGCCAATGAGTCAGTCAGTGAGGCAAAAATCCGAAAGGGGAGCGAGCAGAGACGTAACCGTGAACCGAAGCTAAAGGTCAAAAACAGCCGGGAAACACACAGCGAACGAGATCCAAAAAACGAGAGACTAGAAGCGAAAACCGAGAACAAGCGAGGTCGAAGACGGAGATAACTAACACGAAAAGAAACGCGAGAAAACTGGGCTCTTTAAGGCACGCAATAATCTGGCAGCGAGACTTCCTTAAATGCCGGGAGAAATTAGTTGTGAATGGGATGCCGGTGTGTAAAGAGGCGGGGCGTGTGAAAAAGCATGACAGCCAGAAAACAAGAGCACGTGTGAGAGCGAGAGGACATGACAGCATGGGAAAAAGGGGAGAAATAGCAGCAGGTCAAGATGGCAACGTGACACTTTCAAAATATACCAGTCTGCCAAATAAAAAAGAAATAAAAATTGTAAATCGTTTTCATCTTTTGCGTTTGCGAGATTATCGCTTCTTCTTCTACTTTAAGGTAATGGGCGGTTGGTGCAATGCAGCCACCGACTGGACTGGAGTGTACTACAGACAATTGCCAGGGAAATAAAATGCTTTAAATAGGACTACAAGTTACTTAGCATTTCAATACACATTAGATATGTTTAGTCATTTTAATACTTAGCACCTGTATCAAATAAAGTGGCTTGAAATAAATTAGACGAATAAATATTGTTGCCATCAAACCAAAATGAATCAAAAATTGCAACGGCTAAAAATCTAACTGAATCAACTTAAGTCTATCCATGATTCACAGCTCTAAAAAGTAGAGAAATAATTATTTTTAAAAAACTATTAGATGTGCAAGTGTTTACATATTTAGCATAAAAGCTCCAAGTTCTAACACTGGAACAAGTTATCATTCAATAATTTCTCTTTTTTTTAATATATAATCAATAAATTCTACAAGCTTTTATAAGACACGTCAACAGATGAAATCATTTAATTTTCTTTTATTACAGATGAACCAAAAACTTGTTAAAATGGCCAAATGTGGGGAAAAGGTTAAAATTTGTAGCAAAAAGTTATAAACATATGGGGTTATAATGGACAATTAGACAGTGCTGATAAAACTTGGATGTGTTACTCTTATAACTATATTGGTCCAAATAATTTGTTTTATAATGGTTGGTGAATAATACTCCGTGAGATAAATAACTGATAAATAAGCTGCGGGACTATGAGGTGAGATAGCACCGTAATAAAACTAAAAACATGTCTAGTGAGTAACAAAACAGAGTCTTGAACTTTTTGCAGCCAAGAACATTCTCCAGTGTGAAAACACTTTCATGACCCCCGTTATGATCACAGCACAGATTTATTACATGAAAACTCCCACTATTTAAATACTAAGGGAACATGCCACCTATATATTTACTAATTTAAAAAATGAGCTAAAACAAATTTAACAAAATGTTTATAGTGGCACAATTCTGAGATTTTACAGGTCAGCTTTCTTACCCAACATTATTATTGTGAAATATCAGCATGTGTCACTTTTTAGTGCCAATGACTGGAACTGATCCATGGGTCACCCAAGACCATCTGTTTGGTTCTAAATCTGCTTTCTAACTGTCTTCATATTCATGAGAATGCAATGCATTTACTTGTCCAAAAGCCACAAACAGCAAAACAAAATGAGAAAGTTCAGTCTCAGGGAACTGCCCACAATTTTACTTTGTGTTCCAGACTAGGACAACTTGTTGCATAAACTGTTTTTGGATTTTTTTTTTTTCGCCTAGCAAGAAATGAGCCATCTGGTTACAGACTAGACATAAACAGACCTCTAAATCACAATGAAAAGCTATACATTTGAATTAAAGTCAAATATTTCACAATAATTAAGAGTGGGACAAGACTTTGTTGGTAAACATGAACTTTTCAGGTGATTTCATTTGATGGTTGTGGGTAAGCTGCAATGTTTTTGTCTTTTCTGTTTACGAGCAAGTTGAGAACCTCGTTAAAAAACTTATCAAGAGAAATCATCAGAAAAATGTAATCGCCAACCATGCTGTGCTAAAAATCCATCAGCAGTTTTCGTGCCTTTCCTGTTTTGCATTGTTATAGCACTACGACATTAAGCCATTATTCAATATTGTGTGTTTTTTTTAATTTTATTTATTTTATTTATGTTCTTTCAAATTTTTGATACAGAGACTATTAGTGAAATGCGGTCTGGAGACATTGCAGCCTTACTGCCATAAATAAGCCTTTTGCAGTTCCAGACTCACTAGAAACTATGTTTTTGGAACAGCTGCTCCTTTTCCATTTCAGCGACTATTTTTTAAAGACACTTTTATCAAATGCAACATATCCAAAAAAACACCAAATACACAGCTGACTGTTTGTGAGTGTGATAAGCCTTGCTAAGGCCCTAATTATGACTGATAGTGCTGGGATTTCAAGCCCCTAGGATTTCAAACCCTGAGACACCACTGCATCGTCTGGTCAGCCTCTTTATCATAGAACAAATCAGGGATTATAACATGAGAAAACAAATACAGATAAATGTTCCTTATAAATAGCTTCAGCGAGAGAGGATATGGCTTGAGTAGTGCTCTGGCACACATGTGAATTAATTGCAAAATTAACTATCATAGTGCCAAATACAGTTTGGAGCCTCATTCATGACTTTTAAAAAAAAAATGTTTTAGATTTATGGCTTTTGGCACACGCCTTCAACCAGAGCGACCTACAGAAGTGCTTTGATCACTATTCATAGATTTATCCTTATATTTGTGCTCCTCATTGCTGATTAAGAGTCTCATCAGTCTCAGACACTGTCGCAGAGGGGTGTATTTGTTTTGTTCTGTTTACCCAAGCAGTTTTTTTGTACACACACAAGTTCTATTGTCCTGCGCTTGAACCCGCATGCTGTGTATTTTGGCTCCTTCTAAAGTTTTCACGAATTATATTTCCGATTGCGCAAATGCTCCCTCTCGCGCTCACCCTTTGCTTTGCTATACTTTTATATGTATATAAATATATGCATACTTTATTTTAATAAAATTAGTCTATTTTTTTTTATTACCCACATTGGACACATTTAAACATTGAATTTTGGGGATGTATATATATATATAAGAATTATCCCTCTCATGCCTCATATTGAACATGGGCAAATGTTCCTTATTTTAAGTGTTCTACAACAGATAAATGCAAAGCAAAATTTGCTGATTTTTTGCTGATCTGAAAAATGATGCTGTTTATGATTCAAAAGCTAAGATCTGATCTGTGATCCTCTGCACTGTTACTCTAGAGCGTGAAAAGAGAGAGGAAATCAGACTAAATAAATATGACACATTAAAGGAACACTCGAAGTGTGAAGATTAAAGAAGAAAGAACAGAAAGGAAACTGAAAAGGAAGGGGGGCAACAAAAAAAACAGGAACACACTGATTATGAAGAGCGCATGGAGAAAGCAAATAACTGGTGAAAAATAGAAAAGCTCTCTAAACTGCGGTCGCACATCAGGCCAATCAGGGCCCTCAAACCCACAGGAAACTACTCTATTACCTTTATTCCTATTTCTCAGATAACATCTTAATTCGTTTATATACAACTGGCTCCTTGAGGCTTAACATATGATTATTGTTGCGCCATTTGTGTCCAGATGGATATTATGTAACTCGCATGCAATTACTGCTTATACAATTTATTCCCAGAGTGATTTTAAAAACCTTGGGAAATGAAAGGCACGGCATTGCATTGAAGGAGACAATCATGGTCTCGGAGGGATTCTTACTCTTAAGGTATGACGCTCGCTTTTTCACGAACCCGCTGCAAGTCATGAGTGCGTGTTAATACGCTTCAGGTGTTTGCGATCAACAGGATTTTTTTAGTTACCGGTTGCTGGATCTGTCGAGATGTGTAAGCTAAATGCTCGACTGAAGACAGAGAGAAAAAAGGGCCCTCATTCATCCGTAACCCTTTTAAAACTTAGGATTGTAAAATAAACTCGGCATTTTGAAAAGGAGCTGGCTTAGCGTCAGCACGAATGGGTGTGCCACATTCTGAGACCAGTGACATCTAGACTACAGAGAAAGAGAGAGAGAGAGAGAGAGAGAAAGAGAGAGAGGGTGGGGTGGGAAGATATTAAGGGAAGAATTACTATCCAGAAGGTTGGTCTTACCTCACTGTCCTGCGTGATCTGCACCTGCTCTCCCTGTGGCACCTGAGCTATATGGAGGTGTCCCTGTGGAATCTGAAGGGGGAAAAAAGAGAGCAAGTTTGTGTGTGTGTGTGTGTGTGTGTGCATGAGTTTGTGTGTCATGGCAGCTGTTCTCATGCATAAAATTGAGGCCTCGCTCGGTCCCCTGTGCACGTAAAACCACAATTCTTGCAGCCGCCATCAGAGGCCCGGTCCTGCCAGTGCGTGTGCTTTACATTTCCTCTAGTGCATTTACTGCCCTTGTAAAATCCAGCCTTAGCTGCTCCCACTAAGCTCCTGTGTAATATCAAGCGTCTAATAACAATTAAACAGCAGGTCCTGGATCCTCGTTCGACTCTCTCTTTGACTTTTCCGTCTTTTCTACCTGCCTCTGCTACTGTAGGAAAAAAATAATCATCAAGTCCGACGGCGTTCACGATCCTTCTGAGTGTCATAACGAGCGATAGGTCGTAACCCTCGCGTTAAATCGGCACTACAGTATTATTTCAAGCACATGGTTTGAATGTATGATTTAGGGCTTGATGTCTTAATCTCACAGCACCACTCCATGGGTCAGTTTGTTATCATGCGTCTTTCATCCCTCTTGACCTGCCGAAATGAATTTACTGCTTCTCTTGAAAGTTTAATGATTTAAATCAGTCAGCGCTTGGCTGGGCTTCTTAAATGATCTCTCGAATGTTTTTTGGCGTCGTTCAGGCGGTCAATGGAAAGACTGAGCAAAACCTCTACTGCAAGGCCAACAGATATTACAGCCATGTCACGGAGTTGGAGAAGAGGATAAAAAATAAACGAATTAAAAAAGAAAAAGCAAATCTTGCTAAGTACGACGACTATAATTCACTGCTCACAGCTGTTCATCACCAACACAGCATAAGACAAATAATACAGTTGGCAAGCTTATAGGCTATAGGCTACATCTTAAACCCCACCTTACGAATCTGAAGCGTATACATGGTGTGTGTGTGTGTGTATGTGTGTGTGTGTGTGTGTGTGTGGGAAGGGGTGACCAACTGCAGCTGTATGGTTCATAGGTCAATGAAAGGCTCTTGAGAGAAGCACAGGAAGCCTTTGACTTTCAAAGCTCATCTTTATTAACCACTAACACTAACATGCACACAGCACAGGACCTCACGCACACACTCTCCTGTGGAGATAAGCGTGTGTGTGTGTGTGTGTGTGCTCGTCTGTTAGAAACTGGGGACGAAAGACAGTACATAAATGTTTACATTGTTTCAAATACCCAGCAGAGGAACTCCCAAGCATCAGTGTTCTGCGCGTATGCGTGCGTGTGTGTGTGTGTGTGTGTGTGTGCATACTCACTACTTGCACTTGTCCATCTTCTCCTATGCGGTGGATCTGGACCTGTTGGGCTGCACCAGCCAGTGCGTACTGGAGCGCTTGCTGTGTGGAGCTTTCCAACGATGCTGTTTCTGCTACCTCTGCATGCACACACACACACACACACACATTAAATTATATATTCGCATTCCTCACAACAGCAATGTCAATGCATATTGTTTATCAAGTGACTGCTTTGGGAAAGAAAGACAGAGACACACGCTACTTAACGATAACAGGAAAGATGATGCAATTAAGACACGCTATATATTTAATCTCTCGTAAACACAATCTCTCGGACTTTCGCGTGAGCTACATGCTGAGCGATCCGATAAGACCCAGGCAAACCCGTATTTACATTTGCGTAGGCCACACATGCTGCGCGAATACCTTATAGCGAGTATACAGACATACGTCTACTTCACGCTTATGGAAACTCCGTCATGCACTCCTGACACGCTTGTGTAATGTCCAAACTACACATGTTTATACAGCGCAAACCACCACTGAAAACACAACACGGACGCGCCTGCGAGCAATCCAAACACACTTGTACCCCTGCAGTGAAAAGTAAACGTAGCCCCGTAGCCTAAACACTCGTTATCATCACAGTGGTCGACGCAGCCACACCTAGGATGGCCGATACACGCTACTGACCAGCTGCAAGCGTAAGTAGTGCTTTCTTAGAAACGTCACTTTAACTGAGCCTTTTCTCAAAAACTGAAAAAAAAAATCTGCCTTTTTTGTGTCTTTCTGCCTTATACTGGTCAGGGTCACGGGAGATGCAGAGCCTTGTGGAATTTGCACCCGGAAATACCACCTGAATGGGCCGCTGCTCCATATTTACTTAAATTATTGTAGATAAAACTATTGTGCTTGTTAATTTGGTGGGGAAGGGGGGGTGGGGATTTTCTCCGTAATTTTGTCGTGTCCAATTCCCCCCGTCACTAGGGGGCTCCCACATTAAGGTTCTACTACCACTCATTAGGGACTAGACGTGAAGACTATCCGAGCCACGTGACGCCAGCCGACTGCAACTGCTCGCTCAGGCACCGCTGGGGCGGCGTAACACACTCAGAGGACAGCGCTGTCCGCTCCTTCTGCTTGTCTGCCCCCGATTGTCTGTAAAGCCATGATTAATGTGGGAGCACTAAGTACCTCTCTTCCCTTCCCTCTGAGAGCTCGGCCACTCAGCTCTCTCTAGACCTCTGGCTACGAGAGGATACAGCATCACCCGGGAACCGAACCAGCAATCTCCGGATGATAGGGTGAGCACTTGACCACTGCGTCACTCGGAGGCCCCATTAATTATTAATTATTTTAATTATTATTATTACATACAATGTATGTAATTAATATTTCTTACATTATTATGATCTAGAATCCAGGTTAAAATCTGATAAACCATATAAAGCTTCCTGTTCACCAGTGTTGGGTGTAACGTGTTAGAGTACTTGGATGACTTTTTTGATGTAAAGAGTAATCTAACGCGTTATGTCCACCATTTTAATACTCAGTTATTTAGTTACTTTTTTCTACAAGCCCCGCCCCTGATAAACCTCCCCCTCTGTTAGTCCTGCTGTTATATCCCTATCTTACCTATGTGGTTTGACTATGAGAGGACCAACGCACGGAAAGATGGAAACCTAATCACGGCGCCAAAACTCACAGTGAATCATGATGAACCGTACTTACGGCCACCACACGAAACCGCGTAGGTGAGATAGGGGGATTAGTAGGTAACAGATTATGGGCCAAACTTCGCTAAGCGATGATGGTAAAATTAATTATAGAAAATTGTAGATTACTGATTGTAGAAATAATTATAAAGGTCTTGACTAAAACAACATGCATGAGGAATCATAATGGAGTTATCATTTTCTGCAATGGAAAAGTTTTCTAACTAGTTACTTTTATCAGTATTATGCTGTAATGTAACTGATTACTTTTTAAAGATAGTTATTTTGTAATGTAATTACTTTAACGTCCCCCAACACTGCTGTTCACATGCACTTCACCACATGTGGTTTAGTGCACCATAAGCCCAAAAACTAAGTAAATAAATAAACAACGAATTGATGAATGACTGATGCCTGTAACTTGAAAACTTGAAGTAAGAACTGATACTTATGAAAACAGAAATGAAAATAGAAAATGTGTGCGCTTTAACCAACATAAATAAAATTACTAAAATTAAACCAAGAAATGTTGGAAGAAATTCTGATACGCAAACAATTAGGATTTGATGTCAAATCGTACTGTGAAATCCATATAATCGTGTAAAATGAGCAAACGTTGAACTCGCTTTATCTTGACCTTTAAATGATCTGTATTTGCGCAGGTGCTTTTCCGAGGCAGAATCTCTCCCTCCTCATTGTCTGTTGCATCATCACCAAATAACTGCTTAAACTACGGGGCAGTTTCCAAGGGAGTGCAGAAAGCTAGCAGCTTAATGCGGTGTGTGTTTTGCAGGCCACTCTGGTGGGCTCATACAGGATATTTGGATGCGTGCCAGCAGGTCAGAAGCGGTAGCCCGCAGATCTCCGAGAGGAAGAAACAGGAAGCATTACGCCACGATTGCAACCATCTGTTGTTGAGAACCCTGCCGCCTCACACATTCTGAAGTTGGAGCTTCACTGGAGAGCGCAGAACAGCTGAGGCTCAAACGCGGGAAACTATCAAATAAGAGACTAAAACCTGTCTCAGTTCCTATGATAAATGGGTCATGGCACTGTTACCTGAGCCAGTGCGGGCAGCCGGTACCCTGCGAGAGAAGCTCTTGACTGCCAGGCTCTGGCCACGCTGTTTCCGCCTCCACGCTGTGCGACACTTGGAGTCGATGCTCTGTTTGATGCGGTACCAGTCGGATTCGGTGATGGCGAACTTATGAAACAGATGACCTAAAACAAAAGAAGCCAAAAATTTTTTTTTCTCATGCAAGAATTTAATCTAGCCAACAAACAGAAAACACAGTTGCATTAAATCCTAATTGGTTTCCTAATCAATATTAGGATGCTTTAATATAAAGCATCTGACTACATGTTCCTGCAGACCCAGATGTGGATCTCTCCAAACTGTTGCCATAAAATTGGAAGAAAATGATTGTCTAGAATGGCTTTCGATGCAGGAGCATTAATGCTTAAGCATTAATTATGACTGGAACTTAAAGGTTCAAACTGATGGCATAGTGGCGTAGTGGATAGCACTGTGGCCTTACATCTCCAGGGTCTTGGGTTTGATTCTCGCCTTGGGTCTGTGTTGGAGTTTGTACGTTCTCCCCGCACTTAGTGGGTCTCCTCTGACAGTCCAAAGACATGCAGATTAGGCTAACTGGCATTACATTATTGACACACTTTCCATGGCGTGCCCCGCCTCGTACTCAAAGTCTGACAAAAATAAAACCTCATGGGCTTGCACAGAGCCCTGACCTCAACCCCACTGAAGACCTTTAAGATGACCTGGGATGGCAACTATGGCCCAGGCCTACTTGCCTGACATCGGTGTCTAATCTCACTAACTCTCTTGGGATCATATTCAAAATCTAGCAGAAATCCAGGCCAGAAGAGTTGGGGCTAGATCTACCTGAAAGGTGGAATATTGTTTAAAAAGCATAGACAGTTTTTGATGGTTGGGTGTCGACATAATGTGTATACTCACTACGTAATTTGAAATTATGATGTTGTAGGAGCTTTTCCTAATAATATGTCATGAGTGGCTACGAAATGTCTTTTTAATACTTCAGAAATACATAAATAAATAAACAAACAAACAATCATTTTGAGTAGCGGTAATATTTTCTTTAAATCAGACCCGATTATAAACACGTGACTTTGTAGATGCGAAATGAAATACAGAATATGAAACCGTCATATGTGAATATTTTGGTCCTCCAAACACAATAATATTATACACGCCTAAACCATGTTAACAAAGAGTCGTCCTAACATCCCTGATCCAACTACACACCCAGTGTACGATAAGAAAACGGAAACCCCTGACCGTTACGCTAACAATAAGGGAGTTAATAACGGCTACACACAGGGTGAGACTCTGGGGAACTGAACTAAGGCTTCAGGAGGTCACACTGGCACTGGGAGCGTGGGTGGTCGGATGAATCGAGAGGATGGGGATGAACGCGACTGGGTGTGGCTGAGCTATCGAAGCACACTATCACTTCTATGCACTGATTCATTCCTCAGCAGTGTATGTGTATGAACTGTACATGGGGGTGTGTGTGCTTGTGTGTGTGTGTTTCCATACTATTCATCTCCCTTATATATACAACGAACATAAACTTTGGCACGCTCAGGGAACGATGTATGTAGGAAAACTCTGCTTTATATTATGATAGTATTACACTGCAGTACTTTCTGGTTGATAGATGAAACAATCACCCATACCTTAAACATCATCGTTTTTAGCAGTTAGTTTATATTGTGTCTTAGATTTATTTAATGTTTAAATGACTTCCCTCAAGTCAATCGTGCTAAATAAGCCAACTGCGAGAAAGGTCACGAACGAAAAGCGGTGCTCTCGTCATTTCTCGCAGAGCTCCAATCAAACTCGTTAGTGCGTTACTTGGACTGTGACACATGATCTCTGTGAATGGCGCTTTGGATTCCCTCGGGAATTCGGTCTGTGCCATATCACAGCAGACACTAGGTAATGAAGATTGACTCCGAGCTGTTTAAACCTGCCTTGAGGAGGGGAAAAATAAAGAACTCAGATCCTGAGAGCAACAGAAGTTTTAGATTAATGACGGATCACTTTATATGTTAGGTTTGGAACTCTGAGCTTTGACATTTTTTGGTAGGATACCGACTCTGAGTGTGTGTGAGATGCCAGAGGCATGCCAGAGAATACTGGCTTGGGAAAAGAGTCATCTAGCAGCAAATCCCAGTGTAAATAAATGTTCAATTGGCATTTAAGTAGAGCTCCATTTTTTTAGGCTAATCCTTTAGATTTTCTTTAAAACTCACAGCCTTTCTTTCCAAGAAGCACAAATTCAGCTTGTTGTTAAAATATTTCAAGAGATAGAAAATAATCTATAGCCACATACGTCATTTCAGGATTATCCTCTAATAACATAACGGAATGAATGCATAAAAAGGCGGCACTAGGCTCCTGAGTGGCGTAACAGAAATACGTTCACCCCTTTGTCCTCTGGAGATTTTGAGTTCGATTCCGGGGTGACGCTACAGCCATCCGCGACCGGGATTCTAGAGAGCAGATTGTCTGTGATCTCTTTGGTTAGTGTGGGTATGCCTTCCCACTCCCCGATCATGGCCATTTGTAAGTTCACGCATACTGAAGGTGCACTGTGCTTTTCTCCAGGTGTTAAACCATCCAAAATGCTGCGTGAGCGGCAGTTCGAAAAGATGCGATAATGAAAAGAAAAGGAGCCATCACGTGTCTTGGAGGAAGCATGTGATCCTCTTCGCCCTCCCTGGTTGGTAGGCGTCACCTTGATGGGAGGGAATTGACTAGGAATAAATTAAAAACAATGAGCCCCTCTTTCCTGCTCAATGTCAGTGACGTGCGCTCCTTTAGAAACTTAATCAATGTTCTGACCGATCAGGTTTGCAATTTTAACAGCACAGTTACGCACCATAAACCAATGACAAGAGCTAAGCAAATGGGAATGAAGTCAAAAGAATAGGTATAAACACACAAATTTTCTTGATTTTGAAGTCCTTATAAGGAATTGCATGATGAAATGCTATGATAAAATATGGGGGAATTTTGCACACGTGTGGGTAGTCGTGTGTGGGATACTCACAGCGGATGCCGTAGATCATGAGCGGATCCAGCTGCTTCTTGCCATGCTTGCCCTGCCCCGACAGGTTAGAGACGGCCTGCACCTCACGGTGGAACAGGTAGTCCAGCAGCGTAAGCGCCATCTTCTCTGGCGTGCGGCAATTACTGCCGATGTGCAGCATGTCTGCTTGAGACACGGGACAGCGCACACGCATCTCCGGGTTATTTTCATCCCCGAGCCATGTTCCTGCAGGGTAATCTTCTGCTCAGACACACACAAACACACAAGAAGAGCAAACAATCATAATCAGGGAAATTGTTTTTTTCTTTATATGGTACGCCAGGCAAAACATTCAAGATGCTTCAAATACATCAGAAAAACAAAGTGTTTTCCTCCCTGCAAAAAAATGTGTTTTTTGGAAACGAAGAAAGATTCCACAAAACTTCCACAGTAAAATGTTTTTTTTTTACAGTCTCTTAGTATCACACAGATTTGTCAATAAAATGTTTATGTGAATATTAGGGACCAAAAGCACATCTGGTCAATTAATATGCAAACATTGTAATAATTATTATAATATTTATAATAATGATTTGATTATACTAGACAAAAAAAATGTTATTGAGAAAAGTTTAAAATTAAGCAGCGATAGTGTGTAGATCATTATCATGACAACGTTCCTAAGAGGTACAAAATGTGCAAATACACATAAAAATTCAGCAGAATTGTCTGGTGTCATTTTTCTTCGGAAATCAAGCAATATCGCCTCATGTGGCCCGACAGAAGAAAGAGCAGGAAACCAGGAAATGTTTTCTACAGCTTTGATTCTTCATGCTGTCGGATACTAAGTCTGGTTTCATCTGTCCCAAAAATTAAATTTTTTTTTCTGTTGATATTTTATGCTTACTGTGAAACCCAACTGCAAAAGAAATTGACACTTACCACTAAATAAAAGGGTCAAAAATAATCAACAACATGGTGGTTGCTGCACACTTTCATGACAAAAGCCAGAAAAAAGTCATTCCTTTCTTACGTTCTTAAACCAGTATAAGCAAAACAGCTTGTCAAGTACTGTTGTAGATGACTTTGTTTAAAATGTAAGGTTTTATCAATGACTGTAACACTGGAGACTCCACAGGAAGCCTCCGCTCTCAGAAAAATCGACACGGTCAACAATCATGCACTTGTTTTTAATCCGGTGATGTGGAGCGTCCACATAGGGCCCAAGTGACCTAACACCTTGTAACCAATCAGAACTAATAAGATAATTAAATCAGTAAGATAACTCTTTATTAATCCCAATGGAAAACAGTGGTCTAAACAAGACTGACACAAGCGACTTAAGTAAAACACCTTCATTCATTCATATTTTGACTGATCTATCGAGAAGAAGTCATAAATTTGGTCCTTTCTTAACCAATTAAGACTAGCTGCTACTCCAAGATGCAAAAATGTGGAGGAGGGACAGGCGTGGGAAACAAGGCATTAAACCATCAGCCTTGTTTATTTTTTTACCACGCTTTATATTAGACGGGATGGCTTATTCACTTTGTTGTTTACCATACGCACATGTAGTAATTGTTTATTTAGTCTCTGTGTCTATATTTTGCTATACATTGCCTGACCAGACATGTGCATGTCTATGTGCGAAAGAACATATTGTAAATGTATCCTCTAACCCCTAAAACTCTGTATATGCAGTATTATCATGCAGAAGAGATACTCACTATACTTATGGCCTAATACAAAACTGCCCCCTGGTGGTCAATACTCATACCTCAATAGAGGAAGCATGGAATAAAGTAACTATCTCTTGGCTTTTCTTACTACTCATAACTTAATAAGAAACATATGGTGAGCGTGGAGTAAGAGCAGTAGTAGAGAGATTTTTTTTTTATATTTGTAAACTGAAATATAACAAACCATGTTGAACAGTCATGCAGTCCGCTTTACCCACTAGACTTTAAAATTAATCTTGAATAGAAGAAAAAAATGATAAATTTTATAAAAAGATGATAATAATAATAAGATGAGGATAATAATCATTCTTTCAGTTAGAAGAAAGGAAATCAGTGAAACAGAGCGGAGACCCCTGTGTGATAAAAGTTACCGGCAGGAACATAACAGGTGCCGCTGACAAAAGACAAAGAGAGTCGGTGTGTGAGGTTTTGATCCAGAGAAGCCTGTTCCAGTCCGACTTGACAGACGGAGCCAAGATGTGACTGATAATGACAAAAGTTGAGTGCAGGAAAGACATGTGGAACGAAGAAGAACAAAAGATTTCTTTTAAAAGCCATATGTGGCCCTGCAGCTATTAAGACACACTGTCATGAAAATTCACAGCTTCAAATAATAGGATATATGCACAGGAATGGCTGGGAATTGCACAAAGCCTCTCTTAGAAACAACAAATCATAAAAGCAAAAGCAGGAGCTTTTCAATCAGAACCAGCTTGTTTTTTCTTTTGTTTTTAACTAAAGCCTATTCCTGAGGTAGAGACCTGCATCAGACCCCTACATCAGAAATAGACTAAAGCTGCTTCAAATATACCAAAAAAAAAAAAAAAAACTATGCGTTAGGGTATTGTTTAGAGTTTTCAATTAAAGGCCTACTCAGCAGCTTATTCGGGCAGACGAACAAAAAGCCTATAGCTTGTATTAAGCACTTGGATAGTGATTTGTACAGGCACACAAACAAACAGATGACTGATTAGTCCAACCAGGAAGTAGTTCCTGTTCCAGCACGGTGTCTCAAAAGAGAAGAACCAGATGAGGTAAAGATCCAAGCCTCGCCGTTTGAAGCGCTTTCTTACTTTGTGGCCTAAACCCAGCTTCTCACCTTCTGAGTTCAGGGTGATCAGGGTGACGTTGTTGGTGTTCTGCGCTGACGATTGGCCGCTATTGGAGACAGAGTCGCTGGCTTCTGATCCACTCTCCTGGTCCTCCTGGCTTTCTTCTGGACCTGGTACCTTTAGGACGATTGTTTTTTGTTTCCCTCGGCCCACCGTGCTGTCAGCCAAATATTCAGTTGTTACTGACTCACTAAACATATTACAAAAATCATGTGTAAGCGTCTGGTTTCACAACACACTCGGTGCGTTGAAATGACTTATTGCATTAATTAAAAAAAAAAAAAGCAAAATAAAACAGAAACCACAAAATGGTAATTAACCTTGTTTGGAAAGTAGCTGCCTAATTAAAGCAAGTTGACTGAACTCAATTTGGTTTCTTTCTAGTTTATATCTTGTATATATGCAAAAAGGGTAACACAATGATGACTAGCATACTGACATTGTAATAAATGATATGAGAGTGGAGAATTAAGAAACACAGAACAGTAATTGCAAAGGCCTTACTTGCTGAGAAGGTTTTCCAGTGAGTCTGTGGTGCGAGGAAGAGGCTCCTCTTGGCCTGTTTTAGGACGTTCGCTGCTCATTACCACGTTGGTCTGGGGCACCACACTGTCACAACCATCAGGAAGCTGTTAGTGACACTCAAGTGACACAAGACATATCTACATCTTGTAAAGACTTTATTAATGCTTCACTCACCAGCGAACCTTGTCACATGTCTGTGTAGCACCAAAAGGTGATCCGGCCACCATCTGCACCTGAATCGCCCCTGGGTTTTTCCCCATCACGGTGTCGAACTTGTCCTCCAAGGCCCGACACGTTGCCTCCAGCATCTGCAGCTTTGCCTCCATGTTGTCCAGCCTCTGGCAAATAGCCTGGCTAATGGACATTAGTAATGCCTGGAAACAGCCAAACAGATACCCACATTAAAAACAAACATTTATCAAAGTGTAGTGTTACACTCCCGTGTTACTCTCTCATTAATCTTTGATCTAACTGGAATTTATGCTTGTAGGAAAAAAAAGAAGTTCATAAACCCTTTGAAACTATGTGGATTTCTCCATAAATGGCTAGTAAAGTGTAATCTGGTCTTCATCTACACTAAATCGTAATGTACTAAAGGATTTAATAAAGAACACTCACAACACATCACAGTGCCGAACGGTTTAAATAATCAAGTTTATGAATGGAAAAAGCTATTGAATCCTCAAATTTATTGATTTGTTAAAAACACAAACACACACACACACACAAATACGTTTTTATTGGCAAATCCTGAACAAGACACTTTGTGAAGCTGCTGATCAGTACTAAACAATATTTGAAGAGCATTGTGTCCTGTTCCTTTTGACTAAACTGTCCACACATACTTGTTCTCATATGAACAGCCTGCTTCAGATCATAGCACAGAATTTCAAAGGGATTGATGTCAGTGAAATATGGCCATTCTGAAATGTGGAATTTATTCAGTTTGAGACACTCTGTTGTTAATTTCCTGATTTACTCATCGATTGATCATTCCTATGCTGCCTGGCCCAGCTTATTTTTAACTTCAGATTACAGACAGACTGGTGTGGACATTTGCGATGCAACATGGTAATGTATTGGTTTCCCAAAAGATTGCAAATTTTCCACAACAGAGGCGAGAAGGCAGTCAGGGATCATTCTATAGTGCGTCCCAAAAGTCTCTTAACTGCCTGACCACCTCATACTGAGATATCTGTCAGGAACGTTCACATACTTTTTAACAGCTTTAAATGTGTCACGTTTTACGACACAGCACTATTGAACTCTGTTAAATCTGTTACTTTTTGCTTAAAATGATATGTGCACACTGTGGGATGCTGTATTAAACCTCTCTATAGCTATTATACCATTAGAAGTGATGTTATGTTCTGATACGCCCACTCTGTTGGATTTCACTCATTATATACATACATCCATTCCACTACCGTGCCAAGCATGAGGGGAACCTACCAAGAACCTTGCAAGCACACAGACCCAAGGTAGGGAATACAACCCTTGACCCTGGAGGTGCCATATTCCTTATAAACAGTATTGTGCAAAAGCCTTAAGCCACCCCTCATTTCTTCACATTAAATCAAAGGATGTAGATTTAAAAAAGAAAAGATTTAAAACAAATGCTGCAAAGTGTCTAAACATAGAATTTAAAAATTGCTTGTTTAGGTAACAGCCTTATTCATAGTCTTATTTGCCTTCTTGACTGTACAAACCACTCAGCATTCAACATCAGCAGTAGACTAATCACCGGCATGATCATCTGCACCTGTTTCACGCTGGTTCATGCCTTACGTGTGGTGGTTTATATGCTTGCATGATTCATAGTTTAGTGTGTGGCTTAAAAAAATTTCTCTGAAACTGGTCAGGTGGGTGGGACTGGAATGAAAATGAGAACCAAAAACTTGCCAAAAACGACAATCATTCCTTAAGACTACATTTTTTTATTTTTTTATTTTTTTACAAAAAAAAAATGCTTCTTAGAAGCAAATTTAGGAGAAATGTGGGTGTCTGAAGACTGTTGCACAGTACTGTATACATGGTGTCGACTTAAAGGAGCCATTCATTCTGGAGTACACAGCAACTGTAACAAGACTAAATAATTAAAGCTTAAATATCAAGCTTACTTTAAGAGTCATATCCTGGTTGCTGCCGTCCATCCTTGCTCGCTTCCGTTCAGGCTTATCAGCATCATCATGGTTCTCCAAAACATCTAAAACAATGCCAAAGACCCCACACATAACACATCAGGCACACAACAAATGTACCAAATGATATAATCCAAACAAATTGGGACACCGTATAGGAAACTATAAAGACAGATGAATTAGAGTAATTAAATATAAATGGATACAGATGAAAATAAACTGGAAGGTAAATTTTAAAACATAGTTTTAATGTGAGATTGTGAGTGCTCTTAAATCTATAAAAAAAATTAAAGTAAATGTTTACCTTCAAAAACAGGATTGTTCCAAAAATGCAAGCAATTGGCTAAGTGTCACAGGTCCTGTGTAATGTATGTTAAAGCAGAGAAAGTGTAAAGCATTTCTTACCTGTATCATTTTCCTCATGGTTTAAGTCGGCCACAGCAATCTGGACTATCTCTACCAGATCTTGCTCAGACATCATTCAGGCCTAAGAAGCAAAGAAACAAGTAGTATACCTATTAACAAAACATGTTTTTCACATGTCTACATCATGCATCCGTCATTATTTTGCGTGTAAGAAATGACTAGGTTGTGGGGTCTCAGCTTCAGCCCTTTCAAATGATATACCTCAGAATTGCCTCCATCTTTATCTTACTTCGCATACTCATTTTCTTTTGATTCAGTGTTATAATAAATATGGGTCATGATCCATGTACAGTCAATTAAATTACAATTACAGTACACTACCAGTCAAAAGTTCGGACACACCTTCTTATTCCAGAATATTTCCTGATTTTTATTCCTCCCTACTTTATAAAACAATGCTGAAAGCATTAAAAATATGAAGTAATCTCCTTAAACAGTTGATATTGAGTTGTGTCTGTTACGTATGCACTGTGAAACCTTTATAACGGCTCTAATCTGAGGTGCTGGTTGTTAATTTGTGAATTCTAAGGCTGGTAACTCCAAATGAACTTCTCCTCTGTGGCAGAGGGATGTTTTGGTCTTGGTTCCCGAGATGATCTTCATTAAAGACAGTTTCATCATGGTGCTTGAGGGGTTTTGCAAACGCACTTGACAATACTGTTCTTGTAAGAACTATTGCAGACCAGCTGCCCTTTATGTTTTTAAATAACAACTGACTGTTGGTGTTGCTTGATTATATTTTGCCTTATGTGTTATTTCATAGTTTAAAAATAATAATAATCCAGTATCCTCCTAAAATGTAGAAAACAAATCAGACATTGTGTCCAAATTTTTGACTTTATGCTTGTGATAGAAATGATTTCCTTTCTGTCTGATTCATCTTTTACAAATTACTATTATAAATAACAATGTAAATATGATCGCAGATTTTGTAAAAATGTTACTGGGAGTCACCTTTAACTTAAAGAGATAGTTTGGGTTTCTTTAAGGCTGTTTTAAATTAATCATATAGTACATTACATTGGTCGTCAAAACTTCCTGGCTCTGCACACTTACTGTGAAGTTTGCATCCTGGAACCCAAGTAAAAAGTATGTAATCAGGGCCAAATACCACAATCCTAATTTTGTGCATAAACACACTCCGATGTTCAGCTGAGACTCATATGAAGCTTCTGCAGTCCCACTGAGCTAAATCAAGTTTAAACAAATTTAATTGAACACTACTAATTCTGCCAAAAAGAGTGATCAAATATCCATCCATATTTTTGCCAGAAGGATTTCAAACACATCTGCTAAATGAAGCTTGCTAAAGGGAAATTCAATAGAATATTAGGCTGCATTTATGTTTTTTTTAAAAAAAACTGTGCTAAAAATAAATGAAAACTTGTGCACCAAATTCTTTTTTTTTTTCTATTAATGTATATTGTGAACAGACTGTTCATCTGAAAACCATTTCTGCTTTCCAGACTTGCTACATTCAAACAAACACCGATTTAGTACGGCACATCCATGAATGATTAATTCATCTAAGAATGATGACTAAATGACGTATAGGTTTATCTCTAGACATGACCATTTAAAACAATTTGTTATTAAATTCCTGGCCATATTTGTCCCCATTATAAATGCTGCCAGTTATACTTTGTTGTATGGCAACAAATTCATTAACCCCCCCCCCCAAAAAAAAACACAATTTCAACTATATACAATATTCCAAAAAGAATAATACAGTTAGTTAGCTGGTCTCATTCTGTGTGTATTCGGCATTGCAGTTCATTTTAATGTTGTTAAATTAGAGTGGTTGAGATCAGGGGGCTCCGAATGCTTTTCACTTTGTGCACAATGGCATTGCCATTAGCTCTTTAGTCACAATGAGGGGTAATCCTAATGCTACAATGCATTCGTAACCGTAATGTGCTTTCAACTTTGGGGCAACCAAGGTCAGCTGGCCTCACTATAGTCGCAGCGAGATTCAAATGAGATTTCAGGGTCTAAGGTTGTTTTCAAACCTGTAGTTTCTTTGCACTTGAGTAAGAATGTAAACTCGTTAAGAAGATATGTGTTCTGTGCTGATGAATATTCCTATGAAAGAAATTTGCTCTTAAGCATCGGCAACAAACCAAACAAGACTATGCCAACAAATGCTAAATTGACTTAAAAACCGCTTCACACTTTGCAAAGAACATATATTGACAATGTACAGTAATAAGCAAATAAGCAAAACAAATGAGGAAGTATTGAGCTTGTTTAATGTAATTCTGAATTTTAACAAGTTGTTAACCTGAATGTGTTTGGTGTTCAGGAGCATTTTAGCTTTAGTCTTGGAGTACTGCTTGCAGTTAATCCGGATCAAGATCAGACCATGTTTTCAACTGTTCCACGCTTAATTTAGGACCAAACCAAGAGCACATCCACTCAGGGACTTGTTGCAGATTTTATGGTTGCTGTGTTCACACCTGCCCAGAAAAACTGCCCCAGAGGGGGGAAACTAACCATAATTAGATTCAATTGAGCTAAACAAAACAGGTGAGAAAGTTATTATACAGGATATCGCAAATGTCTCCATAAACAAAGCATTAGCACCTGGGACAGCTTCCCAATCCAAAACAAGCAAGATTTGGTTCACCACTAAAGACATTTAGCCAAATTTCTATTTTTATTCTATTTTATTTTGTAACTTTTGTAAATTTGTTTATTATAACCTATTTTTTTATATTGAAAATTCTATCTTTTTTTTTATTGTATTCTCTATTGCATTTTTTTAATGTAGTGAAATCTTTGTATTCTATTTTATCTTTCTACTTTAGACCACAAACATTCATTTAAGCATTTCACTGCATATCATACTATGTATGCTTGTGTACGCGGAGACATAAAACTTAAATTTTACATTGGTTCTGCTTCTCAAAGTTTCTAGGTACTCTATCCAGCTCTAATGATTTGTTTATTGCTATGATATGTTTAAGCCATTGTTTTAAGTCACAATCTGTGCTTTTACATAGTATTGTCTTTTTCAACAAAAATTCTGACAAAAAATAATTTCAATGAACAAATCTGTAATAAAGAGGGGCTGATAATTTAACGGATTGGCGATAGTATTAACAAATTTAATATCTGTTAACCTCTGCTAAAATGTTGACATTACTCATTTGGCAACTACTTTATTCAACATTAGTTACAATCAAGCCAATCATAGGAATGTAAATGTTTAAAAAACTAGCGCACAGAATTAACACAGAATTGGTCGATGACGCAAAAAATAATAATAATAATAATCTGCTCGTATGGAAGTGGTGTGTTAACTGTGCATTTGGGTTTGGAGATATGTCAACTACTGAAATATGGGAATGACATCACAAAAATTCAGAACCCTTAAAATAAAATAAAAAATTTAGGTCAAAGGAACAGCCAAAAAACACCATAAAATTCTGTATCTGTACTATTTCTTTGCTTATAAGACCCCTTTTTTTCTCAGTCACGTTTGTATACTTGGTTAAAATTCAATTTAGTTAATGAACATTCAGATCATCATATTTTAAGGGTTGTGCAGAAAAATTGGTTGTCACCCTCTATTGTACAATTCTGAGCCCTATAATAAATATATATATTTTTTTTTTTTACAGAAAAACAAAAAATTACTAAATGCTTAGATGAGTACAAAGGGATACAAACTGTGAAGGACCTGCAGCAGTAATTTTGTTGTGCAAGGGTTTGCACTTTTAACCTTTCGATCATTAGCTTGTCTTGCAACATACATAGTTTAGAGATGCAAATGTATGGCTTACAGCCTGAAAAGCAGAAAGCAGCCTATGGCCGTCCCTCTCACAGTGGGGTCTGTGAGTGTGTGTGTGCACTACAGTCAATCACAATGCAACATCATAAAAGACAGCTAATCTGAGTTACTGTTATCCTTAATAACAAAAATAGATATGGTATCACTTTTAAACAACTTGAAATGGTCTTGAGTAAACAAATATGTGCTGAGGGGTCTCTATGGAATTTATTTTTCAAATTGAGGGGACTCTTGACTTCATAGGTTTAAGAACAGCTGGGCTAGGAAGACATTACGCTAAATCTTTAATTAATCCTAAAGAAAATTATTAGTGTGCATTTCCAGCCTACTCATATTCGAGATGTATTATCAACGTACCATCTGAATGTAGTGATAGAATGTCCATAATCATTTTATTCGTTCAAATAAGACAAAAAATGTATCAGTTACTATACACACACACACATATCTATATATAATGTGTTTCTCTTCTTTTTTCCACAGAGCTGCACCAACTCTGGAGGCCATAATGACCACTGGAAAAATAGCATAATAAATGTTAAAATATTATTAAACCTTATTATTAGAAACCTTGTTATCCATTAACCAGCAGGCAGCGTCCAACACACAAGGTCAGTGATAATGGCGGTGAAGAGGCTAACCCTGCTGGTGTAAGCTAGCTAACATGGACAACACCATCATTCCATTACACTGCTGTCTTTGCTAACTAAGCGCGCTAACACACACAGTTAAATGAATTACGCGCGCTTGAAGCTTATACTGTTTTCCTTATCGTTAGCAAAACTAGCCTAGCAAGCTAGCCGACCCTGCTACGTGCCCCTAATTTTAAACACCAACAGAACGATGACAAACATTCGCACAAAATATCTCTTTCAACCGTCTTAGCCACTACAAGCAAGTCCAAATCATGACAAATTAAGAATTAACCTGTGCTAACCGTAGCTAATGCTAAACACAGCTAGCAGGATAGCCAGCGCGCGCTAAGTCTGAGCAGTGTGTGTGCAACAATAACGCAAACAGCGGAGTAGATGCGGCGTTAAAAGGCCTGGAGCTGTCCCGCGACATTACATACACCAAAAGCGCACAAAACGAGAAGAGCGATCGCTGTCTTTAATTTTAAAAGCGGTGAAATCGTGACTCAGCACGAGCGCGCCGGTCCCGACAGACCGCCGCTGTGCCACACTGGGTTAGATTACCGTGTGAATGATGAATTCTCGTGTTGTTTTGTAGAGATTTCGGTAATGGCGTCCTTCCTCGCGAGAGAAGAGATTCTGCACGAGCTCCACGCCTTCCTCTGAGCTCCACTGCGCTCTAAAGCCGAAGAGGACAATGTCAGTACTGCAGCCCTGTCTGCACCTCAAACCCATTCCCTCACGCAGTGTACTGTACAACCTTCTTACTGTTCTCTCTGAAATAAAGCTCCTTACTGATTTGTTTTGGAAAATTTCAAGCCATGATACACTATTTGCACAAAAGTAATTACCCAAGCCTGTTAATTAATTATTGGGTTTAATCAGGCCCCTTATCCCCAGTGAAGGGCAATCTTAATGCTTTAGTAACCAAGGCATCTTGGACAATGCTCTGCTTCCAACTTTGTGGCAACAGTTTGGGAAAAGCCCTTTTCTATTCCAACATGACTGTACTACAGTGCACAAAGCAAGGACTATAAAGAAATGAATTTGGTGTGGAGGAACTTGACTGGCTCGCAGAGAGCCCTGACCAGACCCCCACCGTACAACTTTGAAATGAATTTAAACAGAGATTGCGACCCAGGCCTTCTCGTCCAACATCAGTGTCTGAATAGATAAATGCTCTACAGAAATAATGGCCACAAATTCCATACAGAAACACTCCAAAATCTTGTGGACAGACTCTGAAAAAGACTTGGACTTCATATCATCCGGTATGATAAACGCAGATGTGTCTCTGGCAGACGAGCTGAACACTTTCTATGCTCGCTTCGAGGCTGCAGCTAAAGACGCTAGCGATGCTAATGCTAGCGGCGCTAACGGCTGCAGACAGGAAGTCACTGCCAGCACCGGAAGCGCGTTCATCATCACCGAGCATGACGTGAGGAGAGCCTTCAAGAGAGTGAACACCAGGAAAGCAGCAGGACCAGACGGCATCTCAGGCCGTATTCTCAGAGCCTGCGCAGACCAGCTAGCACCTGTGTTCACTGAGATATTCGACATCTCTTTATCTCAGTCGGTGATCCCCACATGCTTCAAAGAGTCCATCATTGTTCCTGTCCCAAAGAAACCTCATCCTGCTTCCCTCATTGACTATCGCCCTGTAGCCCTCACCTCAGTAGTGATGAAGTGCTTTGAACGCCTGGTCAGAGACTTCATCATCTCTTCACTACCAGACACACTCGACCCACTACAGTTCGCTTATCGTCCAAACCGTTCCACGGATGATGCAATCTCTTATCTCCTCCATACATCTCTCACTCACCTGGACACTCGGAGGGGGAATTATGTGAAAATGCTCTTCATCGACTACAGTTCTGCATTTAATACCATAATTCCCTCCACACTTACCACCAAGCTGGAGCACCTGGGACTCAGCTCATCAATGTGTCAGTGGATCTCCAATTTTCGGACTGGCAGACCACAGGCAGTAAGGATGGGCGGACATGTCTCAGCCTCCCTCACTCTCAGCACTGGAGCCCCCCAGGGTTGTGTTCTGAGCCCCCTGCTGTACTCTCTGTACACCCACGACTGCCCGGCCACTACCAGCTCCACCACCATCATCAAGTTTGCTGACGACACTGTTGTGGTGGGCCTGATCACGAACAACGATGAGACGGAGAACTCAATCTGGAGCACTAGTGCCAGAGAAACAATCTCCTCCTGAACGTCAGTAAGACAAAGGAGCTGATAGTGGACTTCAGTACAAAGCAGGTGAGGAACTACCAGACCCCCGTCATCAACAGGAGCCCAGTGGAGAGAGTGGACAGCTTCAGATACCTCGGTGTTCACATCACGCAGGACCTGGCATGGTCCTGTCACATCAACACCGTGGTAAAAAAGGCCCGGCAGCGTCTCTACCACCTCAGACGCTTGAGAGACTTTAGACTGCCCTCCAAGGTGCTCAGGAATTTCTACTCCTGCACCATAGAGAGCATCCTGACGAGAAATATCACGACCTGGTTCGGGAACAGCACCATGCAGGACAGACGAGCTCTACAGAGGGTGGTGCGATCAGCTGAGCGCATCATCCGCATCGAGCTCCCTGACCTGCACTCGATCTACAGCAAGCGGTGCTTGACCAAGGCCAGGAAGATCGTGAAGGACCTCAGCCACCCCAATAACGGACTGTTTACTCTGTTGCGGTCTGGGAAGCGATTCCGCTCCTTGAAGGCCAACACAGAGAGACTAAGGAGGAGCTTCTTCCCGCAGGCGATAAGGTCTCTCAACCACAACCACGAACTAACACAATCTTTTCATAATTGATCAAATCTATCAATCTTTTTACATCCATGAACACTATGGACAATTACACGCTCACCTTCCTTCATATCTACACTACATTTTGTACATTTACATCCTGGACCATTGCACAAAGACACTTTAATAACTTTGCACACCTACCTTCACAACTACACTACATGTTTACGTTTACATCCTGGACCAGTGCACAAAGACACTTCAATAACCTCTGCACAAAGACACTTTGTTCTATGCATATTTGCACACCCAGTACAGTATATTTCAATTTGTACAGTATATTTCTATTTTTATGCATATCATATTTCTATGTACAGTATATTTCTATTTTTATGCACATCATATTACTATTTTTATTTTTAGTTCTATTTTTCCTAGCACATTTCTATTTTTATTTTTAGTTCTATTTTCTCCTAGTTTAATTAAATTTTTTTATTTACTTTCTATCGTATTCTTTTATTTATATTTATTTCTTATTTGTAAACTTTAATTCTCTTTTAGGGTCAATAGCAGTCGTATAATGCATTTCACTACATTTCTTACTGTGTATGTTTGTGTATGTGACAAATAAAATTTGAATTTGAAATTTGAATTTGAATTTTATAGCTGCAAAAGGAGAATCATACATATATGTCACATACATACAATTTAATTGCAGGTTGGGCCAAATACTTTTGTCCACATAGTGTACAGTATTTTATTCCGCTGAATTGACCATTCTTACATGAACATAACACATATTATAAACCATGGTCAGGCTGGTTTAGTTGGGAAATGAAATTATGCAAGGTGTCTGAGCAAGAAAAAGTAGACTAATAATAATTAAATACTTTATTAATTTCAAAGGGAAATTGTAATTTTTTTAATAAAGTATATATGTATGTACAGGTCCTTCTCAAAAAATTAGCATATTGTGATAAAGTTCATTATTTTCTGTAATATACTGATAAACATTAGACTTTCATATATTTTAGATTCATTACACACAACTGAAGTAGTTCAAGCCTTTTAATTGTTTTAATGTTTCCTATTCATATTCTTAGGTCACGAGCAGTTGTCTAAGCATTTCACTGCATATTGTACTGTGTATGACTGTGTATGTGACAAATAAAATTAGAATTTGATTTGAATTTGAATATTGATGAAAAATTTGCATATTTCATCCGACCAATAAAAGAAAAGTGTTTTTAATACAAAAAAAGTCAACCTTCAAATAATTATGTTCAGTTATGCACTCAATACTTGGTCGGGAATCCTTTTGCAGAAATGACTGCTTCAATGCGGCGTGGCATGGAGGCAATCAGCCTGTGGCACTGCTGAGGTGTTATGGAGGCCCAGGATGCTTCGATAGCGGCCTTAAGCTCATCCAGAGTGTTGGGTCTGGCGTCTCTCAACTTTCTCTTCACAATATCCCACAGATTCTCTATGGGGTTAAGGTCAGGAGAGTTGGCAGGCCAATTGAGCACAGTAATACCATGGTCAGTAAACCATTTACCAGTGGTTTTGCACTGTGAGCAGGTGCCAGGTCGTGCTGAAAAATTAAATCTTCATCTCCATAAAGCTTTTCAGCAGATGGAAGCATGAAGTGCTCCAAAATCTCCTGATAGCTAGCTGCATTGACCCTGCCCTAGATCAAACACAGTGGACCAACACCAGCAGCTGACATGGCACCCCAGACCATCACTGACTGTGGGTACTTGACACTGGACTTCAGGCATTTTGGCATTTCCCTCTCCCCAGTCTTCCTCCAGACTCTGGCACCTTGATTTCCGAATGACATGCAAAATTTTCTTTCATCCGAAAAAAGTACTTCGGACCACTGAGCAACAGTCCAGTGCTGCTTCTCTGTAGCCCAGGTCAGGCGCTTCTGCCGCTGTTTCTGGTTCAAAAGTGGCTTGACCTGGGGAATGCGGCACCTGTAGCCCATTTCCTGCACACGCCTGTACACGGTGGCTCTGGATGTTTCTACTCTAGACTCAGTCCACTGCTTCCGCAGGTCCCCCAAAGTCTGGAATTGGTCCTTCTCCACAATCTTCCTCAGGGTCCGGTCATCTCTTCTCGTTGTGCAGCGTTTTTTGCCACACTTTTTCCTTCCCACAGACTTCCCACTGAGGTGCCTTGATACAGGACTCTGGGAACAGCCTATTCGTTCAGAAAGTTCTCTCTGTGTCTTACCCTCTTGCTTGAGGGTGTCAATGATGGCCTTCTGGAGTCAGGTCGGCAGTCTTACTCATGATTGCGGTTTTGAGTAATGAACCAGGCTGGAAGTTTTTAAAAGCCTCAGGAATCTTTTGCTGGTGTTTAGAGTTAATAAGTTGATTCAGATAATTAGGTTAATAGCTCGTTTAGAGAACCTTTTCATGATATGCTTATTTTTTGAGATAGGAATTTTGGGTTTTCATGAGGTGTATGCCAAAATCATCAATATTAAAACAATTAAAAGGCTTGAACTACTTCAGTTGTGTGTAATGAATCTAAAATGTATGAAAGTCTAATGTTTATCAGTATGTTACAGAAAATAATGAACTTTATCACAATATGCTAATTTTTTGAGAAGGACCTGTATGGATGTATGTATGTATGTATGTATCTATCTATCTATCAATCTATATCATTTTCCTTCTTTAACTGCAATCATGCCTTATCAACATGGTTTTCTGGTTTCCCGCAACCCCAACATCTACTGTATGAGTGACTAATCTAAATTGCCTCTAGGTGTAAATATGGGTGTACATTTGAGGAAAGGGGAAAACAAACAAACAAATAAATACCTAAAGGGATTCTCTCTTGTTTTTTGTTAACAATTTAGATAACTATTATGAGTAAAATGTATAGTCAGTGCTATTGATATAATAAGCTACTATGACTGTACAGCATGTTGACTCAATTTCAGCAAATACTAGTATTTAAACATTATTAATGTTAAAGTAAATTAGTGCTACTTTGTTTACTGTAGATGTTGTGAGCCAGCAAGTGAATTTGATGTCACTTGCTGAGCTTGAGTGGGAATTCAGGGTGTTTTTTGGTCTAGTCGGCAGTTAGAAATTACATGTTACTGAGCCAAGGAGCTGCCAACCCACTGCCTGCTTTACCACAATGCCACCTCATGTTATAACTTCCTTATCACTTAAATAAATTAAGTAATAAACTGGTGAGTTGTTGCATTAAAAGTAGTAAAACATGTAGTAGAGTAAAACTGTTAATAATAATAATAATAATTCAGTCTCTTTCCCGATCATCTTTAGGTGGATTGAATAATTTATATTTATCAATATACTTTTTGAACAGATTTTCTTACATAAGATTTTCTCGCATAAAGAACACAGCAATAAAGCTACTACAACTGTAATTTACTTATATATACAGGGCATGGTATCTAGAACTAGTGCATGTTTCCAATTTAATATCATAAATTTAAAACAAGTCAGCACTTAACCAAGATGATCTAGTATATAGACCAAACATCAATATTTAAGTGTAAAACGTATATTTAATGTATTTGCTGGCATATAAATACCATTAATAATGCTTACATGTTTTTACCCCAAAATATAACCTTTTTTTATTTAAAAAGAATAAAAAATAATACAGTGTAACTGACTTGTAATACTGATATTTATTTGCCTATATTTGTTACTTCCCTGTTCACATACTTATTGTAGTACTTTGACTTAACTGCGTACATTGTCACTCATTATTCCATGTTCCATCGTGATGTCCCATACCTTCTACATTTAAATTTTGGCAGATACTCTTATCTAGAGCGACTTACATTTGTATCTTATTAGACAGCTGAGCAGTTGAGGGTTAAGGGCCTTGCTCAAGGGCCTAACAGTGGCAACTTGCTGGTTGTGGGGTTTGAACCTGGGATCTTCCGAACTGTAGTCCAATTCCTTAACCTGGTAGCTGAGCTACCCCTGGCCGTCTAAACTAGTTATTTTTCCCTTTCATATCCATGTTTATGTTTTCTAAATTATCTTATTTGTGTTCCCCACACTCCTGTCTACAATGTAATTTAAAGGAACGAGTGTATTTTATGCTGTATAAAAATTCTTGTTCGCATCCCATTAATAATTATTGTGATTCACACAAAAAAATCTAAACACACATAACAATAAACAATGAAAATGCAGCACAGTGTGTTAATTTTGATTTATTACTCTCAGAAACTAGTACTATTATCATTTAAAGAGCTTTTGATCAGGATCAGTTTGTACAATGTAGAATTCCTCGATAGGACTGCTCGATCCAGATGTCCAACAACTGTCTCTGCAAGTATAAATCATAACAGTTCCAAACTCAACTGCAAGCTCTGTGGAGGCAAAGAAAAGGGAGAGAGAGAGAAAATCAAGTCTCTACAACACATTTGCTAACATTTTATACATTCATGGGAATTTTAATCTATCATTTTTGCATCATTACCTTGAAAGGGAAATGCCAAAGTTTGTAAAATGCAAGCAGTTTGTTACTAAGGAAGTATAAGTGAAAAAAGCATAAATTCAGAATCTTACCGGTGCTGTTCTTTACACATTACTGGCAAGGCTTTAAAAAAAATCAGACAAAATATAGAGTATGTATCAGACAAACCTAAACTTAGACGTGCACTCCGGAGCAAACTGACCAGTGCTGGCATTAATTGAAATTCAAACACTCTAGGACTGCCACATTGTGCGCAAGGAGGCACCATCTGATTTACATTTGAAGGAGGCTCCATTATAAATAATGGCGTCCCACTCCAACTGTACCTGGAAGATCCAAAAATAATATATTTAACTATTGGTCTGATACCATGTGAACACACAACATGAAATGAAAGCAATCCTGACTTATTTCATGAGCAATCCTGACTTATTTCAGTGGCAATCAAAGTAAAAAAAAAAAAATCAAAGTAAAACTAGGTGAGATAAAATGCCTACAGACAATATCTGGTGAGTGAACATAACAGCTGTTACCCAGCATGCCGTTCTGAACAATCAGCCTTTAAGGGTCATTGATAACAAGGGAATACATTGTAATAAAAACAACAGGGTACTTTACTAAAGCTGTATGGAAGCACTTTTTGTATGGTGAAAGAAGAAGAAAAAAACTCTTCTGCACTGTAATTTACTCGAGCCAAGGAAACAAACATATCTAGCTAAAAAAAATAAACTCAAATTGTTAACATTATAAAGAATAAATTACACTTTAGGCTCGGTCTGAAGAAACTGCTATCAGTGCATCACTACATCTAACCAGACACACACGCAAACATGAATTACTACAGTTACTGAAAGAATATCAACATTTTCTTTGAGCTCTGGATATCATTACATGTTTACGCTATAATTACTCTATTGCCACAGACATGAGAATTTCTGCTGTAGCGGTTTCTGTTATAGCTGTGGTTGCACTTATTGGTTATTATGTCTTGCTTTCTTTCATCGAATATTAAACTCGCATAAAGTCAGGGGTTAGGGGTAAAAACGTTAAGCATATTAATCATCCAACCAAAAAACAGGGTCATATTTGCTAATGGAAAATGATTAGTCAGCATTATCTAATCTCTCTGACCATAAAATGGTGTGCAGGGTCATTTCTTTTTCCATGCCTCATTAGTAATAATGCCTGTAATTCACAATGTATGCTTACTGTTATCCTAATTTAAGTTGAAAAAGACCATAATGTAGGACTTCAATGTAAAAGTTCTTCATGGGAACTGAAATCCAAACCTCAAAGAGGACACAGCTGGTTTTTAGCTCATCTCCAAAGGTTTGCCTATTATCCGTCATCTTATTAAACTCACCGAAGTACTTGTTCTGGACAGAGGGAAATCCTCTTCATAAAACTGGAGAAGACTGCATCGCCATGTTTGGCGTTGGATTTTTCATATGCCTCCTCCCTGCCTTCACTTTCACTGCTGGACAATGCAATTAAAATACCAAAAGATTAAAGTCACATTTAAGATGAGTTAAACATCTTAAATGTTAAAAAAAAAAAAAAAAAAAAATAATAATATATATATATATACACACACACACACAGTACTATAACCATGACATTAATTTAACATGAAGTTATGTTTAAAATGCAGGCTGGTGATTCAGGTAATAATTTCATGTGGTTTTTATTGTAGGTAATCATACCTCAATTTAAACAAACATTTTCTAGGATAAAATTCCCATCGGCTTTATTGAACTGAGTCAAAATGCAAAGTTGTTGGTTTTTTTTGTGGAAAACCAGACACTTTGATTAATACAAAATCCAGCAAGACATGATTGGGGCCCAGCGTCTCTTTGACAACATAAGGAGAATGAAATTCATCATGGTGATTGCTCTTCTCTAGAGAAAAGCAGTAATTTGGCTTGCACTTTTCCTTTAGCTGCTTTTGTTTAAAATGAATCAATTCAGACCAGAAGACAATTGTGAGCAAGTGCAACATTGGCCCTGTTTTTTATCCAAGCTGTTTCTCATTAAATCTCTCTTTGATTCTATTAGCTGAGCTCACTTGAGGCAAATAGCAATAAACACATCAAGACACATGGCAACATGCTTAAATTAACATGAACCATTTAATATGCAGTAAAAAAAACCTACATTTTCACCTTTTTATGTAAATTATACTTGCAATAACTACTGAATGTTGTATACCTAATATCGTTTAGCAATGGGTGGCAATTCACTCCAGAGTCAATTTTTATTATTATTACTTTTTTATTTACAGTTATTCAAAAATGATCCACACTCTGTTTATATTAAATTTTCCATTGCCTGCACTCTCTTATCAGCGGCTCTGTGTTCTAGGCTCCCCAGTCACTGAACATGTCACATCAGTTCATTTGTGCAGAGCAAAATTGTGGTGCGAGCAAAAATGGATACCTCACATGCGATTTGCACGGAAGAAGAGATTTTTTACAAAGATTATTTTTTTGTGTGTGTGGTCAGGGGTGTACCTGGTGCCCGAAACAACTCATAGAGAAGCGTAAACAGAAGTGTTTGGATTTGTCTTTTTTAAAAGTTAAGTCAAATAAATTCTACAGCCAATGTCTAAATCATTTTAACTCAACCTCGTAAAATACTAACATGATCTGATAAAAGAATCAAAACTATACCCACCATGCAATCTCCCCGACAGCTACGCCCTCCCTCTCCTCATACTCCTTTAGCAGTTTGTTGGCATGCTCCAGGTCTTTTTGGCCCACAAGATCCGTCTCCTCCACCACACTGATATAAAACGACTGAAAGGTGGGAATATCTGTAGGTGATTCAGCATCCTTAACACCTGCTGACCTGCTGATACAAAGTTCTTGAAGTCTGGTGCTGACATCCAGGCTCTCTGTAAAGTTACCTATCTCTGACTGAGCTGTACCAGTCTGTCCACTGCCCACATTCTTCTCAGAGTCCATTCCCCAGTCATCAGCATCATCACACCAGTCTGTAGTGGAAAATGATGTTGTCATAGAGCTCTGACACACAGAAGGCTGTTTTGTCTCAGACTCCAAACACTGTGACCGGAGTGCTTTCCAGCTATACAGAAGAACAATCCAACAGAATGAAACATTAACTCTGAAACTGCATCAAACTAACTAACTTTTCATTAAACCTAGAAGTGATCGCTTACCTTCCCAGCTTGCCGTGACACTCAGGAGAAGTGCAGGCAAACACATTAATGGTGCGGTGATACAGAGAAACCGCAAGGGGGCAGTATACCTGAACGACATGACCAAGGAACCTGCCACAAAGCTGGCACTGGTTATGTGGATTAGATACACCAGGTACAAGGTCCTGAAAAAATAGAACAAAGTGCACGTCAGTGAAGAATGCTATAAACATACAGGTGAAGCCATGAGTTATAGTTAAAAGCTGGCCTGTATTTATTTTATTAGAGTAACAGATTTTGTATCTTATTTTCTATATTTTTCAGATATTTTTTCTTTTATTGTATATTTCTTTTATTGTACAGTTGTTATTTAATTTTAATTTTATTTGATTATTTCTTAGTTAAATTTACCTTGTTTTCTTTTTCATATTTATTTTCTATTCATAGTCTTTTATTTTAAGGTCACGGGCAGTTGTCTAAGCATTTCACTGCATATCATACTCTGTATGACTGTGTATGTGACAAATAAAATTTAAATTAAACTAAATTTAAATTGTATTTATTTATTTAAAAACACCCATTGACATTATCAAATAAATACTGCATAATTCTCATCTTGGAGATTGATTAGGAATCTATTAAACACTTTGGGTTTAATAAGAGGGCTCAGCTTCTTGTTGAAGCATTTGGCAATACCAGTATTAGTTAAACCTGACTATATGCAATCCGCTGTACAAAAGCACCAACATGCTTTTTACAAACGTTATTTGCTCTTCTGGATGCACAATACAGTTACCTGCACTACCTCTTCTGATGCGCAATACAGTTACCTGCACTACCATGCACACTCACTTTATGTACAGTGCAAATTTGTTACATATACTTAGATTTTTTTTCAGTTTTTTATTTAATCTGTCTAGTTATTAAATGTTGCAAAACTTATTGTGTAAAGTGTCATATCTATAACAAATGTACAGATTTTTTGGTATGTACTTTAAAAGCCACTAACAGCCAGAATCAAATTCCTTGCGTGTCAACATTCTTAAATAAAACCTAATTTTAATTCAAAATCAATTACTGTGATAATGATTTATTAATGAATTGTATCAAAAACTATATTCTGTGTCATAGATTTTAATAACCTATAAATGTAAAATCATTTCCACAAACAATCACATAATGATACATGTAAAGTAATAACATATACATATAACATACAAAAGTATAAAACTATGTACTATAACATATTGTTAATTTGTTCTGTTTCTTAATTTTTCACCAAACTGACACATTAGATTAAAGTTGATATTATTTCTTTCCTGCTTGTTTTTTTTTTTTTTTTAGATTTGGACCACTGAAAATATACTACATGGACAAAAAAAAAATATTTGCCCAATCCTGTTAATTGTTAAATTCGGGTGTTTCAATCAGGCTCCTTGTCCCCTGAGATAGGCAATATTAATGTTTCAGCATACAAAGACATCTTGGACAATGTTATGCTTCCAAATTTAAGGCAAAAGTTGGGGGAAGGCCCTTTTCTATTTCAACATGACTTCACCCCAATGCACAAAGCAATGACTATAAAGACATGGGTTTGATGAGTCTGGTTTGAAAAAAAACTCATTAAACCATAACGTGCCCGCACTGAGCCTTGACCTGATTAACTTGAACAGGGATTGTGAGCCAGGCCTTCTCGTCCAACATCAGTGTCTGACCTCATAAATGCACTACAGCCATGAATGGACATGGACTCCCAGAGAAACACTCCAAAAGCTTGTGGACAGCCTTCCAAGAAGAGTGGAAGCTATTATAGGACCAACTCCATACTGAAGTATAAAGTGTGCAGTTTACATTGTCACGTGTACTATAGCACATAGTTTATATAAGCATAAAGAGTGCAGAGCTGCAGTGGTACAAATTAGATGAATATAGATGTGCTGAATTACCATATTACCATACATCAGACATACAGTCGTGGCCAAAAGTTTTGAGAATGACACAAATATTAGTTTTCACGAAGTTTGCTGCTAAACTGCTTTTAGATCTTTGTTTGAGTTGTTTCTGTGATGTACTGAAATATAATTACAAGCACATCATAGGTTTCAAAGGCTTTTATCGACAATTACATGACATTTATGCAAAGAGTCAGTATTTGCAGTGTTGGCCCTTCTTTTTTAGGACCTCTGCAATTCGACTGGGCATGCTCTCAATCAACTTCTGGGCCAAATCCTGACTGATAGCAACCCATTCTTACATAATCACTTCTTGGAGTTTGTCAGAATTAGTGGGTTTTTGTTTGTCCACCCGCCTCTTGAGGATTGGCCACAAGTTTTCAATGAGATTAAGATCTGGGGGGTTTCCAGGCCATGGACCTAAAATTTCAACGTTTTGGTCCCCGAGCCACTTAGTTATCACTTTTGTCTTATGGCACGGTGCTCCATCGCGCTGGAAAATGCATTGTTCTTCACCAAACTGTTGTTGGATTGTTGGAAGAAGTTGCTGTTGGAGGGTGTTTTGGTACTATTCTTTATTCATGGCTGTGTTTTTGGGCAAAATTGTGAGCCCACTCACTTAAATGAGAAGCAACCCCAGACATGAATGGTCTCAGGATGCTTTACTGTTGGCATGACACAGGACTGATGGTAGCGCTCACCTTTTATTCTCCGGAGAAGCCTTTTTCCAGATGCTCCAAACAATCGGAAAGAGACTTTATCTGAGAATATGACTTTGCCCCAGTCCTCAGCAGTCCATTCACAATACTTTCTGCAGAAGATCAATCTGTCCCTGATGTTTTTTTTTTGGAGAGAAGTGGCTTCTTTGCTGCCCTTCTTGACACCAGGTCATTTTCCAAAAGTCTTCACCTCACTGTGCGTGCAGATGCGCTCACACCTGCCTGCTGCCATTACTGAGCGAGCTCTGCACTGGTGGCACTCCGATCCCACAGCTGAATCCTCTTTAGGAGACGATTTTGGCGCTTGCTGGACTTTCTTGGATGCCCTGAAGCCTTCTTAACAAGAATTAAACCTCCTTCCTTGAAGTTCTTAATGATCCTATAAATTGTTGATTTAGGTGCAAACTTAGTCACCATAATATCCTTGCCCGTGAAGCCATTTTTATGCAACGCAACGATGGCTGCACGCGTTTCTTTGCAGGTCACCATGGTTAACAATGGAAGAACAATGATTTCAAGCATCACCCTCCTTTTAACATGTCAAGTCTGCCAATCTAACACAATCAGCCTGACATAATAATCTCCAGCGTTGTGCTCGTCAACATTCTGACCTGAGTTAACAAGATGATTACTGAAGTGATCTCGGCTGGTCCTTTAATGACAGCAATGAAATGCAGTGGAAAGGTTTTTTTGGGATTAAGTTAATTTTCATGGCAAAGAAGGACTATGCAATTCATCTGATCACTCTTCATAACATTCTAGAGTATATGCAAATTGCTATTATAGAAACCGAAGCAGCAACTTTTCCAATTTCTAATATTTATGTAATTCTCAAAACTTTTGGCCACAACTGTAGATTTAGAACTTAAATGCAGAATGAGATACATTACAAATACATACCACACAAATAATGAAACTACAAACACACAAACACAAGTATTAGAACAGAAGTATTCTAACACAACAGTATTAGAATATATAACACAACATATTTATGAAATTATGACGCAGTTTCCGCTGTGCGCTAAGCCAAACCGGAAACAGTCCCTGCTCTGGTTTTATAACGTTTCAGCGTTAAGTTTGTTTTTGACATGAACTCGTGGGTTAATAAATTACACAAATATACTCCGAGATTTATAATTACGTATAATTATAAATCTATAAATACGTGTGTGTCTCTGAAATGTTGATTTATTTTATCCACTCTGAACCTTTAGACACTGGTCTTTAGCTAGACTTTACACCTTCAGCCTGATTAGCGAACCCAGACTCTCCGCTGTCCAGTGACCAAACTCTCGGTCATTTCACCCTATATATTACACACCCAACCTACACACACAGTATACAGCTAAGTCAACAACTAGCTCAGACACTGCTAGCTAGCGAGTAGTTAACTGTTCATGCTGGTTGGCATCTAGCACTTATACAGTAACACACCTGCTAACGCCAGCTAGTTAGTTGCCCAAAACTGAGAAACTTGGTCTTACCGGACATCCTCCGATTTTATTAGTGTAATAATGAGTGTCTTTCTTCTCATCGATAGCACCGTCACTTAGTCCTATGAGCAGGGATTCCTCCATTGCTGCCTGAGAAGCTAATACTAAACCCACGTGGGAGTGTGTGTGAGCGTAATGACATCAGTAACACAGCACACGTGAAAGATTTGTGCGGTTCAAACCCCGGTACCACACGTGTGTCTGTGTATTATATATATAGAGAGAGAAAGACTAGCAGTGTTTGGACACCCCTTTTAATTCCATATATTTTCGGTTTTTTATTTCTTTCTACATTGTAAAACAATACTAACAATATGGAATGATCTCCCATGAACTGTTGATATTAAGCTGTGTCTGCTACTTATACTCTACTTATTCTCTGTGAAGCCTTCATATTCTAATCTGAGATGCTGTTAATTGGTGATGTTTAAGGCTGGTAACTCTAAATGAATTAGGACAATGTTCTTCTAAAGATCTTCCCTCACAGCTATGCATTCAAGAGACAGTAGTCTGATTCTCAGCTTTAGCAGCCAGGGGCACGTTTAAATTTAACTTTAGACTTGGGGCACGAGGTGGGGTACACCCTGAATAGGGTGCCAATTTCTCACAGGGCAAACGCATACACACACACCAACTTGTTTGCTCATTTGCATATTACTGCATATTCAAGAACACCAATTAGCCTAATCTTCATATTTTTGTACTGTTGGAGGAAACCGGAGTACCCAGAGGAAACCCACCACTCACAGGCACAACATGCAAACTCCATGTACACAGACCCAAGGCGGGAATCAAACCTAACCAGTACAGATCAATTTAATAAACATACTTTAGCTACTCAAACATACTCTCTGAAAACAAATGTGTACAGTACTGTTCTTGCTATTGGAGAAATTCTGATTTTTCCACCAACAGAACACTAGATCATTTCAAAGACAGTAACTAGTCAAACAGATTAATAACACAATCATAAAACATAACAAATTTCATAATGATAAACTGTGGTTTAAAAAAAGGCACCAGAAAACAGAAATTTCCTGAACCCAGCCATGAGAACCTGTAGAAACCCGCATTACCTGGTGTGAAATTTAATGCTTATTTCTACACACTTGGTTTAACTCACACTCTCACATAATAACGCTGGAAGTCCCAAAACTCAAAACATATAGGTTTTTCCTCCAGAGTTACACAAGCGATTGTTTTTCCTACATGTCACAGTGATTGAGTTAGTGTCAGCAGAGAGTACAGACAGATTAGCTTTTAACTAACCCTACCCCAGACCCTATTGCTCTGCTTAATTGATTTGAATGTTTCTCGTTAGAGGTCACTAAAATAGTTACATATTATTTAAGGTAAAAAAAAATAATAATAATAATGTAACTGGCTAAACCTCTTAAGCATTTTGGTCTGTAAAGGCGTTATCATATACGTATATGTGTATATATGTATATATGTCTTATAATATATGCAATCACATAATGATATATGTAATGTAATAATGAGTATGATATACATATAAAATACAAAAGTATATAACTGTGCAATATAACAAACTGATTTGTTAGAGCCATGGAAAATTCTGTTTCTTAATTATTCCCTGAATTGACACATTAGATTGAAGCTAATATTCTTTCTCACCTGCTTGTTTTTCAGATTTGGACCACTATGTAAAATTTTGATTTCAAAAATAGTTTTAAATGCATTTGGTTCCAAAAATAATATTGAGTAAAACCCACATGCTTCTTTTAGATATAATTCCACAAATGAAGAAGAAATACTACTTTCAAACATAAGGCAAATACCTAACACATTACAGAATTTTTTTTTTTTTACTTTTTCTTCTTCTTCTTCTTCTTATTATCTCATTTCGGTGTACCCCATACTCCTCTTTCCCATTTCCCCAGGAGTGTGCTCTCATTTACATAGGCAGTGTGTATCCTTTTAAGTTGAGAAACTGGAGGTTGGCAAATTTTTTTTGAATTTTTTAAGCTTATCCTTTAGAATGAATCTATTTCGTTCGTGATGAAGTGTATTACCTAATTCTGTCTGCCATAACTTTAGTGATGGAGTCTCTTCCCTTTTCCAAAATAAAAGATCACTTTCCATAGGCTGAGGCACCTCAGATTGCCAGAAACAATTAAGATTATTAAAACAGGCTCTGGGTTTATATGTACCTTAAGTACTTTTGGAAGAAAACTTAATATTTCAATTAAATTCTCCTGTAGTTTTGAACGTTAGGTATAATTATGAAGTACTGTAAAGTAACTTCTGCTGAGTCACACTGTCACATAAAGGTGACACCTCTGGTAATATTTTATTCTATGTTATTCTTGAATAATGTAATCTGTGCAGAATCTTAAAGTGTATTAAACAATTTCATTAATGGAAATCATGTTCATGTAGTGTAGACCTTCCTTCCAAATATCCTAAGATATCTGACTGCCAAGTTCTTCATCCCATTTCTATTATCTGTAGGCACTTGAAACATATTTTGCAGTACACCATATTGGTGAGGTACAACACATTCTGCATATAGAAAGTTACAGCAGTTACTTGTCACAGAGCCAAGGCACAATATTTACAAAGAACTGGTTTCTGTCCATATTTCCTCCTCAAACACAAATATATGGGAGGGAAACACAAATGTGTCATGTACTCCCACAGTGACAACACGGATGAGGTTAGCTTACGATATTCACTTGTATCTTCATTAGCACTTCCTCTTAGCTCTGGCGCACTTTCTTATTTGTCATCTTATCTTGAAACCTTCTTGAAAGGTTCTTGCAAGGTTCCACCTCACATAGCTCAGCCTTTAAGTATACAGTGTGTGAAGATGAGGTGTGGCATGTGACTCAGAAGTTCATGGCTTGGTTACTTTTCACCAGCTTTTTTTTTTTTTGGAATGTTGTTAATGCCAAACAGTGTGAATGGAACTCTACAGTCTTGTCTGGACAGAATAAAATGGAAGAAATAGGAGATATATGTCTAATAGAAAGAGAATAAGGTAAGCTTTACACTGCATTTTTATTATCATTATATAATAAGGATGTGACTTGGGTTTCATTATACGGTACTTGCAGGAACACTCGTCATCAGCAAGTGTTCAAAATGGCTTTGTTTAAAATACTCCTTAGAAATTTTATTGTAAAAAGTTTTTTTTTGTGCCAGAAATAGTGTCTATATGATTATGCTAACTGAAGAAATTGTAGGTTTGATGATAGCTGAAATCTCTTTCAAAAAGAGCTTAATAATGGGACAACTGAAATAAAGAAAAAAAAAAGAAAATCTTACCAGCATTGACAAGCTAACCAGCCATGTTTTGTCTGTGGGGTGATTGGGCTTTGCCATGGGAAGTAACTTCCTTCCGCACTCCATTAGCTGTTGAAGTGTAAATGCAGTGAGACTTGGTCGAAACCTTTGCTAGGATTCGGCAACAGTAAGTTTTATTAAAACATTTTTAAAGTCATCCTCTTAATTATGTTGTTTTGATGGATTGTTAAAATTGTAGTTTTGCAGTAGTCAGAAAAATTCAGTCTTGAATTTCGATATCATTTGCTTGCAAAGTATTTTGGCCTACTTATAACCCCAACATAGTTGTGTACACTGTTGGGGGTTTATGTAAATGTAAATGTAACACCTATTAATAGAGCATTTGTTTACAGCAGTTCTTTTGCTCATGCCTTGTAGCCCTCTATTTTTTAAGGATATATTTTACTGGGAAAGAATGTTATCTTTGTGTTCTGTAGCACACCCAGTTTAATGGAGCTTTGCATCAGTTGTCAACATTCCGTGCCGTTGTTTAACTATGGTGGTGGCTTAACGTTTGATCTGTCACGACAACCAAAAGTTCTTCTTTACAGTTACTTTATTTAAGCCACGGGAAATAAGTGGCTTTTTTTAATATTTCTGTAAATCCTTTGTTATCTTTTACTCCCTTGTTGGCCAAAGAAATCCATCTTTGATTTGGATCTCTGTTTAATAAGTGTAGTTAGCATGTTTAACCATCAGAGAGCAGTATTGCACAGGGGTTTTATTTGGCAAGTGACTTCTGCATTTCTTAAGGTTTGTCTTTTTATTTACAGTGAGCTTTAAATTTGGACACATCAGCCATGGGTGACAATTCTACGCAAACCCAGAAAAACAGCAATAATTCAACTGCATTTACTGTTGCTCCATCATCAGCCAATATAAACTCAACTTCAATCACCGCAAATTCCTCTTCGATTAACTCAACTTCAAAACCAATTTCAGTAACTTCGATGTCAATCACTTCAGTCACAGTACTTTCATCATCAGTCACTTCAGTCACTGTCAATGGCACTACACTGATTACCAACTCCACCACTGCCCACCCCGGGCTGCCCTCTCTGTTGGACAAGATCCCATGTAAGTATTACTAAACATTTGTCCCTCCAGCTCTGCTAACAGCCCCCTATCAACTACCTTCGTCACTCCCTCCCTGAGGATGGAGGCACCTGTTCCATGCAACGTATCTAATTCCACTCCCAGGGCACATTTCTTTCCTCTCACTTTTCACTTGTTGCAAGTTTATCTCACTTTAATCCTACAGCCTGTGCTCTTGCCTAATGCTTCAGATGTATGTCATAGTGCTGCCTACAGCTACACCAGCCTTGTTGTTCGGTCTATTCAATATTAAGGATTTTATAAATCTTTTGTATCCTTCCTTTCTTAGTGCCAAAATGGGCCATCTATGCCATAATTGCCCTGATCCTCCTGGTCTTTTTAATTTGTGTGCTGTGCTGCTGCATAAAGTGCTGCTGCAAAGGGAAGAAAAAGAAAAAGAAACAGAATCAGAAGTTCAGCCTGAAAGGACTCAATGGTAACAGTACAACAGCTTTGGTGAGCGAATGGGACATTTTACACTCAGTTAGACTCACATGGCGGAGTTTAGAGGTGTGGTCAATTTCTAATTGGATGATTTATTTGATCGACAGGTGCCGCCTGAAACGGGGGACGCAGAGTATGGATCACTTAACCAGCCTAGAGGGAAGTTGCTGTACTCCCTGGAGTACAATGCAGCACGCTCAGAGGTCCATCTGATGTGTTTAATTATCTGTGAATATGTGGGCTTAATTTAGAGACCGGAGCTGCAGATTGTACAGTTGCAAGTCTGAATATGTTCAAGTCAAACCGTGACATTTGCAAAATTACAGAACACAGTTATAAGGATAAAAACTACCTTTATTTCTCCACATAATCCCCTTCTACAGCACGTTAATGCACTTAATCCCAGTTGGATGGCATCAAGGTAGAAAGATTACTTATTACCCTAGAGACATGATCAGACTGCCTGATGCATGTCTGAAATGCTGGCCTCCAAGGTATTTCTTTAATGACCAATACATGTGGAAATCTCTTGAAGTGAGGTCAGATCTCTGCGGGAGTTTTGGCAATACGTCCCAGCCGAGTTCCTGTGATGTGCAAGTGGTGTTCGTGAATGATTCTATGACAGTTCCCACGAACAGAAGCATCTCTTTAGCAAGTTGGTAACAAGTTACACACTACCGCTCAAAGGTTTGAGGTCACATGCAAATTTTTTGGGTTTTGTTTAGTGATTTATTTTTGACATTCTATAACAATACTCGAAAACTATGAAATAACACATATGGAATTAGGTAATTATGTAACAACAACAACAACAACAGCAACAACAACAAGAAGATGTTATTTTAAGTCAGCCTTTCTGGAAAAGTTCTTGCAAGAACATTATTGTTACATCCATTTAATAAAAATTGAAAAAATATCAAGCACCATAATTAAACTGTCTCTTATAAAGACCACCTCATGAAGGCAAGACCAAAACATACCTCTGCTGCACAGGAGAAGTTCATTTAGAGTAACCAGCCTCAACCAATTAACAAACAGCACCTCAGATTAGAGCCATTTTAAAGGTTGGCTTCAGCATTGTTCTACAATGTGGATGAAATAAAAATCAGGAATGACTATGGAGTTAGAAAGTGGTCCCAAAATTTGAGCGGTAGTGCAAATCTTTTCAAAATCTGAATATTTATGGGACTGGCTGCAGTGAGCTCTGAGCCACCTCTGCCAGAATTGTCAATCATGTTCCTATTAACATGTGCTTGAAGTTTTCTATAAATGTCAATTTAATTTCTTAGTTCTGGTTTGATGTGAACGTTCCTAGTATTGTCAGTCATATTATTTTTTGTAAGTCGCTCTTGATAAGAGCGTCTGCCAAATGCCTAAATGTAAATGTAAATGTAAATATTATCACTCAGAGATTTGTCCGAATTTGCTGGTAGGGATAAACAATGTAAATTGCACACCAAATTTATAAATATTGTACACTTTTATAGTGTATATACTGTAAAATACGTTTATCTAAATGTAGTTGATGTTATTTAAGATGGCTGTTGGAGTGAAAGAAGCTGCAGAATTAATGGCTATGGATTCAGGAACACCTGACCCTTATGTAAAAGTTTACATCCGGCCAAAATCCAAGACGTTTGAGACTAAAGTGTTCAGAAAAACTCAGAACCCAGTGTTCAACGAGCAATTTAAGTATCAGGTAAATAAATCACAAGTGTATCACATGCAGGTCCTAATCTAAATAAATAAAAAATCAACATTTTTTGATTTATTTAATTTTTTGATTTATTTACCTGATTTACATGCATGTGAATCATAATCCCTACAAGACTTATAAGTCCATTTAATGTTCCTAAAAGTAACTACATTTCTTTTTCTCTATTGCATATGACGTTTGTGCTTAGATTCCTCAGAAGGATCTCAGCGAGTCTACTCTTGTGGTTCAAGTGTATGACTTCAACAGATTCTCCAAACATGATGTGATAGGTGAGCTGAGACTGGAACTCTCCACAGTAGACTGGAATCATGTTATTGAGGAATGGAGAAATCTGAGTGCACCGTCAAAACATGAGGTACAATAGGCTGAGACTGAGGCTTAGGACTTTTTTTATTTATTTCTGTGTGCTGTAGATTTTTCATGAAGACTGAAGATGCTATCTAGGTTCAGCCAAGCATTTCAGCAATTGTACTTTACAACATGTTTTATTTTAAACATAAGAAGCCTGTCAGGATTAATTACCTGAGGGATAGCAGCAGGTTATATAAAGAGACCATAGCACAATAAGACAATCAAGACATTTCTAAAGTAAGTGTACACTGCCTCGCCAAAACACATATATTTTTTAAGAAGAGTCAAATAATTAATTGTGAGACTTATCAGAAAAAAAATCCTATTTGCTATGAAGCATAAAGATTGGCCTTTGGATCAAAAGAAAAAGCTTATGTGGCCTGATGAGTCCAAATTGACCCTATTCTAGAAAATCAGAGTAAGAAGGGGAATGGCAGAAAATGATGGATGATTTGTGCAACGTTTCAGGCATTTCTCTTCTTACCTGACAGACCTATCACTCTAGAATAGGGTCAATAGCAGATGAATAAAATATTTTATATCATGATAAACAGTAAATAGTTTCTAACAGACTGTAAGCACATTACAGTAAAAAGATATATTTAAATTAAATACAATTATTTTGAAAAAAATTAAGCTAAAAAGAAAAAACAGGAAAAATATGATTAAGATAAAACAATTACTTATTAAAACTTAATTAAGTATGCTTCTGAAGTTTGTAATTCAAGTTCAAGTTGTTAATTGCTGTTAATGAAAAGTTATTTTCAAAAATGACAATACTTAAAATATCTTACATTATTGATATGATCATATGGTCAGATGCTTTGCCCCAATTATACAGATGTTTTCTGGTCACAAACCTTAATTTTTTTTTTACAGAGGGTTACCGATTGATCCTCTGCATTTCCATGGACTGCTTTTCAGTGAAAAAACAAACTTTTAAAAACTTGTGGTTTTTTGTTAGTCAAATTGCTTCTTTCTGTTGATGTAGGTAGTTTATTTATAAAAACCAGCTTCAATACCAGCGTTACACTTTACAGTACATTTTCAAAATCTTATTATCTGAGATCAAGTCAAATATTAATATAAATCTCGCACCTCCTTGTAGCAAGAACATCTGGGTGAGATTTGTTTTTCCCTACGCTATGTCCCCACTGCAAGTAAGCTCACCGTGGTGATTCTGGAGGCCAAGAACTTAAAGGAAATGGACTTTGGAGGTTCTTCAGGTTAGTTGGGATACTCCTACCCCTAGGTACAAACTGATCATGAAACAACATTATTATTCTGAACGACAATAATGGGTCATTATCATTAACTGTACTTTAGATCCATATGTTAAAATCCAGTTGATTCTGGACAAGAAGAAGTGGAAGAGAAAGAAAACTTCAGTGAAGAAACAAACACTGAACCCTTACTTCAATGAATCCTTTACATTTGATGTGTCATTCGATCAGATTCAGGTGCGTCACTTGCAAACTTCACACTATGTTTTTCCTTTTCAAATGATCTTGAAATACAGAAGAATTTTCCATGCCTCAATTTTTACTAATATCCATGCAATTTTATTATTAACAAAGAAATTTTTGCCTCTTAATGAAAATGAGTAAACTAAAAGAAAAATAGTTAATATGTGATTCCTTGAATAGAATTTTTTTAAACATGAGTTTACTGCTTTTTTAACTTGTGAAGGGAACAAAAAGGGTACTGTTTTTGCCTTTCTCCATGGTAATGGATGATTAGGAACAAAATAAAACAACCAAAAAAAATTTTTTGCAGGTTTTTAAATACTGACAGAAAGTATTTTTGTCTTGAAGATGATCACCTTATATTTCCTGTATTTATTTAGATTGACTAATTTGGCCATGCACTGTTTTTTTTTGTGAAGTATTCCTTGTAAGTGTTATAATATGGCCAGTCTCAATCAAAACACAAAGCCTGTTTCATTAATCACATCACGGCTTGCAGACACACACTCATTTTTCAAACTCTTGAACCAGGCAAGAAATTATTACAGACCACCACCTGAGCAATCACACAGAACATATCCAGTTCCCACACGTTTAATCAAGCATAACTGTTCATAGTCTCACACACACACACACACACACACACACACACACACACACACGCACACACGCAATGTTCTGTTCAGAATGAAGTCTTCTTGTTACCTGTTACAATTCTCAGTGTTTTTGCTTGGGTTTTTATTGTAGTCTTGATTTACGAGTTTGCTTAAGAGTTTTTTTTGTGCAATTAGAGTTGATAATAAATGTTTCCTCTATTCACTCTGCCTTTACAGAGAGTCCAGCTGGTGATCTCTGTGTGGGATCATGATAAAGTGAGCAGGAACGATGCCATTGGAAAAATCTTCCTGGGATGTGATGCTACAGGAAACCAGCTGCGGCACTGGGCAGACATGCTGTCAAACCCACGCAGGCCAGTGGCACAGTGGCATACACTTCTCTCAGCCGAACAGGTGGACACAACGCTGGCCCTCAAACACACGCTGAGGATCCCATTCATCAATAAGACTTTCTGAAAATGTCATCACTATGTTTTGCTCTTTTTCAAATTGACATTTGTTTTTATCAATTGATTTTTTCTTCTTGATTAGAAATTTCAAAGTTTTGAGGTTATAAACTTATGTTGCTTTTCTTTAAAGAGTGTACATACAAGTGGTAAAAAAATGTAAAAGGGAAACAAATGACTTTATTTTAAGCTTTATCTGTAGATTATGGCCTAAAAATATATTGCTTTTATGAATTCTATCCATAGAATGATTGCACAGGTGGTGTGACATATGTTGAAGATATCTGTGTAATCCAGTACAGTTTTCATGCAATTATTTCTGGAAAATACTAAAGAGAGAGCGAGAGAGATGATTGTCCTTTATGTAATAAATCAGTAATTTCTGCTTCATATAAAAACTATTTACTTTCACAAACTTCTCTTTGACCATGCAATGTTTTATTATGTGCATTAACTTTGGACATGTTCCTAATCTGTACTGCTCTCAATCATGCACAAACATGCTGATTTCTCTGGTGGCAACACATATTCATGTTAATTTCTCCAGCGGCAATAATGGTTAAGGGTTTGTATGCAGAGTGTCCGCACACATCAGCACACATATGGTTTAATTAGGCCACCTTAATGAAATTTCAGGCCCTCTGTTCCACTACCCTGTGCTACAAGATTGCTGGGATTTCTTCCTGATGAGCATAGTCAAGAGAATAATTAAGCTAGACCTCTGGGGGGTGTGCCGTGGTGGCGTTGGTGGCAGATCTTTAGAGAACTATGGATCTTTCGTCAGATTGAGATTTAGGAAATTTGGAGGCTGAATCAACAATCTTGAACTCTATACGGCAGGATGTGATGCCCAAAGTTTATTTCTTTATGCCTTTATTCCACCTAGGCATAGATGAGTATTGGGTGTCCATGATTTTCATGCATTCATGCATTTATCAAATCAGCTATGAGCCATCTGAGACTGCATATTCACAGATTTTTCAAAACTTAAAATTTAACACTTTTTACCTGAGAAAAGATCAGGTGACATGTTTGCAATCATCATCTGTCCAAGTTTGGTAATTGGTCTTTTGTGCTTTAGTGAGTTGTAGCCTATAAGGTTTAATACAGTATGTACAGTATACTGAGATGCTTATCTGCTCCTCTTGGTTGTAAAAAGTGGTAATTTATTAGTTATCATAATTTATCAGCTCAAACCAGTCGGCCAGTCATTGTTCTATGGCCTCTTTCACCACATGTTTTTGGCTGCATCTTTTGTTGTTCTTGTTTTATTCTGTTTAACCTCCAGAAACTGCTATGTGTGAAAATCCTAAGAGACGTCCAGTATCTGAAATAATCATGTGGCAATACCTAACATGTCATGGTTATAACTCACAGGGATCACATTCTGATGTTTAATGTGAACTAACTGAAACTAAATGAAGGTCTTGACCTGTTTTGGAAGATTTTATGAAATGTGCCATTGCCTTCTGATCAGGTTCTGGTGTCCCCAATAAAGTGGACAATTAGTGTATACAGTATATTCTCACTCAGCATCTCATCTTCTATACTGCTTTATCCTGTATTTAGGGACGCGGGGACCTCGGGCCTATTCCAGGAGACTTAGGGCAGGAGGCAGAGTACACCCTGGACAGGGTGCCAATCCATCGCAGGGCACACACACCGGCACACCGGAGTACCCGGAGAAAACCACAGTATATTCTATTCTATTTAATTGAAATCAATCTCAAATAATTTTTTTTGGTATTTTAAATTAATCTTATGGTATCTATGATGTACTGTATGTCTCGATTTTTTTTTTGTTAAAAGAAAATTTAATATGAATTTGAATTCAATACTCAATAAGAAGTAAAAAAATAAAAAAAAACTCTTGCAGCATCAAAGCCTGCACTCAGCTGTTGTGACCTTAAGAGTTCGTCCTGTTCATGCTGTGAACACGGCAGAGCCGTGATCCTCACACAGCAACATGACTGTTAGGGAGACATTGCTACGAAGGGGACCACAACAGGCTGACACAAATTAAGCTGAGCTGCTTGGTGTCCATGTAGACCTCGCGATCTGATACAGTATCTGTAATGTATTTGTATGTTCCAATGCAATACTTAGATTGTACAAGTAGAGTTCTTAGAATGCAGATTCATTCACTTAACTGTGCTTGACTAATGCTGATATTCACTACAACAGGTGAATATAAATACCATCTTTTCCCGTCCAAATAGTGAACTTAGTTAGTTTATTCTTATCCATTCAGTCAGTAATGGAAAGCAGATACCATTATGTACAAAGATGTACTAGTCAGGAAGCTGCCACCTGTAAAATAAGCATAACCATCCCAGTTCAAAGAACAACCTAAAACAACATCTCTGATAAATCTATTATTGATTCAATCCCTTACATACAGTAGTGCATTTACATTTATAGCATTTGGCAAACACCATTATCCAGAGCCACTTACATTTTCCTCATTGTACATCTGAGCATGTTTTTGAAGAGGGCCCAAAAGAGACAGCTTATAGTGCTGAGGTTTTAACCCATTACCATACAATCAAAGGTCCAGCAGCTTAACTACTGAGCAGTCCAGGTATTACAGACCGTTAGCACAAATGATGAGGTCATTCTTTTGTTCACACTGATCAGATATTTTTTTAAATGCCATCCTGTCCTGTGCTTTTTATTTTTTGTTTTCTAAATGAAGTTGAATCCCTGATCTGCTTCTGTTCTTAGTTTCAATTAAGGTATATTTTCCTTAATATACCTTTGCCCTTTATTTAGTGTCTTCTTGTTCTCAGCCCCTTGTGTTTTAGTCACCTGATGATCACCTGACTCTTTTTTTCTATGTCTGTGCATGTGTGTGTGTGTGTGTGTATTTGTTTTTCCACCTTCCATCTTGTTCTTACTCATACTGTATGAGCAGAGTAGTCTTTAATGATTTATGTCTTGTCTTGAGCAGAAAGGACGAGATGCAGGGACCGTCTCTTTGAAATGCTAATAGCTAATAGGATTATTGTACTACCCACGTATGTACGTAAGAGACCACTTACTGTACGTACACCGTATTGGATCGTTACATGCAAGTTAAAAATATGCAAACAAATAACAAAAAAGGTAGTACATAAGTATTATGTCCTCTGCTAAGAGGGTCAAACTAACAGTAAAAGCAGTACAGTATATGGAGCAACAGGCTGTAGACCCATCCATTCAAGGGGTATTTCATGATTAAATAAGTTGGACAAAGAACACATAGACGCTCTGGTTATTGAGGATTATTGTTGTCTCAGACCGTGACATCACTGGTGAGCCAAGGTCTCCTGGAAACCGTGAGAGTTGAGCAGCAGGTCAATTAACCAGAGGAGCACAAAAGCGGCTGATGATCACTAACACTAACACACTGAGCTCTATCTCTCAAATCTCACAATACATTAACAAGACCAAAGGTAAGTGAAAAGTTATTACATATACTGTATGTATAACAGATTAGTTGTAACATTATATGTTGTGATACTGTATGTATGCAAATAGATAAACAGTTAATGTTGAGTATTTACTTTGTTTCTTTCTGGATTTGTTCTGTGCTGTGATTTTATTTTTAAAGAATCTATTTTAAATCTTTTTTATTTTATTTAAAGAAGCCCCGTGGTCTATAAATGCAGGTATACTGTTTCAAACATAATTATATTATCAACTAACAAAGAAGCATGAGCTGTTCTATTTTCGGTGCAGATTAATCATCTATAGTGTTTGCACATCAAAATACCATCTTTATTTATCGAAAATGTATCTTGTGTGTTGTGACCTTTGTCTAATTAAACCTCTGTTGTGCTTGTCATTTATTTGTCTAGTAAAAAACTATTAAGAAAACATTTTATAAAAATATTTTTTATAAGAAGCCTAAACAAAAGTGCCGGTTTATAAGCAAGATACACTTGTAACACACTGAACTCTCATTTCAGTCAAATCAAACTTTGTAAGTTGAATATAAATATAAGTATGAAGCAAGAGCTTTTTACAGTAAGGGAAATGAATAGGAAAATGTTATAAAGAGCTATCTTTGTATGGCTTAAACAGGATCCCCATTAGATATACAAGTGCATACTGCATCCAGTGGCCGGGGTTTGGGCATTGGATGGGAATTTAACCCATCAGGTACAAAATGGTGCTGTGAATATAATGTAGCAATACTTAGAAAAAGTACATGTTTTATTAATACTACCATTAATAAAATGTTGCACAATTTCAGATTTATTCAGGGCTCAGTTTCATCTGTAAATGACTGTAGTATTATCTGAAGCTAAATTGAAAATAAATATTAGATGTAGCGCCACGCTATCATCACTTAAAATACTATATGCTAAAAGACATTAATATTATTTATTGTAAAGTTACATGAGTATTTTATCAGACACCACATATCACATTCTTTTATATAGGTATGAAGGGAGCATGGAGACAGGAGCTATAGTGCAGACATGGACGAAAATGAGTCATAAAGTCTGATGTTACTAACAAATATTTAGTCATAGTGTAGTAATTATTGTTCTAATTTTTACCTTTTCGAAGATTGTGTCTGCTCATTTGTGAGGTTTAAGACTTAAGGTGGAGACAGTCATCCTAGCACTCGCTCTGGTGCAGTGATCACACATCAGATTCAGCCAGGGACTGAAACAGGGAGAGGGAAAGTAAGGAAAAAAGCATTTGTTATAACATATTGGATGAAATTTATTGTTTTGCTAATTTGAGTATCTAAGACATTTAAAAATAAAGAAAAATAAGTACTTATTTATTTAGATTCTGAACAATCAAATTGTATATTGTACAGCTGTTTCTTATTTTTCTATATTTTTCATATATTTTTCCTATATTGTATATTCTGTATAGCTGTACAGCTGTCTGTAATATTTTTAAATGTTTCCATGTTTCTTATATTGTATATTTTGTACTGTACAGTTATGTTATTTTAATTTTATATTTTATTTTATTTTTTCTTAGTTAAATTACCCTTCTGTTTTCATTTTTTAAATGATTCCCTATTCTTTAGTCTTTTATTTTAAGGAAATTAGTTGTCTAAGCATTTCCGTGCATATTGTACTATGTATGACTGTGTACAGTATGTGACAAATAAAATTTTAATTTGAATTTGAAATTACAATAAGGCAGTTGTTTTGCTCATGGTGGAGACATTTCTGTTTGTAATGCTAGAGCAGAAGTGGAAGGTACAAAAAAAAATACTTTTATAGGCCTATAGCACTGGAAAAAATAAGAGATCACTGCAGTTTACTCCAAAACTGTGGTGTATAAGGTTACCCAACAGCAATGTGACAAACTGATGGAGAGCCAAAATGTATGAAAGCTGTAACTGCAAACTGGGGTTACTATTCCACCAAATACTGATTTATTTATTTAGCCAAAGCATGAACATAACTTTAACAAATAATTTGCATTTTATTTTATTTGAGTTATTAAAGCTCTGCAAATACTGCATGATCTTGGGTTATTCTGATGTGTTGTGATGATGTCATTTGCTTTAAGTATACACTCTAAATAACAATAGTTATATTTTAAATTTAGGAGAAAAGTTTCTCAGCAAAACTGTTTATCTCACCAATGCATGCACCTGTAGGAAAAAAAACATAAGAAACTGATTATACTGCAGTGGTCTAATTTGTTTCCATATATATATATATATATATATATATATATATATATATATATATATATATAGTGGAACCTCAGATTACGAGTAACGTGGTTTACGAGTGTTTTGCAAGACGAGCAACAATTTTTAATAATTTTTTACTTGAAAAACGAGCATTGTCTTAGTTAACGAGCACCGAGTATCATGTTTCACGCATGCGCTTCTTGTTTTAACAACGAGCGTTACGTCATCACAAGTGAGCCAACGGTTTTTCTCTCTCTTGCAGCAAAATTGTAGGTAATCGTCTCTCCTGCTGGGTGAATACACACACGCGCTGTGTGTGTGTGTGTGTGTGTGTGTGTGTGAAATGTGCGTGTGCGCGTGCACACACACACACACACACACACATTAACGGAGAGACCGTTTTTAAAACCGTTTAAAAATTAGCAAGGAACATCGCTAGTCACACTCGTGTGAGTGCATACTAACGGGATTACTACTGTAAAGTAAAACAACAACAACAACAACAAAAATTAAACAGCTCCTCACCTTTGAAAACAGTCGCAACCTGAGAGAAGGGGAGCTGTAAAGCCGAGACCTATCGTCTCCCCTGCTGGGTCTTGGTGCCTGCAGTGTTTTTGAGTGTGTGTGTGTGTGTGTGTGTGTGTAAGGCAGAGAGTTTGTGTGTTTGTTTGGCAACCTGAGAGAAGGGGGCCGTAAAAGCGAGCGAGCCCCCCTTCATCCCCCCTCCTCTCAGGTTGCCAAATAAACACACAAACTTCTCTCTGTCGCGATTGTTTTCTAAGGTGAGGAGCTGTTTAATTTGTTTTTTGTTGTTGTTGTTTTACTTACAGCAGTGATCCTGTTAGTATGCGCTCACGTGAGTGTGACTAAATGGTTTTAAAACGGTCTATCCGTTAATGTGTGTGTGTGTGTGTGTGTGTGTGTGTGCGCGCGCGCGCGCGGACACATTTTACACACATACACTGCATGCACAAACGAAAACCCTTATCTGTCGGGGTTTAATTTTACATTTTTTAAGGTAAAGTACAGGTTAATTTGTTTTATTTTTACTTTATATTTTGTATTAATTATATTTATGTATTTATTTTTTTGGGCTGTAGAACAAATAATTTAAGTTTCCATTATTTCCTATGGTAAAATTTAATTTGGTTTACGAGTGTTTTGGAATACGAGCCCACTTCCGGAACGAATTAAGCTCGTAATCCGAGGTTCCACTGTATATATAAAGGGAAAAGATAAGGTTGTCTGTGGTTCAGGAGGGCCTGGGTTATTTCACGGCATGAAATTGTGTCTCAGTCGGGCCCAGGAAACAACCTTTCTAAACCTATGTACTATACTGTATACTGTGTGTGTGTGAGAGATGTAATGCCTAGATATTTTTGCTAATGTGGAATTTCCAAAATGGCCGTGTTTCAAACAGCGGAAACCGGAAAAGCTCTGTCTTTTGCCGCCATTCAGCTCCGGACTACATTTCCCATCATCCCCAGCGTGTCGCCAGTATGAGGTCAGTTGTCCGCGTGAGCCTCATTCAGCTGAGCGCTGCAGAGACTGTGTGAATGGCCGGGGTTTGTGCTTTTCCGATTCTTACCGTATTGATACCGTTTTGTCGGCAGGGCTGCGCGCGAGCGTGTCGGGTGCGCTGTCCGCGCGCTGCTCTGTGATGTCGCAGGGAATATTTGCACGCGCTGCTGAGGAGATCCGGCTGAGCTTTAAAAGCCGCCCGCTGCTGATCTGCTGTCTCTCTCTCTCTCTCTCTCTCTCTCTCTCAGACAGTTCCGCTAGGATCCGCAGCGATCCGGCTCATTGTACACTAATGTCCCTGTGCTATCAGTGCTTTACACCCGATTGCTGTCGTTACCTGAAGGCTGTTTCTGCTCACTGAGACAGACATGCAAACACCTGATCTGACGCGGTTTGGCGTTTATTTCTGGCTGCATTTGTCGTGTTTCCAGCCGCCAAGTGGTGGAATGCATCGGAATTGCGGGGGTGTTTTTGTTTTCCTTGCCATTAAGTTATTGTGAATGCAAAAACAGAAGGAAACGGCTCATCTCTGATGCTGCTGCTGCTGCATTTATTTACATAAAAATAGTGTTTCATTTTTAAATAATAATAATTATAATAATATGACATTTTGTCTACTTCATGCAGGAGGCAGAAGATGGAAACCGTGCAAAAATGGAACAAGGATTTTATTGCACATAACCAGCTGGATAACAAAACCCACTCCAAACAAAATGGTAAGTCCATTGTGTTGTTTAAAACATCAGGGCTGCAGAAAAAGCAACAGCATTGCAGAACAAAGATCATGATTAATTGCTAGAGTTAAAATCTTGATGAACACATGCACTCACTCTCTCTGTCTCTCTCCTTCTCTCTGCCTCTCTGTCTCTGACTCTCTGTCTGTCTCTCTCTCTGTCTGTTTCTCTCTCTCTCTCTCTCTCTCTCTCTCTCTCTCTCTCTCTCTCTCTCTCTGTGTCTCTATACCAGATCAGATAATCTTATTAACTTTATGATGATGTTGGGAAATTCCAGCTCCCCAGTTTAGTCCTGAGGTTATTGTCTGTGTGGAGTTTTGCATGTTTCCTGTCTGGGTGTTCTCTGAGACCTCTGGTTTCCTCCCACACCTCAGAAAACTGGGTGTTTTTGTGTGTGTAGTTGATGGACTGGTGTCCTATTTAGGGTGTACACCTAGACTTCTCTGGGACTGACTCTATATCCTGACCGGAAAGTGAATTAATAAATAAATGTGTATTGCTGGGATAAGGGCTGCACTATTCTTGCTAAAATGTGAATCACGATTTTTCTCCATGGGATTTGAGAATACGACTCTGACACGATTCACTCAAGTAAAAAAAAAAAAAAAAAAATCAAGATTTAGAAGACTTTTAACACTTCATAACAATAAAGTGATTTTTCTTTAAAGTGAATAACTTATAAGCTGTTGAACATAAATTGAATGTAAATAATAATATAATAATAATAATAATAATAAAAACAACAACTAATAAATAGCAATTATGCATTTTGGACACTAACCCGACTACAGCGCATCATCATTGCATGCATTAGTTTATATCATTAATATTTATCAGTATTGGGTAAATCTCAGAGTTTGTCAGGTAGTTTAAATTAAATACATAGCTTACAGTGTAGATTTTATTGTTGTCAAAGGTTTTATTGCTCAAGCTTTACATACTTTTTGTATAGTTCTCTGTAGCTTTCGATTTGTTCTCAGAGTCTCTGTGTAACGACTAAAATCAGTGCATCTAGTTTAATGAACTAATACAGTAAGTTATATCAGTACTAGATTTTTTTGTTTGTGTGTATGTTAGGGAAAGAATAAAACCCACACACACACCTTAATCTAAAAAAATAATATAAACTAACACGTAATGATAAAGTATATACTCGCTGCTAAACGCAAGAAATGAAGAAAACGTTGCTGTTTGACGGGTGCGCCTTGACGGACAAAAAGAGCACCAGGAGGTTCAGAAACAGGTTGTCAGAATGTACCCCCCACCTCAGCTTCTACTCGGCTGGTACTGTCTGACTGGTACTAGCCTCTGATTGGCTGGAATTGCGCAAGTGAGTGTTGTGATATGAGTGTGATATGAGCGTGCGCTAATATTGGAACGCCGTAAATGAGGAAGCGAGATGAGAGAAGCGATCAAGTTGTAAGACTGAATCATTTGCTAATCTCTGTCCTGATTTGTGAATTAATAGAATTAATGAGTGTGACTGATATACGGTAGCATCTGGGATTGTTGTCAAGTTAATAAGCGAACACATAAATGCAGCATGATCTAAATGCAGGAAACTACGTGCAAGTATATTGCCGTCATTCAGGAATGAGATTGCATGTATGTGTGAATTGAGATCTTAATTTATTTATTTTTGATCAATCATGCAGCCCTATTTGGGATAGCTGGTGCCAGGTCCTTATTTGAATATAGACTAATAAGATTGAAGAGGTTTGATGCTGCAGATAGTTTTGAATAATGTCCAGTTTTTTTGGGGGGAAGCATTTTGTCCTTTGGGGCAGATTTTTATAAAGATATTACCTAATAATTTAAACATACATGTTTGATAGGAGATGTAACAAAATGCAATCCTTTTTGCAAGTTCAGAATGCTATGCAGGGCAATTTGAAAGGGGGTGGACCATGGCAGTCGGTAATAGGTTCTTTCCTGCATCAATCAGGATCGATTCCCGGCCAGGTTCGATTCCCACCTCTGTGTGCATGCAGTTTGCATGTTCTCCCAGTGCTTGGTGGGTTCCCTCTGCATGCTCTGGTTTACTCCCACAGTCCAGAGACATGCAGATTAGGCTGATTTGCCCATAGTGTGTGTATCTCCATTTGGAAATCATGGAAGTCCGGGCCTGGCGATTATTTGTTGCAGATTACAGTTTTTGGGATGAAAGGTATAAAACATTTTGATTAAAACTCATGAGAAGTGCACACAGCAAGTCCGAAGTGCTCAGCAATACTTGTCATTTTACAGACCGCACTGGATTAGTAAGCAAAACTAATCTGTACTATCTGTACCTATTAGATTATTATAAACATGCGTGCCACTGAAATATAGATAGATACTTTATTGATTCTGAAGGAAGTAAGACTCGAACAGAAATTTACATCTTTCTCGTACCCAAATCGTATTGTTGTATACCTTGTCATTTCTGCTCATACTAATAACTGTATTAGAACCTGTGCTACAAAATTTATCGTATGGAAATTGAAATTGCAATGTAAACTTGTGAGAATATTCAATTGCACAAAGGAGCAAATTATTGTAAGTAATGTATTCATGCATGACATGTGGACTCAGAGACTCATGCTAAAACTGTCCAATCTTTTGCAATGACAATGAATTGTCTTTAGCAATTCTTCCATTGTTTGTTTTAAACCAGTGGTGTTCTGTGATTTAGGTGACCAGGAAATGCTAATTTGGTGTATTTTTTTCTTTTTTCTTCTCTTTCCAAAAATATTAATATAAAGCACTTGCAGGCCTCATGATGATGGAGAAAATATCAAAGAGACATGAAAATCACAGATTCTGTCGCTTATTACTTGGTGAAGGTCATGAAAGCCATGTGTTGAAAGAGAGATTTTAGAAACTAATAAACACATGAGACCGGAGATACTTATTGCCAAAAGATTTCTCTCCCCTGCATTTAAACTTGAGTAACATCTTTTTTTTTAATCCAATGGGTTTAATAAGATGTTGACCACCCTTTGCAGCTATAACAGCTTCAAGTCGTCTAGGAAAGTTTAGGAGTGTGTTTATGGGAATTTTTGACCATTTTTCCAGAAGTGCTTTTGTGAGGTCAAACACTGATGTTAGATGAAAAGCCCTGGCTTCCCATCTAACATCCCATCCTTTCTCTGCTCTAAATCATTAAAGGTGTTCTATATGGTAGAGGTCAGGACCCTATGCAGGCCAGTTAAGTTCTTCCACACAAAACTCGCTTATCCATCCATATCTTTATGGACCTTTGTGCACTGGTGCGCTGTCATGTTGGAACAGGAAGAGCCATCCCCAAACTTTTCCCGCAAAGTTGGGAGCATGAAAGAGATCCTTTTATTAGAAATAAGTGGCCAAGCTACCTCCTGCCAAACAACTAAGGCTATGCGATATAGACAAAACAAACCCGATTTTCACGATTTTCTTGAACAATATTGCGATTTCGATTTTAATCACGATTTTGACACACACAGTGTAAATATGAAACATTTTTTCAAAGGGAAACAAATAGATCTTTATCAAAGACCTGTAACATGTCTCTAAAACAGATATAAGGCAAAAAAAAAACATCCAGTAAAGGTGTAACAAAATGTCTCTAGAACAGACCTATGATTAAAAGTAAATGTGTGTGTGTGTGTGTGTGTGTGTGTGTGTTAGGGCTGTAGCTGATTTTAAGTCTCAAAAAAACTAATGCACACTGTTATGCGCTAAAATGCCCCCCTTCCATGGATTGCAAATAATTGCGCAAAAACATAATGCAAGCTTTTAAAACTAATTAAAAGATGCTTTGAGGCAGAATATTTCGTCTCGATCATTTTTACTCGAGGAATCGTTTGAGCCGTAGTGTGTGTGTGTGTGTGTGTGTGTGTGTGTGTGTGTGTGTGTATGTGCGTGCGTCCCTGTTTCTGCAGTCTATTTGTCGTTAAGGTCAGTCTCCTGTTCTCGTGCTCTGTTTAGGCGCACTGCGTTGTGATTGGTTCAAATAGCATACTGTTCAAATAGCATACTGCGGGAAAAGTCGGGAGTGCTCAAAAAATCGTGCTGTATGACGATTTAGAAATCACGCATATTCACATTGCGATTTTGATACGATTTCAATTAATCGCACAGCCCTACAAACAACCACGCATCATAAACCCTCTTCACCAAACTTACACTTGGCACAATGCAGTCAGACAAGTACTTCTCCCCTGGCAACTGCCAAACCCAGACTCGTCCATCAGATTGCCAGACAGAGAAGCATAATTCGTCGCCCAGAGAACACGGGGAACACGCCTCCACTGTTCTAGAGTCCAGTGGCGGCGTGCTTTACACTACTGCGTCCAACCCATTCCATGAAGCTCTCTACGCACTGTTCTTAAGCTAATCTGAAGGCCACATGAAGTTTGGAGGTCTGCAGCTATTGGCTCTGCAGAAAGTTGGCAACCACTGTGTACTTATGTGTCTCAGCGTCCACTGACCCCGCTCTGATTTTATGTGGCCTACCACTTAGTGGCTGCGTTGCTGTTGTTCCCAGTTGCTTCCATTTAGTTATAATACCACTAGATGTAGACTGTGGAATATTTAGTAGGGAGGAAATGTAATGACTGGACTTATTGCACAGGTGGCATTCTATCACGGTACCACGCTGGAATTAATTGAGCTACGAAGAGTGACACATTCTTTTCCAAATGCGTGTAGAAGCGGTCTGCATGCCTAGATGCTTGATTTTATACACCCGCAACCATAGAAGTGATTAAAACACCGGAATTTAAAGATTTGGATTGGTGAGTGAATACTTTTTGCAATATAGTGTCTAAGTTACCTTTATGCAACTATTTCTAGAGACATTATATATATATATAAATAAGTACAATACATCTAATCTGGTACAGCCCTATCCACCGGATGCAGTGCCAGTCCCAAGCCGGGATAAATTGGAAGGATTGCATCAGGAAGGGCATCTGGCCTAAAAACCTGTGCCAAGTTGCGCATTGGATGGTCTGCTGTGGTGACAGCTGAAAGATTAACAACAACAACAATATTCCATGGTTAAATAATGTGGTTTAAATCACAATCACAAAATGTGGCAGAATAATTGCAATGTGAACTATGTGAGGAAGCTCCAAAATGTCAGCACTGTAGCACTTATCAGACTATAAAGCATATCCTTTTGACCTGGCCAAGTTTTAATGCCATGAGACAACGATTTTTACCAGAACAAACTATAAAGAACTTATTTTGCAAGATGAAACCAGAAAAACGTTTTATAATTTCTAGCACATCAAAAGAACCTTGTATAAAATCTTGTTCTTTTGGCCAAGGCCATATAATTATATTTATTTTTCCAACATTTATTTTTACTACCTTTCTAAATGGCTTACATTATATTTATACCTTAATATTATATTGGTTTGTATAAATTGGTTGAATGTTTGATATGTATCTGCCATGAAATAGCCCATGATGGAAAGAAACCCTCATACAAACAAACAATGTGAATTTTTAATCAAGTCGTGCTAATTAGAGACTGATAGATTTTTTAACTTGATCAACAATGTCTTCAAACAGAAAGAAATTTGGCCCCTAATTAGTAATTAAATAAATACAATTAGTGGTGCACAATTAATTGCATAAAAATCTAAACCACGATTTGGATTGAATTTTGGATTTTAGGGAAATTTATGTAGCGTTGCAATAATTTAAGCACTTGGTTATTATTAGTTTTTATGTTTTTGAGAAAATACATATTTGCAAACATTCTCTTAATGATTTGTGCCCTTGATGGTTGTTATATGGAAATACATGTTTGCATACAAAGTGGTCCATTTAACAGTTCCATATTGAAGTTTTAAATCTCAATATAAAATTAAATAAGCCATATGTACAATGATGTACACGCATAGTAATAAGAAAAAAATGTAATGTCCTTATATGAGGTCAGGGGAGACTCATGAGGTATAAGACTACAAAGCTATTAGATTTAGTTTACAAAGTAAAATATTGAGCTGAGTTTCAGTTCAAAATCTTTTGCTGTGTTTAATATTCCTGTTTGTCAAACACAATCATGTGCAGTTTGACTGCCGGGAAGAAAGTTTAATAGACTTGGGAATATAATACTTGATTATTGACGCTTTTTTTTTTTTAATGATTAACAGAATATTTTTTTTATTAATGTACTTTATACTGGTATTCCAATATTAATTTTGCACAGGAGGCACGTTCTAAATATTTCATGTGCACACACACTGCACTGTCATATTGCACCCTTTTATTGTCATTGTCGTCACCATTCTAATTTGTCTACTAGGTTCCACTATATGTGCAGTGGAAAAATCGCCTAATAATGATTCACGAATGTAGAATGCTGGTGGATCCTGGTCTTTAATTCTCTTTCTTCCCTTTAAGGCATGATCATCAAGGATCTCCCGAACACACTCAAGATCTGCAAACATTTACAGCTCCAGCCCATTTCTCGTTCAGCATGTGCTATTGGTAAGGATCTATATCCACTCTGATCTTTTCTCACTAGGAATGAAAAGGACATTTGTTCCATCCCAGGTCTGTGTTGTGTGTTGCTGAGAAACTCTGTATGTTTTTACATTTATTTCATGGCTCATGATCTGTCACACATTTTCTGGTGAAATGCTTATCATCTGTAATCATATTTACCCTTTCAATGTTTCACTGCTGTCTGATGAATCGGTTTTTCCACAGTTCCCCATGCTATCCAGAGTGAAAATTACAAACATCTTGAAATGACTGTAGATTTCGTGACTTTGCTGTTTTTACGAGCCGATCCGCAATATGACTGTGCGGAAAGATTCATTGTGCTGTCACTGCTGTTGAAATGACACACTTATCAAATGCACTTCTTGTCAATCAGCTGAACAATAAAGCGTTTGAGCAGCAGTCTGAAGTGAGCTACGTGGGAGTATTAATGCCTGTGTCATGTTGCTGTGGAGCAAAAAGATCCTTCAGCTCCTTTAATGAGTGTCCTCCTAGATTCAGGGTCGTGGACATGGTTTTGTATGGCCACTCTGAGAGTGCCATACACACATGCGTGTACACACACAGCATACAGTATGTTTCTTTGTTAGCTTCCTGATATGTGAGCAAGAGCAACACCACAACCTCACTTGTAGTGTTATGCAGTTTAATTTTAGTTCTGTTATGTCAGCTCGTTGTGTTTTGGCACATCCCACCACTAACTAAATTTAGACTCTAATATTTTGGCTACTTCTGTAGTTTTTGACTTTCATTATAATAATCCTGTGTGAGTAATGCTTTGTTGCTCTCTCGTTAGGCTCCTGTCCAGATCTGATGATGAGTAGAAATGAGCAGCGTGAGTTACGGCCAGCTCCCGTGGCTCTTACCCCACAGCTGCCCCCCAGAAGCCACCGGCCTCTTTGCTTCTCTGTGTCCTCGGACAGCAATGGCCGCTTCAAAGCTCTGGAGACACAGGAATGGAAGAACAACCTCAAGGCACAGGTGTGCACAATGGGACAGTTGAATTGTGTGTATAATGGTAGTGGACTAGTCCGAAATTCATCAGCTATCACAGAAGATTTTTTTTTTATTTCATTTGAATGATTTCTAAGTAAGAGAACTTGCAAAATCACAGGGTGATCAAATACTTATTGTCCTCACTGTATATATATTATACTTTTACTGATCTAAGCAGCACATATCCAAAAATAAAAACTTGGTGAATAATTCACTCCTACCACATGGGATTCCAGTGTGAGAATAGTTCCGAGTGCATCACCAGTAGGTTTACAAAGACACGGTCACATTTTACCACATCAGATTCTTCCAAAGTCTTGAGCATGTGTTGAGCAATTGTAATCTCGCGGCTTCTTAATAACTACATACATTTATGTCTCTTATGGCTATCTCATATATTTATAGTATTGTTCTAGAATGTAGAAAATAAATCCAAACTTGTGTTCTGTGTGTGTGTATGCACTATATATAGTTTTGGCAGCTTTTTATTTAAAGTATTTTTCTTCTTTTTTAAAATAATTAGCATTGTACAGTATATTACTGAAAGTATTACTGAAAGCATGAAATAAATGAATGAATGGATTGATTGATTTTGATATTAATATCATAGCATGTTATTTTCAAGTGCTAAGATCAGATTTGGAGGACTATGCTTACTGCATACATAAAATACTGTTTATATTTTTCCGTATATAATATATATAATGTGTATACATAATATATATTATGTGTGTGTGTATATATATATATATATATATATATATATATATATATATATATACGGACATACATAATTATATATATATAAAACCATGTTACTCGCAATCCAAGGTTTAAATGTATAAGTTTTGCCTCTTGTAGCAGAGTCCATCAAGAACTTATACGATAGTGATAATTCTTTTTCTTTTATTTCCCCCACCTATAAACTGTGTAGGGCGTACATTGTGAAAATGTTCTATACTGTATTTTTACCCACCCCTCATATAAAATGTCGATCAGTATTTTTGCCTGTAGTTTTTGAGTGTAATTGAATCTGTTAAATTGTTTGTGTGATGCTGTGCAGATGGAGCAGGCCCACAGCGCTGGTGCAGCCAGCAGCACAGGTTCTCTAGAACGAGCATCCCTTTTCTGTGCCTCTGGGTCGACTACTGCCTCCAGCTCAGGCCTCTCGAGTCCTGTGGAGCTTCTTGGCAAGAGCAAGTCCTCTAGCCGCTTCTCACTCTTCTCACCGCCATGGAACAGCAGCTCTGAGTCTGACTCAAACCCTCCGTCACGGACCGGCTCCAAGAAACTGCGCCGCAGAGGAGGACCAGGGGGTGTCAAAACTAGCCCTGAGACACCTGAACCAAAATCCAGTGGCCCGGAACACTTCCACTACTCTGAACCTGTAATCTCCAAAGTGACGGACTACATCTACATCGGTAATGTTAATGCAGCGTATAGTGGCCGCATGCTATGCCGGAATAACATCGACAGTATTATCGATATGAGCAGTCTGCCCGGTGAAACATGCCTCAACTTGATCCCTTGCACATGCTCGAGAGGGACCAAGCACAGCTGGTCACGCCTGAAAGTGCACATAGAGGAATCGGGTGAGCCGGGAGAGGATGGAGCAGAGCTGCTTCAGCGTTGTTTTGATGCCATCAATGAGTGCATCGATGCCTCAGCAGGGAAGAGGAAACGAGTGCTGGTTCACTGCCGTGATGGCTTCTCTCTCGCTCCTACTTGCATCATCCAGTACCTCATGATCAAACACAACATGAGGCTGATCGCTGCATACGAGCTGCTCAGGTCCAAGCATCCAGTAAACATCCGTGAATGCCACCAGAACGCTTTAGTGAGTCTGGAGAGGACACTTCGACCTGGTGGAAACACGGATCCCGAGTGCTTCAAACAGGCCATCTCGCGCAAGATAGCTTGGAACTAAACATGACATACATTTCTTTTCAGCCTCATGCTGATTTTTCTGGTACAATATTGAGACTGGCAGCTTGGGGCTTCATTTAGATAGAAAAACAAAAAAACTTCTTCCAGACTAAATCTGAAAAGGAAAAATTCAAGATCAAGACTGTATAGCTGCTAAACAAGCGATCCGGAGCGAAAATGAGTCTGCTCTGGTGTTAAGACTTTGGTGCTGAAGTCTTATAAATATGAGGTTTGCAGCCATAGTGTTACATTTTTCTTTCAGGGCAGCATGACGGGAAATCTCAGGAGACTCAGTGATGTCAAATCATGTCTACTGGATGGGGAGTGTAAAGCTTCTCCAAACGGACTACCTTTGTATAGTTAAGAATTATTTTAGTGCCATGTTTCTCAACTCACCAATCCTTTGAAACCTCCAGACTGTCCAAATTTAGTCCGTCTGTTAGCTAGCAACAAACACAAACCAAGCAGAACACTCGGTACCAGGCAGCTGTGTTGGGAGAGTGCAAAAACCTGAACAGTCTGTGAGGGTTGGGAGATAGCGTTCTAGTATGAAGTCTTTAACTGCTGCCATTGTAAAAATGAACCTGCGTTGAACGGGAACTATTTTGGTAACCCAGGTTTTTTTTTATTTTATTATTTTTTTAGAACCAGCGGACATACTTAATGGCTTGTAGGTAAGAATTTTCCTCCATGAGGAATCTGGTCACAACCTTTTCCCTGTCATCAGATTATCACCAAATGTTCAAGGTTGAGTGCAAAGGTTTGCACACCCTCGCAGAACGTTAAGGACGAGCTTTGTGCCAAGGCATTTCCATAGTTTTCTCTGCGTTATCACTGGAAACAAAAATAGTATTTGGTACGATGTTAAAAATGGAAAAACAAAAATTCAAAAAGCCAGAAACTGATATATAATAAAAATCACTTATCTTTGCATAATCTTCAAACATATTTAAGATATTCCTGAATATTCCTGATGCTCTTACCTGTTGTACTACAGTACTGGACCAATGCCGGATTTGTTCATTTTTCTTTAAACATCTTCGCTAAAATGCTATCAAATATATTTGACTGTAATTTAAATAAGATATGAAGACTGATATAGTATTCGTTTTTGTTCTCATCAAGAACTCCAAAAAAAATTTCATGTAGTGACATTACAAAACCTTACTTTTTTTCATCCCAAAATGATGCAAAATGCAAACTATTGCACTCAACTGGAGCTTTGGTGCTTGGGAAGTGAGAAACTGGAACTAACTAGTGTGTATCGTTGGGTTGTCCGCATTAGTATGGGTTGAATTGTGAAGCAGTGACCTACTGCGAAGAATTTTTAAATTGCACTAACTAGACGTTGTAAAGAAACTGCACAGGTGAAATGTTCTTTAACTGACATGTCACTTCTTTTGGTTCTTTGTTGCTCAGCACAGATAGACCTTTACTATTTTTACATAAATACGATGCACATGCTTCCTGTGTCCTGAATATGAATTAATGCTAAATTACTGTTGTGTTTTAACTTACCCATGTAGGAAGTTCTGACCGACCTCTTGTGTGGAATTGCTTTGTGCTTGTGTACAGTAATTATTCTATTTTAATATTCTAGTGAGCAGTGTGCCGAGGTGGTGCGTCCCTGAGTTTTTGGTGCCTTTGAACTCGTCCTGCGTGGTTGTATTGTGAGACTCACACTATGTATGCAGGTGTCAGGCAATGTTTTTTTTTATACTCTGACAATGTTTTTATACTCTGGAATATTCCGTATAATGGCTAATCCTCGTCATGCTGCGAGTCCTGCATTGTGGTGTGCGGCAGGACACAGCTCTGTCCGGTAATGTAAAGGTTTTGTTGCAGTGGTCATTCTGTGAGCAGTGGCAGTATTTTCAACCCTTGTGGTGGTGACTAGTGAATCTCTGTCTGACTGATCGTAACCTCTCCCCACTGCTATGCTCCTTTTCTGAAAACATAATTCATAGTCTAATCTATATATGGCCTAATGCCAGTGCATTCTTTTACTGTATATTTCAAACAGTTTGACTTGATCTCAGGTGAACTTTATTGACCTAAATTATAATGTTCTCTGTTTTAGAAAACGGAACAATGTGGCAATGTATTTTCTGTATCCTGTTTTTAAAGTCTTATGCATTTGTATATATATATAGATATTAAAGAAAATGATCCATTCATTTTTTGACTCAAGACAATGATTTTAAGCGTGTACGAATACAAAATACCGAATTTTTTTTTTTTTTTTTCTTTTTTTAAACTGCATTAAAAATCTCCAGTATAGGCAACTGTTTTTAATATTTTTCATTGTAAATTGTTACACAACCACCATAAGCTGATCCAACCTGTTTATTTGCCAATGATTTTGTCTATGATATTCTCTTGGCTGATTATGTTGGTTCTTTCAAGCTGTTATAGTCTGCGTGGTGTTTCTCTGCATGCTCTTCCTGTGTCTGAGAGTGTTTTCTCTAGTTTCCTCCCACCACCAAAAAACATGCTGGTAGATTATGGGTTGACTACACTCAATTGCCCCGGGTGTGAATATGTGTGAAAATGTCTTCATCGTGCCTTGCTGTAGCCATCCCATACAGGGTGCATTCCAGTATTGGGTCCACTGTTCCTGGAAAAAGCTCCTTTTCCAGCAAGACTGTCTAGGATTTTTCCTTGGAAAAAGGAAAAAATAAATAAATTACAATTATGTGCCATATTAATTCAAACTAGAAACATGTTGAATCATCTGATAATACTCATTCTCAATGCCACTTATAGTGTGTAGGGTTGCGGGAGGCCTGGAGTCTACCTTGGGGACTCGGAGCACACCCTGGACAGATGGCCAATTTATTGCATAATACACAAGTTTACAAACACGCACACACCTTACTGAAGGGAATTTGGAAAAGTCAATTAGACTACTTTGCATACCTTTGGAGGAAGACATGGAGGAAACCCACCAAGCACAGGGAGACCTACTTCACAAACTTTACACTAGCAGACATGAGTTCAGGAAACAAAAAACAAATCCTTGTCCATTGGGGTGTAAGGCTATAGGTTAGCAACTTTAAATATTTTACAAAGCAGGTTTGGACACGTCAATGTTGCATAAACTTAAGAAGTACATTCTTTGCCAATTACATTCTCTGTATTGTATGCATAACATAAAATGAATATAAAATCAGCACCAATACTGTGTTTTGTTACACAAAGTTCTCAAAGTTAGGGTGCTCAAACCCAAGCCCAGGACTTTATAAGCTTCAGCAGTGCTTTTTATTTTTCTAGTCCTTCTGTCAAACACTTTTTATATCGCAGCATATCCAAAAATTTCCACGCACACTGATGGGTCTGCTCATATTTCACCCACATTCTCTAATTTGCAGTGGGTGCCTATTTCATGCTTTCTTTGCCTACAACATGTTCCAGGTACTTAAACCATATACCCATCTGTCTATATTATATACATGAAAGAAACCTTGTAACGTAAAATTATTACAGTACTTAATTTCCTTTAACACAAAAAGTTAAAGAATAATGGACTGAAAGGTTATTTATGTGACAAAAATGGTTCTTCTTTGGCAAACTTTATTATAACGTTTTTTTTATATATCCCTGTTTGCCAAGCTCATGTGTTTTCCTTATACTTGTTCCTAGATATAGACTTCTATGGATGTTGCTGGTCTTTCGGCTGCTGAAAGACCAGGCAAGTGTTACCACAGCGGACCATCCGGTCTGCACATGCAAGTTTGACACAGGTTTTTTGCCAGATGCCCTTCCTGACACAACCCTCCCATTTTATCTGGGCTACAGTCTACTATTTAGTCCCGGCACTGCATCCAGGGACTGGGGTTTGGGCATTGGCTGGGAATCGAACCCCACACACTCAGGCCGTCTGTATGGTAGGCAACACTCCTACCACTTAGCCACCAGTGCCCTGTATAGACTTCTATGTATGGTTGGTGTTAATTTTGTGGCCTGGAATTTACTTCCTTCCGAGACTCGGTCAAATTTCTAAATTTGTACTCCATTTTTAAATCAAACCTCAAACACTGAAAGCAGTACTATGACTCACTTAACACTTACTAAGCAGTTTCTAACTAGTGTATCTCTACAGTATATACTGCCTCTCTTCATCTCACCTCTGATCGTGTAAGATTGTTATTGAATGCTATTGTTCTTTATGAAGCTACCAAGACTAAAATCTCTTCATATGTAATTATTTTGTTGCTATTAAATTGCATTGCTTATCAAAGCTTTTATAGGTCAAGACATGAGCAATTCATACTTACTGTATATTCTTGACTGAGCTACATGGCTCACTTTAAACACAAACTGTTCATAATTGTCTTTCAACTGTTTAAACCCCCAACCAATGTACCCAGAGACTTTCCCTCACACATGCATGTTCATGTGTGTGTGTTTATGTGTGTGTATGTGCATCCTGATCCTGTGTGTATGCCCTTATAGTAATTATCTGGCTCCATTTCATTATAGCTCTGTCAAAGTCATTTTTTCTTCTAATTAGTAAGATGAAGACAACTACTGCATCTTTTTTCCACAGCCACTGAACACAAATGAAATGATGAGACATATAAGTAAGAACTAATCTAAGGGAATCTTAGATTGGGAATCAACATTGGGATGTTGGGTATTTGTAATTGTGATGTTAGTTGTTCCTTGAGTTTTTTTTATTTCATGCCATACAGTATCATTTGCCCATATCACTAATTTCTACAGTCAGATGCAGAAATAAGTGATATCATAAATGAAGCTCACCTCTATGACCGTCTGATCTGTAGAAGTCATTCTCAGAGAAACGTCTACCAGCTCCAGTTGGCAAAGCTTGTTGCCCCCCCATCCCCCCATCCCTACCCTCTCAATAATGGGGGTGTACTTAGTAGGAATAATTAAATCTAAGGATCACTATCTTGAAAGAAGGGTTATTTATATATGATGTTGGTCAAGGGAGGAGTCGGAGGTTTCCATCTTATGTTTCAGGTGCTTGCTAGCCCATTGGCCTCTGAGTGAAACTACTTCCATAAACAGAAAGATGGGATTTCCTCCACCATCAGGGAATGCAATATAAACCTTCAGATAATGCCAGCTTCCTGCAGCAGTCACAGTCCGCCCCCCAACTCTGTCGGCTGTGAGCTACTCTTCACCTTCTTCCGCTCATAGGTGAGCGTCTGCGTTCTCTCTTTCTGTCAGTTGCGCTGTGCTGTGCTGCAGCTGTTCTTTGAGCATTTGTGCTTCATTCGAGCATTTGGATTAGCACCTTGGCTGTTAGGATGGTCCTGACTGATCTAATTGTGGGTGATCTGGAGGGTATTTGCTGGTTCTGCAGTAAACAGACACAGTAAACAGAATATGACTGTGTTCTTTAGTATTTGTACATATGATTGCAGTGGGGGAGAAAAAAAACACTATTATTTGAATTTTGTTTATGATAATACAACAATTTTAAATAAGTTTATAAAGCTATATATGGCCTTCTTAGATGATGAATTTTTAAATATTTGGATCTTTAATTCTTCATTTAATGAAAATCAAGTCAGGTAAGTTGCTGATATGAATTTACAGTATGCATCAGCTGATTGATGAATTGTGTTGATCCGAGCTCTAGAAACAAAATTCCTCAGTGTTCTGATCTCCAGAAAGTGATATGATTTTGTTTATCTTGTTGCGTCTCCAAAGTCGCCATGTGTAAATATAAAGCATCGAATGGCATTTCTGGTGTGCATGGAATGTGTTGGCTCCTGTGCGGATCCCTGCGCTATAGTGCGAAGCAGAGGTGTATGCAAAGTGAGAGATTAACTCACATTATCGAGATCTTAAGTCTGGTGAAATCTTCTGGCATTTGAATTGTGCTGGCTGACATTGGAATTAGAATCTATTAAATTCAAATTATGTCCCATAATATTTGCCTTGTATTTGGATTTATTCTTTTCAACACCAGAGTCTTGATAAGCTGCATGAAATGCAAACGCTTTTTTGTCCGCCAGTTTGTGCTATGCTGAGCAAGCTTACAAAGCCTTATCCTATGAAGCCTAAGCTGTTTTATAACCCATGGGCATTAATGTCTTGGTCATCTTGGCTATCTGAGGGCATTTCTGGAAGTCCAGGTGGACTCTAAAGTGGTATCATGTTTTTTGACCATCGTCCAAAAAAACAAGTCTCTCAAGCCAGTGAGCTGAAGAAACTCATACTCACCCAAATATAGCATCTTACACTGATTTCCACAATGCATGCCAAAATAAAGATTCCAAAAAAATGGGCATGTAAAATAAGCTTTTTTACTGTGATATTCTGAAAATATTTGTCTGCTGATACATGTAATGTTGACGCCATGAGTTATTAATAGTTTTTATTTTATGGAAGAATTTAATATCGTCGAGACATCTCTCGCTCAGTCAAAAAAAGCTTTTTATTGTCATGAGTGAAACAACATTCTATGATGTATGTTATTCCTGCACGGACATGACCAATAAATATGGCACATTTATATAAAGCAGTGGCTCCATTACAAACAACAGCAGATTGTGTACAGTTTGTGCATGTAGTAGTAATCACAGATGATGAATGTAATGAGTGACTGTGTAAACAAGTGTCAAGTAAATTGTGTGCAGTTTTAAGAGTATAGTATTGCAGTTCAGTGTGCAGTGGATCTCTTCTCCAAAGGTTATGTGTAGTTACTATAGTTTACTCCAACCACCTAAATGCCTAATAGTTTATCAATATAGTTAATAGCAAATTACATAAACAATTTCTATTAAATGTTCTATAGGCTTTATGTTATCATTTGCTTCTTAGTTATATTGGAATTTTTTTTTTATCTTTTAATAAGCCTTTATTATTTATATAGAATGTAGCTGTACTATAGATGAAATAAAAGGTATACAGGTCTAAATCAGAGCTTTAAATGGGTCATAGGTAAAAGATACACCCTGCAAGTTCAAAAGACACTCCAGTGACAAGTAATGCTACTATAATAAATATAGTTAAGTTGTTTGGATAATTACATAGTTTAATAACTTTTATTTTATTAGAAGGGTTTGTGTTGAACTAATTTCTCTTGTTTCCACTTTGTCCTACCATAGATTTGCAATTATTATATGTTTACATTTTAATTCATTTAAGATACTGTCCTTTTGTTGAATATTGCTAGTATTGTACAAATTAACAGATTTCCCTTTGTGCTACAGGGTGAATAAAAAAATCCTGCCAAAATGTCGGAGTAAGTACCTTGTAATCTTTATCATCATCTTGTTCCAGGTATACATTGTGGGTTTAACAATTCATAAAAAAAAATAATTAAATGTGTGAAAGTAAACAAATGTGGCAGTTAATTTGAATTTCAATAAGATGTAAGGCAAGAAGGTGTGAAATAAATAGCTGATGTTAACTGGAGCTTTAAGCATGCAGAAATACCCACTATACATTTCAAATATGTATTGTGACATTCAAATTCAAATTTTATTTTACTTATCTGACATTTTTATTTTAAACAATTTCACCATTCCCATTCAAACTCTCAAGGAAAAAGATGTCATCAAGTCGCAAGCATAATCTGAAGGTATTTTTCATTTATTCATTTATTTGCCTTTCCTTTTAATTATTTATTAGTGCATTTATTTGTTCATTTAATAAAATAAAAGGGAAGAAGGAAAGCAAAAGCACTAACGCTAATGACTATGTGCTCCAGAGCTTGATGCTCTCCATTGCTAAAGGTTTGCTTGAGGTTGAAGCAAAGGAAAAAGAAGAGGAAAGGAAACAGTACATGGCAGATGCGTGCCCTCCTTTATCCTTCCCAGGGAGCGCACAAGCACTACAGGTATTGTCATAAACACAAACAGAAATGATTTAGACACATTGGAAAAGAAATAAACAATAAAAATACACAGCGGCCCAAAAGTCTAGAATTTATATGAACCTTTGTGTGTGAAGAAACATTTAAGAATGAAAATGAGTTCTGTTTGGATTTTGGGTTTAAAATGAAAAAATAACAAAGGATTGTAGTAGCTCACAGCCTTGGTTTGCCTGGTTTGTTTTACAGGAGCTGTGCAAAGAACTTCACCATAAGATTGATGTGATTGATGAGGAGAGATATGATCTGGAAAGCAAAGTTAGCAAAAGTTCTAAGGAGGTACAGTTTAGACCACACACACAAGACCACAGCATGCCAATAAACAACAATGACCAATTAAAGTTGCTAATATGAAGTTTTCTGTATCACACTTTTAGATTGAGGACATGAAGATTAAAGTTCAGGACCTTAAGGGCAAGTTCAAGAAACCAGCTTTGAGGAAAGTGCGCATGTCTGCTGATCAGATGCTTCAGGCTCTGCTCGGCTCCAAACACAAGGTGTCTCTGGACCTGAGAGCCAACCTGAAACAAGTGAAGAAGGAGGTCAAAGAGGAGGTGAGGGCCAGATTATTATTATTATTATATATATTTTTTTAATTACACCTGACATTAAATATTTAGGTTTTTCTTATCTCTATTATTCTCTATATCATTTAAATAGAAGTTCTATAAAGTGCTTCATTTTAACAATGTTATTCTTTAATATATTAACTTTTCTCTCTGTCACAGGATAAGGAACTGCGTGATGTCGGTGACTGGCGTAAAAATGTGGAAGACAAGGCTGGCATGGATGGCAGAAAGAAAATGTTTGAGTCTGAGGCTTAAATAGTCATATATTGTTTAGTCTTTATTGCTTCAACAGATTTGCTATTCTGGGGTGCTGCTGCTTGAGAAATGGAAATGTCAGGTTTAGCTTGTGGACAAAATTGTTGATAATGTTGAAAATGAGAAGCCAAAATAAATGCAATGTAGTAATTGTTATATTCTTTTTCGGAATTTAAGTTTCTGAATTCAGCTGTAATTTGTCTAGTTATACCAAACATTTGTGTCGAGTAATTCAGATTTCCAATGCATAAATAAACAGTTTAATGTACATTTGTCTTTTTGTCTTAATTCATCTCAAAATATTGGCATATTTTTCTATGCAAGAGATATAAAATGTAACAAAATCTGCAAACTACTGCTTATGATTTTATTACTTAAAAATCAATCATGAAAAAAGCCTATTTGTTTACTAATAAGTCAGACCTTTTTTTCATCTAGTGATGTTTCCTCACCCTCACCCTTTCGATGATGTACTGTAGTGGACTTCTAATACCATTTAAACAATAACCAATTAATAAAAACAACAGATGTTGTAGGCTAAAATATCACAATAAAAATGTAATTTGCTTATTATCTATTATCTATTGGGTATAGTATTGCTCATGATTCCTAGGCAAAGGTAAGCAGCAACAACACAAACATAATTTCAATTTATATTTAAAATCAACAATGCAATGTTTTATGATGGCATCATGGTTATAATACTGCAATTAACATTCTTCTCATGTCTTGCAAGATTAAGTACTGTTGAAATAATGGACATCATTCTGTGGAAAGATGATGTCTTACATCTGCAGTGTGTTGGAAAAATCAGAAAGCAATGTAAGTAAAAACTACATGTCTTATCTTCGTATTTATTATTTAAACCATACGCTCTATTTGTGCACCCTTTTAGCCACTGTGTCATTTTTTCCCCCTCCAATATTGGGCCATTTTTTTCTAGTGCCATTTTCTAGTATCCCTCAGGATGATAATTGAATTCTGATAGAATTCAAAAAATGAACAATGAATCTATAGGATAAAACTATTACAGTATTTTCTATTTGCATATTAAATATCTGCTTACAATAACTATTTAAAAGTAAGACATTAGGGGCGGCATAATTTAAATTAGGGTACATTACAGTATCTGTACTGACTGTATACACTATTTATTTAGACAATACTGGTATCTACTATTGTATCTACTGTTCGGTCAATTTACTGATATCTAATATAGTACCTATAGTGATGTATTAATATACAGTACACTACTCATATGTATGACAGTATCCATAGTGGCTGTATTGATATTTACTACCTTGTCAACTAATATGTTTGACAGTATCTATAGTATCTAATGTGCTGCCCATTGTGTTGGATTGTCAATGCAACCCTCTTCTCCCACTCTTTACACACTGATAGCAACACCGCAGAAGAAATGCTAGCACATTGAACACAGTTTATAACACATTTATAACACATTTTATTAGTGGTCAGAAACTCGTAAATAACTCATGAAAGAATAAAGTTACGTTAAAACCAAGCACACCAATGTTTTTCTTGTGAAATTCCCAATGACTTTGATGTGTCACATGACCCTTTTCCTATTGAAAAAACAAACGTTGGATCCAAAATGGCCGACTTTAAAATGGCCACCATGGTCACCACCCATCTTGTAAAGTTTTCCCCCTCACATATACTAATTTGCCACAAACAGGAAGTTAATATCACCAACCATTCCCATTTCATTAAGGTGTATCCATATAAATGGCCCACCCTGTATATCACCTAAATAGTGGCTGTGTGACATTTATGACAGTATCTATAATGATTGTGTTCTATTACACTACACATCTATTACATTGACTGTAGTAATATATAATATTAGATAGAATTAAAATGTTAATGTTTCAGAGCTCATGTTACTAACAAGTAGCTCTTGTTAGTAGCTCATTACCCTGTAATGATGTTGCCTTATAGCATCGCTCAAGGTCTTTATCCCTGACAAGTAGTATATAACAAAGATGATGGCACAATAATGATCTCAAGAGATGCGTTATTTATATTGAAGAAGCAGGGAAAGAAGCCATAGTACTGTATTTCATGACCTTGTGAGCCCATTGGTTTGGTTGATAATCCATTTCCATAAAGAGTAAGGCAGGATTTACAGAGAATGCAATATATAACTTCTTTGCTCCTCAGCTGCCTGTGTCTCTATCTGACAGAAGATTGTCAGCACTTTACGATCCTTTTCTCTTCTGTCGTTAAGGTAAGAATCATTTTATTTTTTCCCCGTGGTTTCCATCCATTTTATCCGTCCCATCTTTTGTGCAGACTTACATCAGTCTTACATTATTTCTATATAATTGTAGTTTCTGATGGTAGTGCACTTACACATTATAACTCCAAAATGATGATCAAGGTATAATTAATAATAGTGCTAAATTAAATAGTATTTCATTTTTGACGAATGCTTAATTCATTTTCAAATATAAATATAAAGCTCTTGGTAAAAAGAAGTTGAATTTCAAAACATTGAGCTTGTTAAACATGTTTTGTGTATTTTAGGAAAGAGTGGATATAGAGAGAGACAGGATGCTGGCTTAATATACGGAGTGATGATGTGGCACTTTGAAAGTCTACACCTCCTTATGCAATAAATTATGAAAATGATACAGCAAAGTTTTACTTCATGTCAACACTCATACAGTATACTGTCATTTATAAAAGCCTGTTGGCAATAGTATATGTTACAAAAAGTGTGTGTTTTTAACTTAAAGCAAATAATAGAATGGCCATAAAAGTGCTTTAAATTGATTGCAAATATGTATAATTCATTATCTAATATATAAACGTAACTTCAACTGAAGAATAAAGCTAGCTCGTCTTTGTCTTCTCTAGCCTCTAAGAATAACCTCTCTTTCATACCCCAACAACTGTCTTTGCAGCTTCTTAAGTATGTAGATAAGGGGCAAGATGACCATCTGAACAGACCAAAGTAGTTAACTCAGTCATCAGTTAGACAGTCAGCCTTCTCAGTTGCTCCACAGAGGATAGATAAAGGCTAAGAATGGAGTCAGATGTGAAGGAATAAAGGACATGGAGTTATTTCTGAGCTCTACTCTAATGTCTTGGCCATCTCAAAGATGTTCCACAAGGCCTGGTTTGTCTCTTGGGCACGTCTAACAGTTGTGGTGTCACATTGCAGAGACCTTGCTAAGAAAATATCAGTCAAGGAGGGATTAGAGGCAAAGGCATACACACATCTCAGATTTAGAATCAGGGTTCTGGTGATGTGCATGTGATACTTTATAGACATGACTATTGGTAGATGACTTGGATGAACTTGAACATGAACTTGACCTTGCACGGTGCTTTGTACAATGTTTTCCTTGTTCCAGTTTAGATTTTCTCAGAAGTCAAGCTTCAAAATTTTCTCTTAAAAGGTTGAGAAGCTGAATTAGATCAAAAAAGATAATGAAAATGTAACTGGCATAAAATCACACTGAGGCTGAGTTAATGACTTATTTACCGTTGACAATTTCTTAATAATTAGATTATGCATAATAATAATTATTATACTGAATTGTCTAATATATCCTTGTCCAAGAATACATTATAAACATACAATATATGTGCTCTTTCTTTGTATTACTGTCATTAGGGAACAAAGACAAGCAGCCAACATGACTGAGTGAGTAATATTCTGAGTCATTCACTATGCTAAGAAGTAGTGCTCAATAATTTATCATTATGGGGACCTGATCTCATGAGAACTATGCACAAATTCGGTTTTGTCTGCATTCATATCAACTAAGTAAGGAAAGAATCAAATGGAAGTATAATCCAATGCATGTGAATCATCATAAATTACAATTTTACATAATACTTAACTTATAATTTTCATTAAAAATTAGTGCTATAATGTCACTACAGAATCAAGGAGACAAATACCTTATATATATATTTTTTTTTCTGGTAGACACAAAAAAATGTCCATGAGTCGGAAACACAGTATAAAGGTAAATATCTTTGTTTAGATTAACATGGCACTAGAATAAATCTTCTGATTGATTGTGTGTCTGGTAACTTCTATCTCCAGAGCTTAATGCTTCAGGTTGCAAGAGATTTGTTAGAAGTTGAAGCTGAAGAGAAAGTAAAAGAGAGGAAGACATACATGGATGAACACTGCCCTACTCTTTGTTTACCCAGCAGCAAGGAGGGGTTACAGGTACAAGTCAAAGTAGCTTTTCTTTTAAAATGATTTCATTATTTTATTAATATAGACACATAGATGCCCTGGCTTAACCTCTATGATGGACACTTCAAATTAAGCTTCTCTGAACGGACATGATTGAACACATCGGTTAACATGAACAAACCATTAACACAACAAAGAATCAATACAAAGGTCAGCTATAGGGCAACTAAAACTTTACTTCTTTGGAGACTGAGCTGGAATACACTGCTACATAGAATAACTGCTTGTATTCATTCTAGTCTATTATGACTAGATTTCAGTCAAATTAGAGACATTCTGTAATTGTTCCACTAATCTATTTAGATAGAATTTTAGTCATGTACCGAAAACATTGTATTTAATATCAGTATATTTTGCTAACATTCTTGCTTTAACGTTGCTTGATTTTAAAAACATTAAAAACATTTCAATAATTCTTTTTTTCTTTAATGAAAATTTTATGCAATTGTGTAAGATTGTCTGTCACACTTTAATGTAACTGTATAACATTAAAGGCTTTTGTGGGTGCTCTTTCTTTAGGAACCCTTAAAATATTCATTATATTTATAGTTATTTTTATTTAGCTGAGAGGAAAATATTCAGTTGTTTGGATTAAACACTTAAGCTTTTGCCAAAGGAACGACTAATGCTATAGAGTTAACATTTTATTCAACAGTGTAGGCTCTGTCTTGAACTATAATTATATATGTGATTTTATGTCCAATTTAATATTCCATGTTATTTGTTTTGGGCATTTTGTATTCTAGTCTAGATTAAATTATGGATTGCAGTCAGATGCTGTAGTGTAACATAGTCAACATTTTAATGCTATAATAAGACCTTGCTTAAAGTGTATCTATTAATACCCTCAGGCACTGTGCAAAGAGCTGCATGAAAAGATCATTGTTATTGATGAAGAACGTTACAATCTGGAAGTCAAAGCCAATATGGTTGTGGATGAAGTAAGTTATCTAATTGTGTTTTTTAATTTTTATCTCTTTAAATAGCAGATTTCTTAATGCTCAATTGATTAAATGTTCTCAAACGCATTCTCAATTTCTTTTTGTAAACAGGTTAAAGATTTGAGTATAAAAATTGTAGACCTAAAAGGCAAATTTAAGAAACCTCCTCTAAAGAAAGTACGTATGTCAGCTGATGCTATGCTTCAAGCTCTGCTCGGCTCCAAACACAAGGTGAACCTGGACCTGAGGGCCAACCTGAAACAAGTGAAGAAGGAGGTCAAGGAGGAGGTGGGGTCTAGATCATCACCAGTTCATTTGATTATTATTTCTAACTGTCTCAGACGTACAGTACCAGATAAAAGTTGGGACACACCGTTCAGATGTTTGGACAAAAGTTTAAATTTATTTTCTATATTCTAGGACAACAGTGGATTTTCCTAAACTGAAATAATACATATGTAATTAGGTAATTAGGTAACAACAACAACAACAACAACAACAACAACAGCCAGTTGTTATTTTAAGACATGAAGGTCAACTTTTCTGAGATAGTTCTTGCAAAAACAGTATTGTCAAGTGCATTTTCAAAACCCATCACGAAAACCTTCACAGGAAAACGAGACCAAAACTTACCTCTGCTGCAGAGAGAAGTTGATTTAGAGTTACCAGCCTCAGAAAATTACTAATTAACAGCATCTCAGAAGGCTTTACAGAGCATAAGTAGCAGAAACATATCAATATCTACTGTTCAAATTATTGCATATTTTGTTTTACAATATAAAAAGAAATAAAATATCAGGAAAGACCATGGAATTAGAAGGTGTGCCCGAACTTTTGACTGGTAGTGTAGATTATAAAGTTGTCTTTTGTCTTTGGTGCCCCAATGGTAGTATATTATATAACCATCTATTCACTTTTCTTTATTCTTTCACAGGATAAGGAATTACGTGATGTTGGTGACTGGCGTAAAAGTATTGAAGACAAGGCTGGCATGGGTGGAAGAAAAAAGATGTTTGAGACTGAGTCTTGAATGCACTGACTAGACATTTGACTAGACATCAGTTTGACAATGTTAAACTAGTTCCACTTTGCCAGTAGTTATGTCACAAATGACTCAATATATCTACATAATTCACAGATAAACTGTCCTGTGAATGTTTTTCTCCTTTTTTTTTTTTTTAAAGAAATGGTCTGTTCCTATCTATAACCAGCATTGTGCTTTAACTTCAATCTCTTTGTAAAGACGTTTACCAAATAAAGGCCTTATGTTAAAAAAAAATCATTTTATAGGTTAATTATTATATAAAAACCTTTCTGCTTTGTTGTCAACGATTTTTTTAGTCAGAAAGGTAAGTCATTTCTGACAAAGCATATCGGTTACTTAAAGTAATCATCTGAAATGTAAAAGAAAATAAGACTTAACAAGTATGTGATATTTGTTTAACCATATTTTTTGTTATAAACAGATATAGATCAGATCGCTTTGGATTAGAGGTAAGTACGCAATGCTTAAGCCAAAATGTATTTATATACTAACATACACTAGAGTGTGCTGTCCATCCTGCTTATGGAGCTCTGTCCTCTAAGAGACGTTATCTCTAATTGTAAAACAACACAAAGCTAATAATTGTTTTTAAAGGTACTAACTTGCCCAGATAAATATTAAAATTTAAACTAACTCACTAAGACGAGAATAGGTAATAATGCTAACAGTGAGTTCCATCATTATCCTTATACACTTTTAATTAAAAAAAATATTCGTACATATGGAACATTTGTACAGTTCCTGAGACCATAAATCTTAGCTCACAACAGAAAATTAACAAAGTACATAAGTCATAAAATAAGAAAAACGTCTTAAACAGTGAGTTATTTATACTGTAGTTGAAGGGAGGGGTTAAGGTTAGAGTTTCATATGCATGCTGATCTGTTGGTCTGAGCGGCACACCAATTCCATAAAGAGAGATGTGGTGTTCTGCTGAGCCATCATACAATGTCATTAAAACCCCCATGGTGTTTCAGTAGCCTGTGGCAGTCTCTCTGGATCTTACTTGCTGCCTTCTTCTCTTAGGTGAGAACCTCTCATCTGTCTTCCTGAGTCCAGCTTTTTTCTCTTTAGCAACAGATGGATATTACGGATTTGGACAGTATTTTTTCCCCTTTGGAACCTAATGACAAACACCCTCTCCTGAGATCTTCCTGAAAGCAATGGCAAATTTTAATCTGATCTGCAATAACAGAAGAATTGTGTTGTGTGTTAAATGGGTTTTTGCGATGTTGCGGCCCAGTCATTTCACTAATATTTGGTGATGTGGTAACTATACAGTGGCCATTGCAATAATAAAGATTTATATACTTTATTATTGCTGACAATTTTTAGTTCATTATTTAATGAGCTTACAAGATTGTTCTTGTAAATTAAACAATAATATCCCAGCTGTGTCTAAATGAGCTTAAAATGAAAGCTTTTGAAATGTATTTAAAATGTATTTAATTATATATATATATATATATATATATATATATATATATATATATATATATATATATATATATATATATATATAATACCAACTAATCAATATATGTTAAAATTTAAATAGTCAGTGTGGAATAAATGTATTATGTGTTACCAAAAAATAACAATATATTTTAGTTTAACATTTATGGTTTATAGATTTATATGCATTGCTTGATGCTTTACTATGTGATAAGATGATTTAGATCATTCTGAAACCTTATACTTGAGTGAAGATTTGCAAATGTTGCAAATGTTCTTGCTTGGTACGTGTGCTGTAGCTATCAGTTATCAGTGTATATGTCAGCCTGTAAAATGTATAAAATACATATCCTGTATCATGTTTTCATGATGAAACTAAGAATATACCATTAATAGCGGTCTGATGTAGATGTAAAAAGGATGTATTTGCAGCTCTCATTCTGTACAGCTCATTTACAGATCTCTTTGTTTTCCTTAATTAGGAAAACTGAATTAATGGTTATTAGTAATAATTCATAACATATTTGAGCCAGTTAGGATTTCTTCACGTATGTGGTTAGTGGCCATTTGTATAAGATCGCCAATTCTCAAATGTCAGGATTAATAGCAGATGCCAAGGTGTGAAGTTATAAATGTGTCCTTGAAGACAAGCATATCGCCGTAAGAGGCATAAGGAACAGCTGACCTCTAAGACTCACTAGCCTAACTTTATTTAGAAGGGATTTACATTCTGAGGACATGCTTCTCTAGTTTGTCATATATTAGTTTCCAGAGAAAATCAACACCATGTAGCCAAGTAGACCAAGGCATAGAGAGTTTGAGTTTCACTCATAGCTGACATCTAGATGATTGGTTAGATAAATGCTTTTCAATTGGTATAGAATGAAGAATGTCAGTTGGCTTGATAAGACATAAGAAAAATAAAGTATAAACCAGATCTGCTAATTATATTTCCTAACTTGCTTATTTCATCAAGGAAAGTCTTTGTCAGTCAAACTTTTCATAAAAAGGGGAAATCAGAAGTAATCTCTGAATGAACATTAACCCTCACACCTAGAACAGAGAATAAAACTGTATATAAAAAAATAATAATTCTAACAAATGCAACATCTTTTCACAGGACCTGAAGCCAACAAGAAAGCAGGATGTCTGAGTAAGTTTTCTAACATACATATGTGTGTGTCTTTTTAATATATGATGACAAGACAGTTTGCAAGAACTATTTCAGCGTTCAAACTTTTTGACTGGTACAGTACCCGGCGAAAGTTTGGATACAGGATATGTTATATATGTTATATTAAAATGTCTTGTTTTAACAATACCTATACATGAACATTTATTTCCTTATTATTCACACATCATAATAAATTTAATGTACAGTAAGTTCAGCCCTGAAATAATGCAGACATATTTCACAACATAATGCGCATAATTTATTACAACATATTATTCTGCAACTTTACAGACATTTTCTTTAATATTTTTTTTAATTACACACCTTTTCTAAAAGATATTTTTTCATTTTTCCCTCCAATGAACAGAAAAAAGATGTCATCGAGTCGGAAGCATCAGCTTAAGGTTGATCAGCATTGCATTTTTTAAAATCACTATACTCCTGTGCTTTTATTTTTATCAAAAATTAAACTCAATGTTTCACCTGTGTTCCCAGAGCTTGATGCTTTCCATTGCTAAAGGTCTCCTAGAAGCTGAAGCAGTTGCAGCAGAGGCCACAAGGGCTCAATATATGGAGGAGACTTGTCCACCACTGAGCTTCCCAGGATCTATGGCAGACCTTCAGGTGGATTACCATGAATTTTCTTTTTTTACTGTTTTAAGTATTTTTATTATGACAGATAGAAAGCACCTAATTTTCTAGAGACACCTAGAAAGCATTCGGTTGTATATTTAACATATAGTGTGTATGCATTTGTAAAGTCGAAATGCATGATTATGATTTGCACACATGATTTTTATGAACGATGGATTGCAGGAGCTGGTCAAGAAGCTCCATGCAAAGATTGACAAAATAGATGAGGAGCGATACGACTTGGAAAGCAAAGTCACCAAGTCAAACAAAGAGGTATGACTGCTCTTCTACTTAAAAAAAAAAAAAAAAAGTGACTGTAGCATGTTATCCTCAGCTGTGCGTCAAATACGGTGTGGTCTATTTGCATGGAGCAGATTGATGACCTGAAAATTAAAGTTCAAGACCTGCAAGGGAAGTTCAAGAAACCAGCTTTGAAGAAGGTGCGCATGTCTGCAGACTCTATGCTTCAGGCTCTGCTTGGCTCCAAACACAAGGTGAACCTGGACCTGAGAGCCAACCTGAAACAAGTAAAGAAAGAAGTCAAAGAAGAGGTGGGTATAAAATCAGGTTTTAAAAGGAACATCTTGGTTTTGTTCTGGAAGCTCTGTCACTAAGACAAATTCCTTGTACGTGCAAGCGTACTTGGCAATAAAACTCTTTTTGATTCTGATTCTGATTCTAAGATAATAAAAAACTTAGTGACTTGGTATCAAATGTTTTATTTTTTACTGTTTTATACAGTCTGCAGAACAAGTTGGTGACTGGCGTAAGAACATTGAGGATAAGGCCGGTATGGATGGCAGGAAGAAGATGTTCGAGACCTCCTAATTACCACAAAGCACGATGCAGCTGTTTTTAGTTGTTTTTAACTAGAAAAGCAGGCAGTGTACTTTTGTTTGTTATTGCCACAAATAGGCCATCATTCTTTTATATATGACCTAAGGATATCTTTTAAACATAAAATCACTTATTTTGTTCCTGTCTGCTAAATAGTAAGTACTGTACAAACATGCTTCAAGTGAAAAATAAATATCTGAAGTGTTTTAACGATTAATGTAGTTTGTCTGAATCTGTGCTGTTGGTTTTAATATGTCTCTGACATTTAAGGACCAAAATGGAAATACAAGAATTTGAAACTGTAAACTTTTGAGTGTGTCGACGTTGCCAAACCCAGCACTGAGAAGTATACATGTTGGGCTTTTACCTGCTCTAACACACCTGAATAACCTCATCAAAGGCTTGAGTTTAATTTAGGTGAATCAGAATAGGTAAAAAAACTAAACAAAATATATACTAACTGGTAGCCATCGCTCTAGGAGGTCTGAATGCTCCTAACAAGTATTGTTTGTATACAGTATGTATGACGAAAATGATAGTCATTTGAACCACCGGAAGGAAGGACAGTTCATTTCTTCATGCAAAATATGAACGAGGCTCTGGAAGGTTTCTCAATTAATCAAGGCTTAACAAGCATTTCAGCAAGTTGTCAGGTAAGTTATCTTTGAATCTGTGTCAGAGCTCATCTCTTTCCACTCTACCTGGTGTGCCAAATGTCTCTGTCAATGTCAGTTGACACTTAATCTTTTTATCATACACTAATCACATGCCAAAGCATGATAATCTTGTTGTTGGCGAGTTCATTTAAACCCCATCAAAAGCTAGCCACTGCATGTAGTTGGGACGCTCAACTGATGGTAATGGATACTTGTGACTCGTTTTTAATAGTGCTGCAGAGACGCTGGAGAAAACATCTGGTAAAGACATGAACACTCCTGAGCAGGTCTTAGAGAAGATGCGAAGGGAAACACTGACATCTATTGGTCAGGTCTGGAACTACAGGTATGAGTCTTACAGTCTTGTTTGCTTATAGAGCATGTAGACATTCATTAGTAATTTAAGTTATTATTTTTATTCTTACTTTACATTAGTTACGGATGGATGATATTAAATTAAGTTCTTTTTTTTTATGAAAAAAATGTAGTAACCTGCATTTAATGGGTATAAACACCCATCATGAAAAGTTCCATTGAAAAATCTGATTAAAGGTATACCATAGAATTGGTTACAATAAAAACACTGCTCTGTTGGAAACTAAACATAGACTTCATGGTAATAGAGCAGTCTTGCACCATTCCTCTGTTTTATTTTCTGCTCCAAGTAAATGGTATTTCTACTTTATATCTTCCATGATTTGACAATACAGTTTTAAATACAGCTCTGTCTTACTTAACCCCCACCAGAAAACTTGCACATTGACTTGTGTATTTTTTGGCTTGTGTATTACTTAATTATAAAAACATAGACAAAAAAGAAATAATGTGCTACAAACAAAACCCAAGGAAAACCATGTAAAATAAGTGCACACAAGAAATCCAGACAAAAAAAAAATTCTCACTCTCATTACCCTCAATAAAATTCACTTTTTCATAAACTACCAACACTACCAACAGTATGTGCCAACACTACCAACACTTTTTCTTTTCATCCAGAAACATAGTTTATCCCATTCTTATTAGCAACATGTCACACCAACAAACATAATTTAAGAACACAACCACTCGATAAACTGGTACATTTGTTACAGGTACAGATAAGCATTAGTTAAAATATTTCCTTCATCTTATATCTTGCTTAAAAAAAAAAAACCTTTACTTAATCAATGTATGTAGATAGCACTTTATCCTGAATATGGGGTCACGGGGGCTTTGGAGCCTATACCAGGAGACAGGCATGAAGCAGCATACACCGTGGAGGGGGTGCCAATGCATTTATTGGTACACACATACACAAACTCATTCACACACTATGGGCATTTTGGTAATGCTGATTAGTCTAATCTGCATGTGTCTCCAGCCAGAGTACCCGGAGAAAACCCACCAAGCACGAGGAGAACATGCAAACTCCATGCACACAGAGGTCGGAATTGAACCTAGGTGGGAAACAAACCCAGACCCTGAAGGTGCAAGGCGACAGAGCCCTATGCTGTCCTGAGGTAACTACAGTGCCGTCTTCCCTACTGCACTCTATTTATTTATTTCACTGCAAAAGGTCCCACCTCCAACTCTGGGATTGGCTGATAGGGAATACTACCAACAAGTCACTGTGTCTAAAAATTACCAGCATGTGAATAAATAAAAATAGCTCCTTCCAACTCCACACACATTTTAGCCAGGTTCTGCATTACGGCTAGAGAGTGCACTAGCTTGGAGTGACCCTTTGAGGGCACTGTTTAACTTAAAGACTGCCTTTCCAGCCTGAGAGATAGACCACACAACAACATGCTTCATGAAACTGGTTGAAATGTAGAAAGAGACCACAGAAGATGTGTCTTAAATCTAAGTCGTATAATGTGAGCAGTCTGAAATAAGGCTTAATAAGCATTCCTTTGGAAAGACGGATCTTTGTTATTTAAAATACTTCTATCAGATTCTTTTTCAGAGAGAAATACTCTGTTGTATGGTTTGTCTTGCATGCATGAGGGAAGCTTTAAGGATGACTCAGTGGGACAACTGGGAAACATTTAAGAATTTTTCATTTGTCCATTTGTTTGTGGGGTAGAATGCCAATAAATATTTTCTCTCAGAGCCAGGGTTTTCTAGTCTTTTAGACTTTGTGTCATTACGAGCACCCTAAAATATCTTTCAGTTAACCCCTATGTGAAGGATCGAAGTGGAGTTTTAGAAAATTAGAAAGAGTAGCCATTCTTGATCTTAATGACAGTTGTGGATTCCATGTTCTCTTTAGCAGGGATTTCGAAAGAAAACACTAACTATTGCAGTGATATTTTAAAGACTCTCACAGAATTAATAGTGGTTGCAGTATACTACAACAGTACACACTGAAAATCAGGGCTAACCTATTTCTGAGCTGTTAAAAAATATAAAATTTTAACAGACTTACATTAATATATTATACCATGGTTGGAGGAATCTGTTAATTTTGTCAGTAATCGTCATTTGTAAAACATAATTTATTGAAATTAACATATGATCTTCACTTGCCAGGATATTTTTAAGTGAAGTGATTAGATGAGATTGGATGCGGAGTGTATTTCGAGCTACTGGCACACTAATGGCTTTGCTCTTATTACCATAAACAGGGTGGGAGGTTTTTCTTTTATAGGTCCATGCCAGCCTTATATACGATTAGCAACCAGTAATTGGGGGCCAGTGGCTTGCTTCCCTGAACCATTTCTCCATCAAGCCAGTCCACTGCCACGACCTTTCTTATAGGTGAGAGTAAAGTGCGTTATACACTTTCCTTTGACTGCGGTTTATAATTCACCTTTACTATAAAATTCTGTGTGGTTTCTGCTCTTGTTGATGGATTGTTGGGCAATTAGTGATAACATGAGAGATACCAATGTTGCTACTACTATGTATTGTTTTAACCTCATGGCAACACAATCTTTTTTTTCAGTTTTGTATCTGTATGCATAATGGACATAAAAGAACAAAAATGTTTTAAATGGTGAATATTTGTACCTTTGGCCACAGAAAAACTTAGAATTGAAGATCAAAAAGTTAGCATGATTAATGCTTAGCCGTGTTTTAAATGATAAACTGTATGATAGATTTTTTTTTTTTTACTATCTTTTTTGGTTTCATTTTGTTTACCTTTTCACAAACATTTAGTGGCAGGTTTGTGCAGACCTGCTGTAGTGTGCCTGATTGAAATGCCTTGTAATAATAATGGACAGATTTCCAAGCTGTAATTTAAGGACTTTCACAGAAATGTTAAATGTTGTTCAATACTGTACTTAGAGTATAGATGTATCACTGTAACTTAGCAGCAGCCCTATGTCCGTATCACTGACTCGGCTGGTTTAGCAGATTTATGGCCGTGGCTCTGTGTATAGCATGCAGGTATCTGCCAAAATCAAAGGTCCAGAAAAAGTTTGTGGAATATGATAAGCGCTGGCTTGATTAATGTTAGCATGCTGGTGATGATGGAGCCTGGGTCAAGTGCTCCTCTTGCAGCCATCTGTAGAGATTGTTCCAGAAGCTAAGGCTGGACATTAGATATCGAATGTTGAAACAGATTCGATGAGATTCCAAGAAGCCACAGCATACTTGTAGGTGTAATACAGATACATCTGGAGGATCTTGAATACTTAAACACATGTATTTCAGATAGTTGTTTTTGGGTGAAACCTCTGGGGCAAGTCATTCACAGCAATTACGCAGTGAGTGAGAGATAGAGTGGAAGAGAGAGGCACTTCGCAATAAAAAAAAAATGAAATAATTAAAATGCTGTTTTTTTGTATGTTTTTGTAGAGTGGGGAATAAAAAGAAGCAGCCAAGATGTCGGAGTATGTATTATTTTGCTTATTTACCCAAATTTACTTTTAATCCTACATAGGTTCCACTTAGGGCCCTAAAGATTTCCTTATCTGTTAAATTATTTAAAGAATTTTGAAACAATCCAAAGAATAAAGGACACTTCTTTTTTTAGCATATGTATATCAGCATATATATTGATTGACAAGTTGTGTATGCTTTCTCCAATGTTTTGTTCATACAGAAAAAAGATGACATCAAGCCGCAGGCATGCCCTCAAGGTAGAAAATTGTAATCCTTGAGCTATACTTTAATTTTAAAAACAAGAATATGTTGTTTAATGAAATAATAACACTGACTGTAATGAACATATTATCAAAGTCTATTTTCTTCCTCACAGAGCTTGATGCTTTCAATAGCTAAGGGCTTGATTGAGAAGGAAATCAAGCAGTCTGCAGCTGACAAAATTGCCCACATGGCACAGAATTGCTCTGAGCCCTCCTACCCACACTCAGTGCAGGAGCTGCAGGTGCGTCATCTTTACTCTCTAACACCCAGCCAACTCTTAAGACTTGTTTATTGTATTTTGATACTTAAAGACATTTTCCTGATTCCTCTAACATAGAGTTTAATGTCGCTGAAGTTTTGCTTAGAAAGAACCAACATCAATGTATGGAGGTGAATTTTGAAAAAAAAACAAAAAAACATCTTTAATTATTTTTAGTTCAATGTTTGTAAAATCTTAGACATAACTTGAAAATTAGGGGAAATGATTGGTTGCTTCATCAGTATGTACATCAATGTAAAGATTTAATTAGCTCTTTGTTAAAGTATGTGACAGTGTTGTTAAGATAGTGTAGGGATGTAAAGGCTGGAATGTTTAAATGTATTAGCTCAATTTAAATAGATTTATATAAATCATACAGCACACATTAGTTTTTATTTTACACTATTTGAAATGATCCTATGTGATTTATATCAAAACCTTCTACATTTAAAACCCTGCAGTAAGCTTTTAAGAAAAAAATAGACTTTTTGAAATCTTTAAATGCAATTTGTCGTTAGGAGCTGTGCAAAAAACTACACCATGATATTGACAAGGTCGATGAGGAGAGATACGACTTGGAGTCCAAAATAGCAAAAGGAGATAAAGAGGTATATTTGTCTTTTGATGTTTCTGTGCATTTTTATAACCTTGTACAACCTTGATTGTATCGGATTGAATCATAATCTGGCAATGGGTTCTTGTATGGATGTAGATTGAGGACCTAAAAATTAAGGTGATTGATCTGAAAGGCAAGTTCAAGAAACCCACCCTTAGAAAGGTGCGCATGTCTGCTGATCAGATGCTTCAGGCCCTGCTCGGCTCTAAACACAAGGTGTCTCTGGACCTGAGAGCCAACTTGAAACAAGTGAAGAAGGAGGTCAAAGAGGAGGTGGGATATATTTATCAGACAGAGTATTATGGAAAGTTTGGCCTATTTCTGTTTTTGTCAGTGAGTGAGATGGAATGAATGAAAATAGATTCTTCTGTGCTTTGAATGGTTTAATTCTGTTTTCATTTTATTGCACTTTTTTACCCAAACATACACATTGTCTATTTCACAGGCTACAGAGGTCGGTGACTGGCGTAAAAACATTGAGGACAAGGCTGGCATGGACGGCAGAAAGAAGATGTTTGAGGGCGAGGCCTAAATATTTGGACATTTCTTTGTTTATTTGCTCTGAACGCACTCTCCAGGATGTTGTAGAGTCTCACCATTTTGCAATAGTTGAATTGCTTTTTCTGGTGCCATTGCCTGTTACTTACATTTGTTTCATGCAGTATATTTGTTCTGAAGGGAAAATGTATTTCATTGCAGAGCCACTACCATTAAATGAATGGATATGGAACACCCATTCCTGTAATGCTTGTTTTTTTTTTTATTTGATTTATTTTCAGATTTTGCAAAACCCTATCACTCACCCATTGTCTATACCGCTTTATCGCAGGGAGCCTAAAGCCTTTCTCAGGAGGCTTTAGGCACTCTGGACAGGGTGCCATTGCAGGGCACACACACCTTATGGGTAATTTGGAAACGTCAATTAACCTACATGTCTTTGGAATGTGTGAGGAAACACACCAAGCATGGGGAGAACATGCAAACTCCATGCACACAGAGACGGGAATCGAGCCTGGCCGGGAAACGAACCCAGACCCTGGAGGCGCAAGGCGACTGTGCTAACCTTTACACCACCGTGCCACCTGAAACCCTATCACAAAAAATTTTCTCATGACCAAAGGGGGTCACTAGAAATTCCAAGATAAGAACAACCATTATATCTCACTGCTTTGAGCTAGTCACATTATTTTTGGTTTGATGCAATTTTGATATCTCTTTATTGCTTTATTTAATTTTTTTCAGTATTTCCCTCTGATTATACATTTATTTAAACATCTGGTATAATATAATTTCATATCTCACTGCTATTGTGAATCATTTAAAGACCCTTTAAAAGTAGAACCACTTTAGATGCATACCCTGGTAAACAACTTTAAATCATTTCCCTTAGATATTTAAAATTTGTAAATTAATTTTTTTTCATGCTTTTTTTCTGCTTACACAATAGATGTAATTAAACATTATAATATATTACATATATTTTAAACCTATCTTTATATAAGATAGAGGAACATGTATATTGGACTTTCACTGTGTGAACTGTAGGTCACGAAGGAGCCAGCAGTTGTCTCAAGCCTCCTCAAGGAAGGAAAATTTATGAGGTCTGCCGAGGAAGTATTGGAAGTATGGAAGCGCTGGAAGTATTTCAGGCACTCGATGGCCCATTGGTCTGGAGTGAAATCCACTTCCATAAAGAGGACTCATGGGATCTGCTGAGCCATCAGGGGAGCCCATATATATCCTATTTAACTTTTCCTTCTCTCGGTGGGCTCATCAGTCTTTCCTGTCTTTTTGCCAAGTGTGTTCTGCCCTCGCGCTCGTGCATAGGTGAGCATCTTTACAGTGAAATCTAGCAAATATGGATAAAACCACAAGAATTAACTTGATGCTGATAATATTTTTGAGGGGAAAGGCATAATACATTGGTATGTAATTGATTTCTGTGAATAAAAAATATGCGAATGGTAAGTGTCTTTCCTCTTGCTTATAGCTTTGCATATGGTAGAATAAAGACTAAGTGTCTAAAGAAGTGTCTTAAGAGAGAAGTTAATTGCAATACTGTATTAAGCCACAGTCATTAACTGATTTCAATTGATTCAGCTTAATTAGTTTTTGGCTCTTCTCCTTATTGACATAATTGCACTGAAAAATTATATTTAACATGGGAATACTATACTCAAGTTGTTTAAAGAGAATTATTTATTTCTTTATTATTCTTAGTGTGATATTTAACATATGGACTTGCTTGCATGCATATATATATATATATATATATATATATATATATATATATATATATATATAAACCACTATATAAGACAAGACTCTCACTTGTGACGAACCCATGATTTAAAAAAGTTATTCCTCATCAGAATAGAAATGATCACATGCTTTATCTCATAGCAACTTTTTTTCTCTAATGATTATTGCATGTCTTTTACTGCATGTTTCCCTTATTAATAGATTTCATCATTTCCATTGGAACTCTAATCAGGCTCTTTTCAGTGAAATTTGAATTAAGTAGACTATTATCATGAGCAGGCTGCATGTCACAGGTGTTAACTGACACTGCTTCACTAAATTTAGCATCCTTATTTCCTTAGGCGTCTCCTTGAATACAACCACAAGCTTTTGGTGACGATAATTGGAAAACATAAATATTTCTGAGACTAGCTTTGGTCTGAAAAGTAAAAATTTAAGTCATGAACCTTTAGTAAATACTCTTGTCTGTTCTTTTTCTTTCTTCTGTTTGCTTTAGGGTGTGAGCACAACAAGCTGCCAAGATGTCTGAGTAAGTTGTGTAGCTTAACACAACTTCACAATATTTTCTGTCACAGAATTAAATGAGTGCAAATATTTGTACACCCTATATCAGTGTCGTTGTAAAAATATTCTCTAACACACACACACACACACACACACACACACCATGACAAAACATTTGTATTTTATCTTATACTTTGGATTTAATTTCTTCTTAACTTCTTGACAGCTTGTTTTTTCCTTTTCTTTCTTCTTTATTTAAAAAAATAGAGGTGCTTTATTTTCTGTTATCTTATGCAGAATCAATGTGGTGTGTGAAAATTGGCACACTACTGTAAAATTTATTGGTCCTGCATTAAGTGCCTTAGTTCCATGATATATTTAATGGAAACAATATTACGCATTCCTTCTCCAACAGGAAAAAGTTGACATCCAGCCGCAGGTATCACTTGAAGGTAAATGAGGCTAAAATGTAATAAATTCAATATTGTTCATGAAAGTAAAATAATAAAAAAAAACTTTAATACTACACTGAATGTAGCAAACAACCCAAAGCAATTTCTTCAGGTTAATTCACCCAGATTTCTCTCGCTGTTCTTCAGAGCCTGCTGCTCTCTATTGCCGCTGGCTTGCTGGAGGCTGAAGCCAAGCAGCTTGTGGAAGACAAGGAGTCTTACATAAATGAGCACTGCCCATCACTCAGCCTTCCGAGCTCTGTGCAGGAGCTGCAGGTAGGAACTCAACCATGAGCATGACACAAGATAGAGCTGAAGCTGACAAAGCCAAGTACAGTGAACCCATTGTGTAACCTGCATAATATAGCTAAATTTAAGCTTAACCCTTAATGAAGGTCAAATGCAGATAAGATAAGATAAGTTGATTAAGCCTGTGCAAATCTTACTGCTGTTTAATGGCTTAACTGCATAAAAGTACCACTTGTAAAGGCTCACAAATGATTTTGCTAAAAATATACACTTATGTTTTAACTAATAATATATTGATGTATCCAGTACTTTATCCAAAGTAACCATACAAAGCAGGAAAGTTAAGAAAAAGGTCTGTTAGACACTTTCTGGCAGTCAAAACAAAATCTCAGCTAGCATTGCATTACTACATTTTAATCTTTTGCGCATATTATTCTACAATTTTTCAAATAATTACTGTGATGTTATTTTTCCTCAAAACCTCTTATACAGACAATGGTCTGATTTAAAAAAAAAATGTTTTATTCTGATCCGTCATTAGGAGCTGTGCAAGAAACTACACCAGAATATCGATAAGGTTGATGAGGAAAGATACGACTTGGAAGCCAAAGTAACAAAAGGAGACAAAGAGGTATATTCGTCAATTAATGTTCCTAAGTGTTTTTTATTTATTTATTTTTTTTTGGATTGATTTTTGACTATGGGTGGTTGTGTGTATGCAGATTGAGGATCTGAAGATTAAGGTGGTCGATCTAAAGGGCAAGTTCAAGAAGCCTGTGCTGAGGAAAGTGCGCATGTCAGCTGATCAGATGCTTCAGGCTCTGCTCGGCTCCAAACACAAGGTGTCTCTGGATCTGAGAGCCAACCTGAAACAAGTGAAGAAGGAGGTCAAGGAAGAGGTGAGTACACAAGCAGGCTTCAAATCAAAATGACTTTCTGGCATTTCCTTGTTAGTGGTCAACTTGTTAGTATGCTGAAACACTCATGAATTTTTTATTTTTATTTTTATTTTTTTTACAGTCTGTTGAACAAGTTGGCGACTGGCGTAAGAACATTGAGGATAAGGCTGGTATGGATGGCAGGAAGAAGATGTTTGAGTCCGAGGCTTAAAAGACAATGCGATTATAGTCTAATAAATCTTAATTTATCTCTGGCAGTCGTTCTGTAACCTCCACAAACAAACACACACACATACCATTGTTTCAATAAAAGTGTTTTACTGATCATTTTTCACTTTTTTTCAACATTGTGTCCATAATAAATACATTATGTGTACTGAAATATATAAATGTGCCCTTTGTTTTTGCCCATGCACAAAGCAAATAAAAGTGGTTTTAAAAAACACACAAACCTTTGAATCTCTGTTGAATAGATAAATCTGCATACTCAATAAAGGAGAGTGATTTCTACAACAGAATATTATAGGATCTAAATATGAGGTGTTTTAAAGATGACCTTAAATATTAATTTAGAGTAAAATTAAACAGTATATTGTTATCAAATAATAAAAAAAAAAAGCAAGGGTAGCAAGAACACAATTACATGCAGAGTACGTAAGACAGTCTCTAGCTTTAGTGGCAGAAGTTATTTAATTATAATAAAGGATTAGCATTTAATTAGAAATTAGACTCATTTTTTAATGACCCTAAAGGTTAAATATCTGCTTCTCCATACCTTCTCCAGTTAACTCTTCTGCCTTCTGAACTCCTCCAATTGAGTTCTGTATTTAAATAAAACCAGTATTATTTTAGTTTCTGATTATGGATTAAAAATAATCCTGTCCAAACCGTCTCCTATAAAAAAAAAAACATACATCTTATACAGAGTTTAATATAACAGTATAAAGTAAGTATATAATACTTGAGTTTCAACAAAAACAACAGGAGTGTGTGTGTGTGTGTGTGTGTGTGTGTTCTTGTTGGAGAATCTGTGTAAGGATATGTTTAATGATGAAAACTTCAAAGCACTTATGTATGTAGTTTTGTATAGGAGAATCTGCCAAATGCCTAAGTGTGTGCGTGTGTGTGTGCGTGTGTGTGCGTGTAAGAGAAAGAGAGAGAGAGAGTCCACTCCTATATATTTCTTTCAGAGCTACAGATCATACTATAATGACTTATATTTTATCTTGTTGGTTCTAATTTACAATTTTTTTTCAGTTAGATGTCAACTAATTATATTTAACTTTAATTATATATATATATATATTTTTTTTAAAGCTGAAACATTACCATGTTAAATGTTGAATGATGACAAAGGGTGTCACATTTCACTGTGGGAAAAGTGTGTTTCTTCTGGCTTTTGGCGAACTGGATAATCTGGCTGTAAAATCAGCTCTCTTACAGAGAAAAGAAAGAACATGTTTATGGGTTTATTTACAGTCATGCAAAGGAATCAAATAACGCTATGTTAGTAGCATGATTTTGTTTATTCTCATTTCTAATAAGAACTTTTCAAATTACTGTATGCCAAAAAAAGACCCAAAACATTATTGTGTTTATTTTAGCTCGGTAATTCCCCACACGCAGTTCTACAAGTTCTAAAAGCAGGCACCAAAAGGAAAGTATCAATTAGGCTTCATTAAGAAAAGTCAACGCAAAAACAATGTTTCTAAATTTAAATATCCTAATTTTCTCTCATGACATATTAAAGTTTTGTTTATGAAAAAAAAGAAATATATATATATAATTAGAGAGTGAAGTAGATATTAAAGCACTTAGGCATATGAATGGTTGGTGAAGTCGGCAGGCACTTGCCCCTATGATCTCATGTGCCATGTGACTGTCTATTCATAATTCCACAGCAAAAGGACCTTATTTATAAAGCTATAATAAAAACCTTTTTTTTGATAATACAAAATAACTGCACAACATTATCCCCATGAACGCAAATAATGCATGTACAATTTGCAAATTATAGCTTATAACTTATTATCAACTCCAAAACCTGTTAATGGTATTTAAGCTATGGGATCATTTTTATTACTTTACATTCTAATAAAAATAATACATGTTAAGTCTTTTGATTAGGAATAAACAAGAATTCTTTGAAAATAAACCAGAAACACCTCAAAACAACTTTCTCTGCAGGAAGTGACTTTCCCTTCCAGGCACACATTTTCAGCTTCAGTCAAATTCCCTTGACTAAACTGTGACACCTGGTGCCTCCATGTATGGTGAGGGCTGCCTGGAGTTAACAGCCTCTCCCCTGGCCACTTGTTCAGTGTCTGCCGTTCTTAAGTTACCTTTAGGAGCTCAAATGTAGGACCAAGATGAGTTGACTTGCTAAGAATATCTCCTGAGTTGGTGGCACTGACTGCAAGAGGATACTGAGCTATGTTAGGTGCAAAAGCCATGCACCAAGACACTCTCAGCTGTAAAATATGGTTATGAGCAAGGAGGCATTTTTACCCTTCCAAGATGCCATGTAAATGAGCTTAATCTGGTCTTTAAAGTATAATGAATTCCCTTATGTGATTAAGTCATATTATTGTATAATTTAAACTGGAATTGTATTACTATCGACACTCATGTTTCATGGATCTTTTTCTTTCTTTTTCTTTTTTCTTTTTTGGTAGTGACATATTGCATACTTTTCCTGAAATAAAAAGATAATAAATCCAGCCAGCAGGCCTTTTAAAGCTAACATGTTATTATGCCAATGATGTCATGACTAGATTCTTTTAAATCTAGGACAGTGTGAGAAAACAGGCCTGAAAACAGCTGCTTCCACTCCATTACAGAGAGCACACACCTCAGCACTGCTCACAGGGTGAAAAGTCCAATAAGTTAATGAGACTTCAAGTCTCCAACACATATGAACCAGGAGGCTTAATACCTGGAGTAACCTATTTGGGAATTTTCGTAGTTCTGAAGGAATTCGGTTGTAACTTGAACTTGCTAGCTGTATTGGCTGTGCTCACTCTGGGTGTTTAATGGGTGGCCTCTCTGGACTAATAAATCCCACACAGATTCGGTGCACAGGTCAATTCTACCACCATCTGGTTAAACATAGCACATGTAACACAGTGTGTCATGTTTACAACAGCACAATGTTCTAGAAGCACGGACGCACAGTCCAAACATTTAACAGAAAGTGACTAAGTGGAAGCATAATGTTAATTGGCTTCATAAAAAATTTAGTTTTATGTGTATTTACATAAGTTAACATATATACTGTATATAATGTCTCTCATTCATTCTTAACCTGGACTAAAATTTATAATACTAAGTTCATGAAATAGGTTTAAGTGGGATGGATGGGATGACTTCTTAACACTTAACACAATTTGTTAAAAGTTTATCCGAAGTAAGATCGATCGAGTCAGCTTCTTAAGCCTGTTTTAGCATGCACTCAGATGCTATCAACAGTGCCAAAGCAGGCTGTACAGGATGTGTGTGGAAATGACCTGCATTAACCTACAGTCTAAGCCCCAGTGCAACCCTCATTTCTCAGACTGCATGAGATCATAGCATTTGTCAGAACCCTCAGTGGGCCTCAGGGTTTTTTTTTTGACTAAATACACAACGTTAAGCCTCACTTAACTATAAAAAACAAAACAAAAATGGGTTGTGATGAAGTATAAATTGTGTATTTGGCTTATGCTCAATGCTTTTGACTCAGGAGATGATCTTTTCTCATAGACAGAGATTATGCAAACCAGGTAGACCTGTAAAGTATCTCTTAACTTCTTTTGTCTTTATGTTAACATAGCTACATTTGATCAATTTTAAATTATTTTGTTGATTAAAAATGATTTTTGTGTCCTAATTTAACCACTAGAGGGTGCATGGACTCAGGTCATGCCCCTAGGTCTAACCAGCCCCAGACATGCCCCTACATTGTCTTCTCTTCCTAATAGTTTCAAGCTGTTATGCAGATATTAGTCCTACTATGAAAAAATAAATTAATATCTGGTGAACATTAAGCCAGGTAATGCTTATCCCCCGTGCAAAATAGCTTGTTTTTTCCCTCTGCCAGGGTATTCATTATATTTTACTTGCTTTCACCAGAACTGGTATTATCTCATATCTTAAGTATCATCGCTGCTGGAACATGTTATAACATCTGGCCTATCACTGCCTGTCCTCTTTAGGTACATAGGGTTAAAGTAAATATCTACGTTTCACTCAGATATGTGGTTCTGGAAAAAGCAGCAATCATCTGGCACTTTATGCTAAATATCTAAGCCTTTAAATATGTTTAGTTTTTCTTCAGGGAAAATAAAGAAAAATAAACGTTGGGGAGACTTTTGACAGAGTTTTTGAAATTCTTGAGAGGATCTGACATTAAGAATGCAGTCTAATGTAATGAAGATTCCATAATATTTTGTTAGCACTGGCCAGATTGGTCAAATTGGTCTGGCTTATTTTCAATGGATAGTTAAGGGTTCTTAGTTTGCTAAAGACCATCTAGTTAGGTACTCTGTCTAATAAGGAAAAAATCTATTATATAGTTTTGCAAAAAATATTTAAAGGAAAACTCTACCCTGATTAATTTGCATATAAATACTTCAAAGCTATATATAATATTCAATAGTGTTTTTTGATTAAATGTCTTTTGCTGGCATGTTGATCAATTTTCACTTGGGCAATAATTTCTTAAATTGCCAATAACGGTATGTGAATTGTATGGCTGCTGACAGTAGAGTCAGTGAGGTTTAGCTCTTGATTTATCACTAAAAAGAGCAATGCAGTGATGCTTTAGTTCTTGAGTTTGTCCAGATTTCTAACCTCCTGATCTTTCCTTCTTTAACATTTATGCGAATACTTCTGTTGATGCCATCGTATTCTTTATATTTTGGACTGCAAACAAAGTTGAAACTCTCCTGTAGCTCACCACATCTGCAGCATACTGTATCTATGAGGGGCGTTCAAGTCAATACTGTGACCTGTAATGAAATTCTTTTATGAATGAGGCTGTAAAACAGATTGACATTTACAGAAGACTTTAAGGACAGTACGGTGATGCAGTAAAACATTTGAATGGTGCAAACATAAAAAAAAATGATCATAAATGATAATCCTGGTGAGGTGGCTTCAAACCCACTGCAGTAGTTCCCATGAACACTGAATGAGTAGAACACGTAAGCCTTGAGAATCGTCAGATTACTTGTCTCCAATTTGTGGAAAAGACACAGGGATTTATAGAGAAATAATGCTAGTTTTTTATTCCCATAACTGTGTTCTGTTATTCTGCACAAAAGACCTGGTTTGACTTGAGCACTCATGTGTATTTGTATCTGCAATGCTTTAACTCTGGAGTTCTTAAAAAAAAACCTTGCTGGAAACTTATGGGAGAAGAACAAAAGGGAAAAGATCTCATTCTTTTGTTTTTAAAAGCTAACAATACAATCTGATAATAAATTGTGTATGAGTGTGATAATTATTTTTTATATCATTAGCTATAATGTGCTAGCAATGTCTCCCTGTGGTGTCACCGCACCAACCATTATCATTAAACAAACCAAGGATATTTCAATGTGTTTTAGATTGGAAGTTTCCTTTCAGAGCTCGTCTAATGAATGAAAAAAACAAGTCTGTTTATACATCCTTATCTCCTAAAAGTTAAGTCAGGAAGAAGATTAGGTCTGAGAACTGATTCTTATCTGGAGAATGAATTGTCCAGAGCCTCACAGGGAGGCAGAGAGGCTTCTGTTGCTTTTCAAATCCACATGGTTATTTGCCCCTTAAAACAATAGGCCTGTTTTTTATACATTGTACTGCTCCACTGCTGAAAAACACATTTGCAATTCTAAACCAGGCAAGAGTGAAGATATCTGGATTGTACATAATCTGTATAATGTGCTTCTGAGATTTGCTTTCAAATAAACTTCCTACTCAGGTAACTTTATAAATAGAACATAGGTTTGTCAGGCCACATATGGTTCTCCTTGGAGAGGAAACTTTTAAAGTTCAGACTTTTAAGCATATTTAACATTAGTGTTCACATAGTTTCTGTTCTAGACTTTCAATGATGCCAAGCCTGTTTGTACCCTCTCACCAGACTGCAAGAGACGAGTCACATGGCGAGTGATTATGGAATTAGGAATCAGCATCACCTTATGTTATTATCTCAAGCTGTTGGTATGCACCCGCACACTGCTTCTATTCCCAAATCACTGCAGGTTTAAGACGCTCTGGAGCTTGAAATTCACACGGCTGACTGTTGGGACATTATCCAGCCTGTGGATAAAGTATGACTTGTATGCTGTAAAATTTTAGGTTGGGGCAGTAAAAGCTAGCTAGACTCTGTAAAAATACCTAAAAGTACCTAAGCAGGGGATGCTTAACCACATGGGGAGATCTAGTTAAATGTTAAATTACCCAGGGCCACATAATTGAGAAATAATGTCATGTAATAAATAGACAACTGTTGTATTGCTATGTTGTCTTCAGAAATAACATAATTGTTGATCAGAGGTGAATAATGTGTTTGTATGTTTCAGAAATGTCAGATGGGTTCCTCACTTTCTTTTGTCAGAACATAAACTCCAGTGAAAGAACAAGACGTTTGGTGTGTTGGGATTTATAGCTTATTCTTCCTGAACATAAGTAACAAAAATGCTCAAACAGTGTGAGAGAGGATTTTAACAGTGAAAAAGCAAAAACAAATGTGCATGTCTCCCTTTCTGAATGTGACATAAACATTCTCTCATAATGTGTAAGCTGTTATAACAGCCTCCATCCTCTTTCCTTCCTTTGAAGAGCAGCAGTAATATTCAAATGTCATTCTGGCAATATTCTGCCAGATGTCGTACATTATGTTCTTGGAAACCAATCCTAGTAAGACACTTTTATAAATTGTACATATAAATAATCACACGTAAAAAAATGTCCTTATGCGATTTTCTCATGTGAATAATTTACATTTGTTTACATATTGGTCACACGATGTCATGTGTGTTCATGTTTTATGGCATAACATTTTGCTGCAACATGTGCTCTTTTTAAAAAAATACTTAATTACATACATACATACATCATTTTCTATTTTTTTCATGGATTAACAGTAAATAGGTAGGATTTTTCCTTCCTTTCACTCATGGCCCATGGGGGGTCCAAATATCTGCATTTAATTACATACACCTTTTAGTATTTAGTTAATACATTAAAACGAAAGACATGAAAAAATGCTTTCTGTGCATTTTTCCACAGTATTCTCAAACACATTATATACATATGATATCAGATATAAATATGATATGAGATTTTATACTGCAGAGAATCTCCGCTACCTTTCCTGTACAATCGTGCACTGTTTAAGATGGACAGAAGGGCTGGAGTATGTGGAATGTGGCATGAAAGTGGCTTGCACAACTTTGACAGAGAAATATCAGTTCATCATCTTCGAGCAACATGTTCATTTCTATGCTATTTAAATTACACACTGGGACTGTCTTGTGAAAAAAGGAAACTTTCTGGACTCCCCCCTGACTGCGTAAATTAGTAAAAAACTTTTACTATCTTTTAAATCTAGCTGTTTGTTAGATTCATGCTTATAATCCATCATAACTGAATAACATCATAACATATCGTAGTAGTCATGGCATGATCGAAATAATTATTCTGCTAGTTTTAATGTGGAAATTTATATGAGCTAGAAAAATTCTGAGCCATGAAACAGGAGTTTTTAACGGTACTGACTGCCGATCCGAGAATGTTTTTGCACAGCTGGGATTCATTCCAGTTTTTATGAACAAGACGCTATCTTCATTTTTTTTTTTTTTTGCTGACACATAGTATTAGGATGATGTGACTTTGTTTTGTTCTTTATCTGTTTTCAAACCCCCTCCATGCTGGTTTAGCCTTGAACTTAGTGATAATTACAATAAGTCAACTTTTTTTTTCTTCCTAAAACCTGTTTGTCTTTATTTGTAGTGAATAAGCAGTGATACTGAATCACTCTAGTTGTAGCATGTAGATGTAAACCGCATATGTTTCATGTATCTCTGTCACTGACTGTAAGTGATCAGTTTCAAAGAAACCATGCGGTTGCCAAGTTCTTATGTTCCTTGCTTTTTTTGTAGGTGGGAAGTGATGTGCATGGCTGTATGTAAGTGTGAGAAAGAGAGTGTGAGTGTATGATAGTGTTCATTAGAGTGTGTGCGTGTGTGTAGGCGAAGGAGAGAACACAGGGAGTGTTTGTTTGTAGGTGTGTGTGTGTGTGTGTGTTTGTGAGAGACGAGAGAGAGGGGGGAGAGAGAGAACGAGAGAGAGAGAGAGAGTGCAGGCCTTTGCATTCCTCACACTGAGTCATGGGTCAGGCCTTAGCTCTGTGAGATGACTGGATTTATTTCCTATGATCAGCAGAACTTTCTCTTTCATCTCTGAGCTGAAACGAGCTGTGCACAGTGTGGAGGAGGGAAAGCCACAGGGTCAGGGGTTGAATGTGTGTCCAGAGTTCCTGCATTCATCCATGGCAACATAAAACACTTCCAGAAAATACCTTAATCATAGGCCATATATTTAGTCTATCAGTGTGTTATTTATGGACTCAGGTTATAGGGGATACGGGTTATAACCTGCTAAATCAGTTTTTTAAAACAATGAGCAGATGACTTTTCTAAATGACCTTTTGTGGACATGTGATCTCTTTTGTTTAGCTATGAACATACAATATGTTTTCACAGTGGCATCAATGATATTAACCCCTCACTGCTTTCAGCTGTCAGAAATCTTCTTAAGCTCTTGTACAGGTTAACTCTAAGAAATTACTTGGCTAAAATCCAGACCAACCAGTTTGCGCTGAAATTTTAAACACAAAGGGATTGCATTCTATCTTGAATTAAAAAAAAACAGGCTCTGTGTCTGCGGAGCATGACTGCAGAGTTGACATCTTTCCTAGACACAGATTTTGTGCTTTTACCACCGTTTGTACTGTAGAGATGCAGCAGCACTGGTGATGACATCCCCAAGAGGCCCCAGGAGATGAAGGTGGGAGTACAGCAAAGATGCATGAGACAGTGCAGGTTACAATAAGGTCAGGAAAAGGATATCCTTAAAAATAAAAGACAAAAAGGGGAATAAATGTGACCCTATCTGATACAGCTGGTGGTTGTCCCATCTCCATCTAAACATCACCTAAACATAGAAAAAGGATTCAACCATTTGCTACAAAGCATCCAAATGTTAATGCTATGCTGATTGAGTGTGCTTTCCTTTGGGACAAACAGTTTATAGAGAGTTACAACAAGCTTGTGAATTCTTGATCATTTAGGATGACGCACAATTTATTACAGAGCATACTTGCTTTAGCCTAACCACGAGGGAAAATAGAAAAGATGCAGCAGGAATTAAACAGCCCCTATCATGCTTTTTCAAATATGATCTTTCATGCAGTGTATAAACTATCTGGACTATCTGTGACGCCGACAGTGCACGATAAATGAAGTTTTTGTCTATTAAAAAAAAAGAGTCGGCTCACGTTCGCCTAAATGAGTCGTTAGCAAATCTATTTTTACTCTGTTACGGATCCACGTCACTCCGTAACATATTTGGATAATGTCCACCCACATTCTACGTTGCGAACAACTTGTGCGCCATCTTACAATTAATGTTACCACACTCTTGTTAATGTGACCGAGCATTCATGCACACATTCATGACTGTCAAAAATACGTCATCAAGGCCACATGCACAGGCATTACTATCCGAGGGAAGAGGAATCGATGCGGTGCATGCTCCCTGCCACTGTTTTAAACTCCTAAAATCTTACCTACCATAATTAAAACATCTTTGTAATTTTACTTCTCTTAAACATGTCCGAATCTGTGAAAAAAAAAAAAACTTACCTGAGACGATGAGAGGGATCGGCTGCTGATCTGGCATTTTGGCGCCAGTGGCTTGATTTTTGTGAAGAGGAGTTGTAAAAACGAGTTTTGTATTGTAACAAACACACAAAATCTTGTATATTTAAGCTGTCGTGGCCGTAGATTTTGGAATCCAACTCAGACAAAAGACAGAATTACACACAATTTTTTTTTTTTTATGCACGATTATTTTTGACAGTGATTTCATTCCATAGACCAGCGCTGGCGTTATTTTTTTGGACGAGAGAAGGAGAGATTGTTGTGGATCATTTTCTTTCGAAGATTTTTGAACCAGATTATCTTTGACTGGACATATTCTCCGGACTTCTCACCCACCGTCATTGGCTTCCTGGACCTCATTACCGGTGAGACCGAATCATACTCAGTATACTCAGATAACACACATACAATAAACACGGACTTCAGACATTTTTCATTTCTCACTCACTCGCCTTTATCCACACATACACATACAGTTTATTAAATGTAGTTTGTAAATATTTTTTATATCTTTGTTTGGTTGTGGTGCACCTTTTTCATTTACTTTATTTAGTTTTGTATAATACACGTTTGCTTTATCTACTTGTTTGTGTTTGTCCTTTTTGCTCACCGGCCTTTTAAAGCAAAACACAGACACAAAGATAAAAGACCTCTCGATTTTTGTAGCCACAGTTAATATAAAATTAGCTGGTCGTTACACGGTAAAACCGACGCCATCTTTTCTATGTATTGATGGGTCTCCAGAGCAGTCATTCAGTTATGGTCATGGGCGTTTTGTTTTCCGACACATGCTGTAGCGGCAGACCAGTCATAAAGGACAGCACCATCTGACCAATCACAGCAGTGAGGGCCCACGAAAAGGAGGGGTTTAGACAGACTGAATCTTCAAACTGCCTCACACGATTCGTTTACGAATCATTTAGAAATGGGGTAAAATTAAATCTATTTTTGTAGAAAACTAAAGTGTTTTTGACCTTGCATACATGTAAACCTGTTTTAAGAGACTCATGAAGCAATATTAGAACCCTTTAAAATGGCATAATAGGGGCACTTTAACACTCAGTACTTAGTTTATAGATATACTGTAGTATATTTTATAGAAAACAACTAAAGCTACTGGATCCTCAAAGATGGAACTGAAGATCTACTTTTTCATCTGGCATGTTTGGAAAATACAACTCATACAGTACCATAACCATGTCTGTAATGAGACAGATGTTTTCACAACAAACAGTGTAATTTTCCTCATGATGGCTCACATATCACTGTCTGAGTCACTCTGAGCAAAATTACACTGCACATATACAGCAATGCAGGAAATATAGACAATATACTCACAATGTATCACAAGATGTTTATATCAGGTCTAAATATAGTACGCACCTACTGTGTTTAACTACATAACCACTGGGATATGTACGTGGAATGTATGGGAATGTTTAAAAATGTAAAAATTTGTTTTCCACCAGCTTTTGTCCTCAGTACTGACACATTTTTTTTAATTAAGCCATTATACAGGGCCCCTGGAGCAGATAGGGTCAAGGGCCTTGCTTAAAGGCCCAACAGTGGCAACCTGGTGGAGCTGGACTTGAACCACCAAATTTCCGATCAGTAATTCCGTGCCTTAGCTCTCTGAGCCACCACTGCCCCTATTAATTATGGAAAGTATTAATTATAGATAGTTTTGATTACAACTAATTATATATTATTATTACTACTATTACTACTACTATTAATAATTAATTATATATTAGTCACAATTATATTTACAATAGATAATAATAATAATAATAATAATAATAATAATAATACATTTCCATAAAACTAGTGCTCAAGTGGCAGCTGCAGAGCAAATCACAGCCTAATGTGTTTGTTCTAATACATTATCATAACAACTTACACAGGGACTTGCAGTTAGCAAGCAGTGTCTGTGTCAGCTCTGTCAAAGTAAATGCTGCTGCTTACAGCATGAAATAATGTTTTTTTTTTCTTGGCAACATTTTTGGCTTATACATTTTTTTTTTTACTTTTTTTTTGAAAACCAAGGTTGATGAATGAAAATATTGGGGGGATACTTAACAATAGCAAATGAGAGGAAGTGCTGTTGTGATGGTTATCAGCACAGCTGTGATACGGTCATAACTGGTGACCGTCAGCTAGCAACTGATAATTAATGTAATTAAAAAGGTAGTTGACAGTCCTGTAAATCTCATAAATTTCTCTTTATATTTTCCACTAATTCCACTAGAATATCAGCTCTGTTAACTCCCAGGTTCCAGGATCCCAAATAGCGTTAAATAGAAAGCTAGCGTGCTAGGGTGCGCAATCACTTGTTCAACTTAACTAGTAGTGTCCTTGATTAGTGGATACAGAGGGATTTGTGGGAATTAGCTTTGTGTTAGTTGGTGTTAACTTGATGCTAATTAGTTATGATCTGATGGTATCTCTCAATAGTCTGATAAACATTAGCTAAAAGGTTATCCACTTATCAATATGGATAACCATTAAAAACCATCTAGGGCTGTTTGGCTAATATGCTTAAATTGTATAACTCTGGAAGATCGTTTGACAGTACGGTAAAGTGTTTGATCATTTGGAATAAAATATAAAATGCTCATGATGATTCAAAAAACAAAATGTGCCATTCTTTTAATGTGTAGAATAGAAAAAATGCTGTTTTCTTTAAGCCAGAAGGCATGGTTGACATAAGAGTAACACGTCACCCAGGATTCTTACATGATTTAAAAAAAAAAAAAAACAACTTATGAACATGAGATTATTGAAATGTATAAAAATAAAATGTACAGTCCCATTAATAGCTTCCTATCAGTGGTTTTACAACAAAGTGGCTATAGCAAGAAACATAACAACCATGTGTGTATGTAATAGACATCAAGAAGTATCAGTACACAACACAGCGTATAAATAGAAACAAAATACCTCATGAATCCCTTCTGAGTAAAGGTGTAAAACCGATTGACATTTACACAAGATTTCAAACATAGTATGAGGATGAAACTGTTAGCTACAGTAAAACTTTTGAATGGTGCAAAAGAAGCTCGTACATATATTAATGAGGTGGTTCAGTGCCCACTGCGGTCATTCTTTTAAACATTCAGCAGCAGAGTGCAATACCTGATGTGTAAAAGGTGGATTACTGGTCGACAAGTTAGAGAAGAGACTATAAACACAATCAAATTTCAAGGCATTTTCACATATTAGGGCCATAAAGAGAGCAGGCAGTTCAATTGTAGCTACAGTGTATTGAGAAAGCTTTCTCCCTTGAACATACCCACGCACTGGTGAAATGCTGGGTAAAGAAATAATGTTTTTTTTTACTCTCATAACTGTGTCCCGTTATTCTCCACATTCATCAAAGGTTCTAGTTCGACTTGAACACCCGACTTAAATGAGTGAGTCTTAGCAGTTTGGGTGGCTTGAGGCTAGACACTCCCTGAGTCAGTAGGTGGTATAATGTTCTTGTGCCACCATACCATACTGCATACATAGGGCAGACAAGCTGAGCTGGCTAAGATGTTTCATGCCTTCATCATTGATACTGTAAACATCATGCTGTATATGTTAATTCACTTAATGACTTAAAGTGTCTTGATTTATTTTTTATTTCCCCACCAGCTGTAACACAACTGCAGGCTGCACATATTTTATATCTGAGGCTTTTGGCTGAAGACTGTTTAGAGCAGCTGTGGTGTTGAGAGCTGATTCTGAAAGATTTCATAAGAAGTAACACAGTCAGTTCTCAGTGAATAGGTCTGTTGGGTTCCTAATATTTGCTCCAGTTTAAATCTCTAATAAATATCCACCCACCTAGTGCAAGTGTCCTTGAATGCGCCCACTGAGTGGTAATTTCCCTTTTCATGTGCTGTCTTTTGATTTCCAACATGAGGTAATTCTTCCTGTTTATATCCACGCAGTGTAGCCAATATCTGGCAAGATTAATAGATGTTGCTTGTAAAGAAGTAAAAATCTCAACTTGCTGCTTATACTGGTTCTGTCTCTTTTTAATTACTTTTACACGTTCTCTATTCTATTCAGTAGTGTCTGACCATCCTCCAGTGTCTTAAAAAATTCCCTTGCTCTTACTGTGGGAAATCTGCAACATAGGTTTAATGTCAGAAGAATGCTTGTTGTGTTCTGTTTGTGTCTGTAGCAGGAAAACGTCATTGAGTTAGTGACACCGTTGCTTCCTTTCCTATGTAGGAAAACACTTTGTCCTACAATCCCCTCTTCAAATCTACTTGAACAGCAGGATCACATCATCATACCACTGGATATACATATAAATCCTGCATTGAACTGTTTGCTGGACCAGTCAAATCCTTGCAAGTGGTAATATGTCAATTTGAAGCTTTTGTTTTCCAAAATATCCACAAGAGCCCTCTCTTTCACATTTTAAAAGAGCCTTGGGTGTTGTTAACAAGACTGGACACTGAGGACAAAACATGTTTCCATTGTACAACATGTCATTATCAAGAACATAGCACCACTTCAGTCCTGAATAGTGTGTTGTTTGCCATGGTAACAACGTTAATAGTGTTGCTGGGGTCTGAGGAATTGAATGAGCTCTGTGTGTGTATGTGTGTTGTAAGGCGCAATGGGAGACACTGGACATGAAGGGGCGAGGACTTGGATGAGTGATGCATGGCTCAAGCAGCGCTGTATAATCCATGATCGAAACAGATGAGAAAATTTACTCAAGTAGGTGCTGTTGAGGACGGTGTCAGTAAACAATGTGTCAACACAATTTCTAGAAGCATAAACAAGTAGGTACAAAATCACTAACAGCTGGACAGCATGCATATTTACCATGTGTATGTAATTCCCACAGATTACCAGATTATGGTAGTAAATCAACCAGGATTTGTAGAATGTTTCCTTTAATAGTATCCAATTCGATTCAGTTGAGTTTTATTCCTGTAGTGCATTTAGCAGTAGACATTTTCACATAACAGATATTCAGATATCTATATTTGTCTATAATAGATAGGCATATATAATAAATATCTATCTATAATGAGATAATCACAGGCAACAGAGCCAATGATAGAAAACAAAACCTTGAGGGCAACCAGATTCAATATGGAATTCATTATACATCAGTAATTTTTTACAAATGCATGCTTGAACTGGGCATCATACCCACCCCAGAGCAAGCAGTAATTTGACTTGGTTAAAAGATCTAAAGGTTAATGATGTAATTACAATATGATGCAAAATATTCACCTGATACTTATTGGTTGTACTGGTATCTTGTGAAAGTCATAGAGTTTCCAAACATTTCCTCATACTGAAGCATTCTCAGTGGAGTATGTTTTATTGTACAAGGGGTTTCACTGTATTTGAATTAGAAAAATGAAACAAAACATAGCACATAGTTTGATTAGAATTTAAATAGGTTTGAATTAAAAAATATATATTAATAAAACACTAATGATTTGCATTCCTCTCTCTCATAACTTCATACCAACATTTCCTATTAAGTTCACCGACTGATTTACAGTAGTTACTGAATGATACGTTTTAATTAGTAAAGAGTTTAAACAATGAAAAAAAAAATGCCTGAGAATAGGAAGTGCATACTTCCTGTAAAGGCTGTTTTTTATATTTTAAGGACAGGTCCTTACATGACAGATCCTTTATTATATCGTTTACTGAATACAATGAGCTTGTAACTCATGTACAAAGAAAAATAAACAACATAAATCGCTCCAAATTTTGCAGTGTTTTCAACGGTCCCCCGTTCATTCCATGCATTTGTAAGACGAAAAAGATGAGTGAGACAGGTCTGGTGAGGGGACCGGGGGCTGTGGAGGTGGATTAGTGGCATGGGGAAAAGAATATCATCTTACATTTCCCCCAGGAGCAGACACATGACCTCACTGAGCTGGAGAAGGGAGGGGAAAAAAAGATGTTGAACTGCAGCCTGAGGTCTCTCAATGAGAACCACATGCAGAAACTAGGCAGAGGGAGAGAGGGAGAGAGAGAAAAAGAGGGAGGAGAGGTGAATAGAGGAGGGGTTGAGAAAGGCTGTGACTCAAGCATGTCACTCAGAGAGGACTGAGCATTGTGTGGATCTCGCCTGATATTTTCACCAGGCAGTGTTAAGGACAGGACGTAGGATAAGTGTTCACAGGAATAGGGCTATTTGTGTGGAGCTGGGAAAGACATACCGGAATACAAAGATTCCAAAGTGCAGAGAACAACTCTTTCAGCTCTACCAGATTAGTTAAAAGAGAGCCACATAGGGAAGAGATATGTCAAGTGCAATTTTGAGACGAAACTCCAGCAAACAAGGCTTGCAGAACCTCCTCAGGTGAGTCTTTGAATGAACTTTAATGTAATACTGTAGAAGGGATTCTTGTGTAGAGTAAAGTTTAACAGAGTGTAACCGGCACATTGTGGAGTCAGGTGATCTTTGTTTTTAAGTCTTTAACTATATGAAAGGTCAAGATTTGTTATTGATGGTTGGATTTGAGATTTGGAACCAACAATTTGTCAGTTTTTTTTTTTTTTTATGAAAAATCTGTTTTTATGTTTTATTAGATAACAAAACAATCGCTATGTACACCACACAGTTAGGAAAATCTGTTCATTGTTATCCTTTCATATTTATCTCAGACAGGTCACTACCAGAGCGACTATAGACATTTGTTAAGACTTGCTGAGAGGGTTTATTGTTTCTTTAGGAGGTGGTGTGGGGTTGTAGACATTGAAGGGTAAGGTCAGTATTTAGTAGGTGCAAAGGTCCACTTTTTAAAACTTGGATGAAGTGACCTTTGCCTGGGGTGATGAAAGATGGAAAGTCTCTGAAATGGGGCCACCAGAGGTTCTGGGGCTTGTTTGGATTTTTAAGATTCCTCAGTTGGACTTTTTTTTTTTTTTTTTAGATTTACTTTTGAGGTTACCCTATTCAGGCAACACGTTTTTTACTGTAACATAGCTTTCTTCCATCATATAGTGTCTTCAACTATTCCTCATTTTGGGATTTTTCAGCAACTAGTGACGGAAAACATTAAACAGAACTGCTATGTTTTTATTTATGAATTGTGAACTTTCGTTTCATAATTATGACCTAATTTTGTATTATCATGACAATAAACATGATTCTGTTTTGTCTGAGGATAATGATAGGCTTGGGGGCAGGGTCAGAGTTCATACACTTTCTTACAATTATGCAACTGAATCCAGCATCTGCCTGAACCTGATCTCAGTTTTGAATGTGATCTGGATAAACACAGTAAGTCATTGACACATGAGCAACTCCATGCATCAAGCCTGGGTTTTAGGAGTGAACAGAGAGTCTTAAGCTCATGGGGCTTCTCGCTGCATTCATATCTACAGAAACAGGGCTTTGGGAGGATCAGGTGTACTTTGTCAAAGGCATTTCACGAGGTATACACAGGTTGCATTGTAAAGCATGGATTCTTTTCCCTCTGCTTTCACAGGGCTGCCAAAACAGTCCTTTCTCATAGCTGACAAGTTGGATTTGCACTCAAATGCCCAGCATTCATCTTTTTAATTACTGTATAGGTTGGACGACACGCACCGGACATAATGCTAATGATGCATTTATACAATGTTTTGTGTATACCTCACAGAAGCTCAAGAATCATTTCCTTGCATGTGTTTCCCTCCCAAAATAATCTCGTAAGCAGATGAGACCCATATGATTTAGAATGGTCAGTTGTAAAACAGGCTATTCATCTTTACATACTTCAGACAGTTTATTATAGTTAGAAAATTTTTACTCCTGTAAATTTTAGTATTTCATTCTCTTGGGTTGAATATGAAAAGGAATAAATAAAATGTGAGCTAAATGATATATTGGTATAAAGCTCTTGGCCGTGCTTTATGCTTATCAGCTGAAAGCACAGAGAATACAGAGATGGATTATTATTTTTACCCTCTCAGACTCTGGTAGGAAGGAATTGCTCTTGCTTGAAAGAAGACAACGGCAGCTGTTTGGAAATCTCTTCCCAGCCATCACAAAATTTGTGGTCTCTCTTGTGTTTACTACCACCACACGAGTGGAAACAAGGAAGTTCACAATAAAATAAAGTAGATAAGAAAGTAATGCAGCAAAAGTGTGAACGGGAGATAAAAAAGCTATTTACAACTAGCCCAAAGCACATCAATAATTGACACAGGTATTTGCTGGAGGGGGCATGTGATGAATCATAGTGATCTGGAGTGAATCAGTGTATTTGGAATACTTGATAATACCTAAAAAAAAAAAAAAAAAGAGGGGTAAGCTGAAATGATCCTGGTGATGATTTATTATATATTATAACTTAAAAAAAAATAGTAAGACAACCCAGGAAGATTCATATATGGACTAAAATCTCATGTGTTCACTGATCCAAATCACCAGATTTTATCATTATAGGTCCAGCCTTGACCGAGCTGATCCCTGGCGTTTACTCTGCCCTCACTTCTGTTTACGATACTGTGATAAGAACTGCAGGAATGCAGAGGGGAACATGGGGGGGATAGGTGTTTGTGTTAAAGGGGCAATAAACTCTCTGCTATACCCCTGGCAGAATGTTTTTTTTTGTTTTTTTTTTGTTTTTTTTACTAAAGTTAAAGGTAAACAGGCCTGGTCTTTATCACAATGGGCATTATTTCACTTTAAGTCTGATCCCAACAGGTTGTTGCAAATATTTCAGTTTCTTGTGAAACTCTTTTAGGATAGCAGTGCAGTAATCTACACAAAAACAAATCATACTAAATACTAAACCCATTCAGTTCTTGGGCTCGAGTGAGACCCCCTGTGCAGCTAGACAAGTGGAGCCAGTGAATTTCCAGACTCCAGGCAAGACAAATGGGCTGTGCAGAGTTTGTTCACTGTTGGTGTCTGGACACTTAGAAATAACATGCTGATTGGTGTCTCAAAGGACTCACTTCACTTTACTATTGCTTTTTCTCAAATGAGTTTCAGTCCTTTAATTGTTAGTAAAGGATGAGTAAATAAAGCTAGGACTGTCCTTTTGGAAAGGTCTTCAGAGAGATATGGTATATCTGTTATAACCATCTCTTTTCCACATTTTGAATTACAAGCTTGTAATAATTAGTGTAAGTTTATGACCTGGGATTTTCCACAAATACTAAACTTGTGCTCTGGATTTCCACAAGCTACGTTTCATGCATGGCAGACTTGTGTGAGGAGTTTGTTGAGTCTCTACTGTTCACTCTGAGCAGGGAGACATTCAGCTAGTCTGGGTCAATAACTCTCTTTTACCCTCAAATATGACTCACTATGATGACATAATCTGGCTCAGCTGCTTACCCAGTCAATGCCCCAAATCCTGTGCACTCACTGATCAGCTTTTTAAAAGGAAGTATTTTTTTATTTTGTTTTTTACCCCTGAAAACAAAAGCAAAAAAAAAAAAAAAAATAAATCTTAAGCAATTTCTGCGAAGGGTGTGTAGCCGCCATTTTCTAGGGAAAAACGTGACTTAACTTAGCTATTGTGTTTTGTAAATCTGTTTTTCAGGAAACTTGATCATTGCATCATTTCAAAGCTGCTTACACAAAGAAAAAACTCAGAAATGTATCCTTAGACATTATTCAAAGTGTAATTCAGATCGGTAATAGATTGTTGCTAAAAAACACCACATGGGACCTCATGTGCTGTAGATACAAGTGTGTTAAACGCCACCAGACAGACCTCAAATGAACTCAAGACCCTCGGAAATGTTCCTGCCCTATGAGCAAGTAAGGTATTGTCTAATACATAAAGTATTAACTCAAGCATAACACAACATATTCTTAAATTGTGCCTTGTGAATTAACTATAGGACTCTGATCCCCTATTATGTTTTATTTCTTAAAAATCTGCATAGTCTGGAGTTTGTTGCAACAAACTATTGTACTTCTACAACCATGAAAATTTTAATTTTTACATACTGCCTGGCTTACCTGAGATCTTTTTTTTTTTTTTTTGCAGTTTTTTTTTCTTTTCTTGAAAACGAACAAAAACTGATTTCTGTATGTGTAAAATACATGCAGGTCATTCCCACTGTGGTAGTCAAATAACTACATGGTTAAAAACATCATGCAATATGAAATAAATAATCTTAATATGCAATCAAGTTCCATGGTAGTTTCATGCTGAGCACAAAAGTATAAACAGTGATTATATCTAAAACATACTGTAATGACACCTTTTATTTTTAAACCCAACTTTAACCACCTAGCACAAAAGAGAGACTGACCAATCTGGCTGTTCAGCCCGTGACTCATTGTGTTCTGCTACAGGTTAAGGCTTGCTCTGGTGTGAATTAACAAATGCAATAATACCCAAGTGAAAGCTAATGCCTGCACCCATTAACACCCCCATCTCCACCCCTTTTCCCAATCCATTCTGCCTTCGGGCTTACTTGCATTAGGCTTAGGAAGCCGAATCAACAGTGTTGAGAAAGGTAAGATACACCGACATGAGCCAGATTCTTGTTTTTTTTTTCTTTCTCAATGGTATATCATTGGAAATACATAGATACGGTAAAAAAAAATATTTTGGTCTTTTTTTATGGTGCTTAATCAGTAAGGATACTGTAGCCAATCCCGGGGTAAGGCTGTACTTAAATAAAACGTTTTTTTTTTTTTATTGTGTGGAAAAGAACGGAATAACAGAGTAACAGAGTAATCTGTGAGCCTGTGGGTACTAGACAAATCACAGCAAGATGAATGACCTCATCTCCATCATGACGTCATGCATGAGGCCCATGCCAGGAAATAAAACATAAGAGAGCATAAAAGTTTTGGTTGATCGCCACATGCAATAAAAAATTCGATTGAACTTTTGATTGTTGCCACATGCATTTATTTTCTTTTTTAAATGACCCTCTGAAGCTTGCTTTTAATTATCCTGATTGTAGCTGTTGAATTAACGTTTTAGAGACTCTGCATTCAGCTACAACAGGCTTCTCCGTGTCTGTTATGCGCCCTTAAAAATGTGCCTCCATGAAATATAACAGACTAAAAAGGGGGGTTAGCTGCAACACTCCATCTGGTTTGTAACCCCTTTAACCCTTTCCCTCACTTCCCACTTCCTGTGAGAATGCCTGAGGACTTGTGTTGGCTTGGTCAGGCATGTTGTAATATTAACAAAGACAGAGACTAGCTAGAATTAATGTTTCTATACAGCATAGTAGCTAATTCAAGAATGTAATAGTGGCGGTAGCACCCCCCTCATAATATATAGTCACCCCCCCACCCCTTCATAATATATGGTCTCATGCCATAAAATCCTCTGGAACAGATTATGACTCTAGTTGTAAGAAGGTATGGTATACATTAATGACCTTTTGGAAAACTATGTATGTATGCTCTTAACTGATTCAGAAACCTGATTGGTGTTTAGGGTAATATGACACCCAGTCACCCAGATGGAAGCTATTGACATGTCTCTCAACACTGTCCCAGTGGGGAATGAGATAATCTCTTGCCACAGAAGAAGAACAAAAACTCTTCTCTGGCATGCAGACTTGCATCACTTTTTAAGTACATTATTTGGAAATTTACTCAAATAATCAACATTATGACCTGTTACCCTAAGCATTCTGGTTTACTGTAAACTTTCATCCCTTCCTCACAACCACAAACATGTATACACATATGCATGCACATGCCCAGACGCAGTGGATGTGTGTGGCATGAATGTTCGTGTATTTACAGGCTATATAAACACAAGCATGCATCAACAGCTCTAGTGTGTTTGTGTGTGGGATGTCTTTACTTAGTCATGGCTGTTGCTTGACACAGACACAGATGTTCCATTGGCTTATTCTCTCGTCCGGGGAATGTAACAGCCTATTGTTTAGAAAAATCTTACGAAGAAGCTTTGAACGATCCATATTGTCACTGTGGTTTTGGACGGAGGGTTGTTTCTCATACTTATACAGTTAAAAAAAAAAATTACTCATTATGGGTTGGTAATATGCAAAAGAAATTGTGAAATGATGACTTTTATGTTCCGTTTCCTGCAGAGTGACAGCTCAACGCAGTATTGAGGATGCAGAAGAGATTGAGAGGGAGCGACGACGCAGAGCCCGAGAGGCTCTCCGAAAGGAACACAGTATCACCGGATCAGCTGGATCACCTGGATCACCTCAAGACAGCTCTGGACCTGCTGAGGAGTGTCTGTAAGTCTAATAGTCAATGGTGTTTTACTTATATATTTTTGCTCTTTCTGTCTTTATTCCTAATCTTTTATACTACATGAAGCCACAGCTACCATATCATTACTACCTAAGCAGTGAAGAGTGTATAGAATGGTAAAGCTAGATAGTGGGCTCCATTGCTTTCCTGCATTTTGCACAGCTTCCAGTTTTTATCAGAACAGAGTAATTATAGCCTGTCTGGTTCATAGCTTTCAGACATGCAAAGAGAGAAGAAGATATTTTTTTCTTCGATTTAAGTGGAGAACATGTTTGAGAGCACCCTGTAATTATGGGTTGATCATAGAAGAATCTTGGCTATGAGATTTTAAGCAATTTTGGGCAATTTCTCTGGAGACCATCACACTCCATTTTAATTTATATAATATAATTTTATGCAGGATATTTGCCTTGCTTTGCTAGGAATAGGGATTTTATGTTCCATTGATATTTAATCTTAAATAATTATTTAATGGAATTCAATTTCAACATAACTAGACATGAGATTTGCTTTCCTTTCAAGCTGCTCCTGGAATTATGTGTTACATTTTCTCGAGACCAAGTGCCAGTCTATGGCAGACTTGGTCAAACTGGTTGCTGAAAGCTGAAGACAAGTTTGATTTGTCCCATAAAAATAGTCCACTGCATGAATGGATGATAGTATGTGGCAAGTTACATTTATACAGTGTGGCACTTAATTGAATTGTTGGATTGCCATTTGCACTTCTCTGGTTGGTATAGATGTCAGGTGTCTACACAGATTTATAATGTCTGTGGTCCTCCTCCCAGGCTGTTACAGTTTCATGACAGGTAGTGATCTATTGTAGTTGACCAAAAATTATGGCTCTGAGCTGTGATGGCTCTATCGATTTGTATGGAAAAGTGTTCTGTTATTGCTCACAGACAGAGGAATGCAAGCTTAGGGCAAGCTTTATTAAAAGTGAGCAAGACACAAGGACTAGGCAATAATTGTAAAGAGTAAGCTTGCAGGTCATGCAATCATGTAAGGGGCATAACCTTGAGGGAACCAGAAAGACAAAGAAACTAGAGTCTAAACCAGAAAGACAGGATTGGCAAACAATTAAACAATGTCTCAGTAATGCAAAAAACATGACTGATGTTATAAAACTTGGGGAAATAAAAGTTAAAAGTATAGAATATATCAGAACAGAAGCCTTGACACATCATATCTCAGTGAAATTCTTTTCTTTGCATATCCCAGCTAGAAAGTTGGGGTCAGAACCTAGGACAGACAGAATTAAGGGCACAAGGGCCAAAAACTGGCAGTGGAGCTGAGTGGAACCAACCTTCTGATGTGTAACCCATAAGTCTAACCCACTGAGCTTCCAGTGCCATATTATGTATTTAATATACATTTTAAACAAGTGTGTACATGCGTGATTAGTGTACAAACTGCACAAGTTGTATAAGAGATAATTGGTCAATACAACTGTGTGATACTGTCCAGAGTTTGCCAGGTGACATGGCATTTGCCAGAGAATTACAGAAAGTCTAAAAGGGTTTAGTCTTTTAGTTTTAATTGAGTATGACTTGCAAAAAGATTTATGGTTTTAAAACTATTCAACATATTAGCTATTTGTCAGAATCATTAAGATATCATATCTCATCCTTGTGCTGATGGAACATGATAACCCGTCATGGTTAATTTTCAGACTTAGAAATACAAGCTCTGTTTGTTGGATTGATTGTTATTTAGGCTAAGGCTTTGATGTGCCTTTCATCCGTTCATTTTAATTAAGTTTCATTCTCGATTATAAAGAACATGAGTTGTCACAGACATCCTGTCTGCTCTTGCTGTCATTTCAGGTGTGTTTGTGTCTCATATCAAGTATAAAGTCATATCAGGTGTTGTTCCTCTTAACATCTGTTATTGGTGTCTGGTTGCCTGAGGCAAGAGAATCAGAGCACCAACAGAACCACCTAAAAACCTCAATCACACCTTAAACATCTGCTTGCTTGGGTTGCGTTTGAAGTCGAACGCTGGTGTTAATAGACGAAATGAATGACGTCATGGTGAAGTTTTATGACTGGATATTTGTAGCTATATTACTGCAGGTTTTTGGGCCCCATATGTTGCTTTGCCACATAGACCATGTTTGTACTTTGTTGGATGTTTAATTGAGCGCCTCTCTCATAAAGTGATTATTACCATGTTTGGTACTATTGTTAAAATATAACACCTCTCTAAAGCCAACTAAATTAATGGATTCAGACAAATGCACTACATAAGTAAGGAATGCACACCTGTACCTGAGAGTGGCTCCTAAGAGTCCATGAGTTGAAGTTTTTGGTCTCTTTTTGTGTGTGCAGATTTGAGACTGAACTGAAACCTAGCAGCTCTGGAGCACTGGAAGAGGATGAAGGTTTCAGTGACTGGACTCAGAGGTTGGAAAAGGGCAGACAGGTCAGGCAGGAGGAAAGTGAGCCGAGAGAGGAGGTGGACTTGGAGGTGGAAAGAACCATGAACGGAGGCAGCAGAAGAGAGGAGATCAGCTCCATTGTGCTAAATCAACGGCATAAGGGACACGGCGATGTGGACGAAGTGGTGGACTACATGCAAGGGAGAAAGAGCAGTGAGAGGTGCAAGCTGTTTGGAGACAAAGCAGGCAGTCTTAAGGTCAGAGAGACACCGCAATGGAAGGAAGATTCCATCAGAGTTAACAAGAGGGACGTGGAGGAGCCAAAGTTACACGTAGAAGATTTGGTATGAGCTGACATAGTATCATTTTTTTAAATCAGTTTTTATATTTGTGTTGATCACTGAGAATTTTTATTATACTTTTGTCTGGGTTACATTATCAGGTGAAAGAAGTGAGAAAAGAAGTGAAGGTCTCTTATACATCTAAGGTCTTCCTGCAGCAAGATAGAACACCGACAACCAACAGCGAGGATCCTGCTGGAGAGGACGTGACATCACATTTGCTTAAAAATAGAAAGACTACAAGGTATATATAACATTATAATGTAGAACAGTGTTTAATGCACTGTATACAATACTGTTTAGTGGTTCTGTGAAAAGTATTCTCAGATTAACCCTTTTATGGGAACCAAAAAAGACTTGCATGGCTGATGCCCCTAAAAAAATTGCTTACAAATGGGTGTAATTGTTCATGTAGTAAGGTTTAAGGTTTTTGTATGGAGATTCTAGTTTCTGGGATTTGTAATGGCCTGTAGTAATTTTCAGACAAGTTTAAAGCATCACTAGTCTATACCTAAATGATTCCGATCCATACAGCATTACATCATTATTAACTGGCTAATAATTTTTTTTCCACAAAGGACTGTGTTTCCTGAAAGAGCTAAATAAAGAAAAAAGCTGATGCTGTGTTGTCAGACATGGCTTCTTGCCAGGGAAAATCCCGCTGTGACAGATTTCATGACCCTTCTTCCCCATGTTCTCCTCAGCAGGATCATAGGTCAAAGCTCAGAGTCAAGAGAACAGGCAGGGGCCAATATGGAGACAGAGCAGAAGTTGGAGAAGATCCGGCGCAGCCACCAGGAAAAGGAGAGCCAGGAGCTTGAGCAGCTTCGTCAGAGGCAGGCAGAGGCTGAGATGGAGCTGGAAGAGCTCAAGAAGAGGAGAGAGGAACGCAGAAGAGTGCGTGAGGAAGAGGAGCGCAGGAAGGAAGAGGAGGAGCAGCACCGCTTGGCAAAGGAGGAGGTGATAAAAAAAAAAGCATTGCACAAATATAATCTCCATGTCATGAGTGGCACAAAGCATTTCCCCTAGCATCCAGAGATTGTGAGTTCAAATCTTACTGATGCTACAGCCCACATCTGTCATGCACTCCCACATCAATTAAAATGACACAGACTAATAACAGATCTGTGAATTCACACAGATATAGGATGTGGATAATATGTTCCCCTGAATGTGTTATGCTGCCCCCAATTGTGCATGAGCAGCAGTTTAAAAAGATCCAGTTAGAAGTGTGTGATAGCCTTTGCTCTACCTGCTTGACAGCTGTTGATTGATAGGGGAAGGCCCTAAGATATAGGAATGGGAATTGGCTGACTTAACTAGGATGAAAAATTAGGGACAAAGATTATTGCCATTCATACATTTATGACATTTTATACTGGATACTGAGAGCAATATGTGCTATAACAAGAAATTGTGTGGAATGGATCACAGGATGAGAAGAGGCAGATGAAGGAGGATATTGAGAGGCGAAGGATGGAAGCAGCTGAAAGGAGGATGAAGAGCTTGAATATGTCCTCACTAGATGGGGATGAATCGTTCCCTCTTAGTCCAAAGAGTCCAACTTTTAAGGTAAACAACACAGCAGTACTGTAGGTAGTCCAGACTATTTGTATGCCTATTATGGTATTATAGTATATATTCTAGCATGACTATTTATATATACAGTAATTTTAACTTGATGAAGTGGAATTGATTAAAAGATCTGTTTTTTCAGATGATAGATTCCATTAAAATTTGTAAGTTGCATGTCTGTGAGATGAGCTGTGTCCTATGTTTTTTTTTCTTGTAGTGTTTTTTTTTTTTCTAATTTTTGGTTGAATTCACATAAAATGCATGTACTGTATACTCCTTAAAATATGGTTTAGTCTTAAAGGTGTTTTTGATTTATGCCAACACATAATGTTTCTATATATTATTAGAAAATTAATATATATTTTTTTTATAACTATCTGAAGAAGAACCTTTAAGGAACCAATTTTAACAGAGTATGAGGTCTTTCATGTGTAAGTTGGAACTGCTGTTCACTCTGTGTTCTGTGCTTGTTTTATTGTACAAGACAGGCTGATATCACCAGCATATATCACTATTCACCTTATACTGTGTGACATTTGTTCAGTTTACTTGCTTCATTAGCAAAATGTCTTTGTAAATTATACCACCCTAAGCCTAGACTCAAGTAGGGTTGTATGTGTGTGTCAATGTGTGAATGTGTAAATGGACTTTATGCTGCTGTTTGTGGTGTTGCTGTGGTTGTACCACTGCATGCATCTATCAAATTAGAATAACCTAAAAATTTGCTCATTGCTATTATTTTCTAAAGGTTTATCAATTTTTTTTTATAATGAACTATATCTTTGATCTCAAGCCAAATTCTGCTTCTACACATTCTAAAAATATGACACACGGTGACCTGGGAAAACGCACCAAATTATAATTTTCTTTTTTTTAAATGAGGTAATACAGTAGTAATAACAACAACAACAACAACAATAATAATAATAATAATAATAATAATAATAATAATGTGGTCAATTTGAAAATATACTCATATTGTATAAATAAATTGTCTTGAAGTCATCTTTTCCCAAGTTAAACTTTGAAGGTCTGGAAAGATACTGAATGACACAGAATGTCTAAAAACAAGTGCTATTTATTGATTTATGATGCATCACATGTCTCATTTTCTGAGATAAATGCCACTCATAGCATTTGATGAACTGGAGCTTCCTTACTGATATTGACTCAAATGAATTATTTGAGCAAATTATTGACCAAAACAATAACTGATGAGGTCTGTGATGTTTTTTTCTTGATGATTGACAATAAAACATTAAAACTTAATCTGCTGCCATCTAATCTGCAGCCATGTTATTGGACAAAGTAATAATTTGAAAGCTGTTTTATTTGTGCTTTATAACAAAATGAATCTGCTAGTATTATGGTCAAACCCACGGGTTTTTCCCAGGTTATCTCACAAAGGTGCATGATTCTTTTTTGTTGGTTTATAAGCTCTGTCTGTACTATGGGTTGGTGTTTCTGGTATTTCATGTTTGTGGTCCTGAGCTTCCTTCTGCTTGCATGTACAATTTCAGAGAGAGCATGAGGAGAGATTGACAGCTGAAAGTACATGCTCGGTGAGTTGGGAATTTAAAAAAAGCCAGTAGGCTCAACTGCAACACAAGGGCGTCTTTTGTGGGGTTAATATGAGAGTCACTGAGCATGCACACTCATAGTCTGTTTGCTTTGAAAGACAAGAGCAGGGAAAGAATTGTATAGGATCCCAAATCTTTTTTCCACCTGATGATTTATATTTACACTCAGATTTTCATTTTTTCATAATTAATTATTTTACATACTTGCATAATAATGAACTGAAATACACTTAAAATAAAATAAAAAACAATCTGTGATTCATGCATGTAGGCTCCAATGCAAGGCCTCAGTGCAGGGCAGCTACAGTAGATCTTCATTCTCACGTTTTCCCTTGAGAATGAGAATGAGATGAAAATGTAATGGTCATGGAATGTTCACAGCACCAGCCACTGAATTGTAATGCTATCCTGTGCCAATTTTACACAGATCGTGGACAGAACCGAGTCCTTGAATCGGTCTTTAAAGAAAAGGTAAGTTTATCTAGCCTTGTCAATCACCATATGTCTAACTCACATATTTTCATGGTGGCAAACTAATCTTTGTGCCTGAACCCAGTCCTAGGATGACTATAAATAACATTAGACTAAAAGTAAGGCTTTTGAGCTAAATGACTGATATCTAAAGGTAAACATTGACATAGGTGCTTGGGTGCCTTAGGTCAGATTCATGTGCTGTTAGTTCATCACCTTTGTTAGCAGTGATGTATGGGTCTTGTAACATGGTCCAGATGTGGAAAAAGCATGTCTTTCCTCTGGTGACTTGTGAGATATTGTGGTAGACTCAGACCCGGCTCCATGCAGTCTAAGGCAGAAACGTATCAGTATCCACAAGTCTTAGAAAGGTTAAGCTAGTGAGTTACAGCAAAATGTCCACTTTTGGGATACAGAAGTGATTTTATAATAGAAACAGATGGGAAATAGGGGCAGAGGTGATGTCCTACTGGCTTACAGTATGTGTTATTATGTTTGTGCTTTATTTCAGCATTAAATCATATGTTTGATTTGCACTATTGTCATAGTACAAAAAAAATAACAGTGGAATATATCACTGTGTGATTGGTTAAAACATAATGACAGCAAAAATATATGAGTTGCGTTATACTGTCTGCCTGATGGCGGCATGAAATTGCTTTCCATGTATGTCAGTTTTCCTCCATAAGACGACTCAGACCAAAAATTTGTGAACTGCATTTGTCATGGGAAAGCATTGCATCATCTCTAAAGAAGCAAGTTAATCACCCACTCATATCACTAATGACTAACACATGTCTCCCACATACTCCCTGATTTAATATTTTATACACATGAAGTGACTGGCATATGAATAATACTGTGTGTAATCTTTTCCAGTCAGGTTTGAATGTTTGCCCTTTCCCCCACAGAAGTGTACTGTTCAATCCTGTAGCAGAAAAAAGTCCAGTATCTTGTGCATGTACATGACACAAACCCAAACAAATTTTTTTGGTTGTCCCGTGTCAGCAGAAAGGCACCTCCATATCAACAATAACAGTGCTACAGACAGATACTCCACTTTGAAATGATAATGATTGAATGGTAGTAACAGTATCCGATGTCTCTGTGGGGACATTTTCCAAAAAAAAAAAACTTATTTAGAATAATAATTCCTCTTATTCCTGTCTGGGCTCCTGGCCAGATGATGAGGTGAGGTCTAAAGCTTTTATGTGCTGTTTAGTTGTTGACATGCCCTGACTGAGTTTCTTTGTTTTGGAAACAGCAACAGCTTTAAGAAGACTCAGCCACCGCTACTCCTGTCTAAGATCGATGACAAACTGGAACAGTACACTCATGCTGTGGAGGTGAGTTTAGCATAATCCAGAATTAAGACTGTCTAATAATAATTTGATATTAAGGACTTTTAAACATTAAGAAGCCTTACCATTTAAATCGATACATTTTAACAAATCGGAACACCCATTTGTCCTGAAAAATGACCTTGAACACACCATTGACCAAAGCAGCAGCATTAAGTGTTAGCATTAGTAAACGTAGTCGCAGAACAGGAATCCGAACATTACGCAAAGCACACATACAGAAATAAACAAAAAAGGTAGGAGACCCTGGTAAATAACAAACACATAAAACATGATGAAACACTTACACATCTGATCTGTGATGTGTGACAGTGGTGCATGCTGGGAGTTGCAGTCCAGCACACATTTGACACTTTTACATGACACAGTTGAGCCCCTAGTGTTCTTTTGAGCCACTTAGCAATCACCTGTCATTTAGGACTGATTGCAATTTATGGCAAAAATGTATTTGTTTAAAAAGTAAGAGGGGCTTTGGGCATGGTGCTTAATTATGTTCTCTGAAGACAAAAAAACACATGTTATTCTGAGGTAAATTTTTGTTAAAGACTGATGTTTATTATCAATGAGCAAATAATAATTAGAGCTACATTTTGTTTTTGTTTTATAGAGTTCAGCAAAAGAACCAAAGACATCTAAGTCAACTGTAGCAGACATGCCCAGTGTTCCTGAACCAGTGGTCGCCAAAAAGAACCTGTTTGAGGCAGGAGAGGCCTGGAACCAGTGCGCATCCAAAGGAACTCCATCAAAGGTCTGAAAACAACCATACTTACTAAAATATAAATAGCCATAGAGAATTGTTTTTACTAAACAGGTAATGTGTAATGGATAAATGGCGATGTATACTCCCCACTCTGGAATTACTGTATATTCGTTGTTTCTGTGGTAGTTACTTAAGGGGTCGTGCCAGCTTGATGCCCAATTGTCATTCACACACTTCGGTCAATTTGGGAACACCACTAAGCCGCCGTGCCGCCACAATGTTATCACAGACTGGGTAGAATATTTGTTTTCCTTTATGGAGTTATAAATGCTAATTTTCCCATCCTGTCATGTTCTTAGTGGTGTTTTAACAAATTAATTCAAAGTATGTGATGGCTCAAAATGACATGTTGATATCAAAGATGATTCAGATTCAATTAATTAATTAGTCACATTGTAAGAAGTGTGGTAATTACATCACCTTACTGCCTCATAGCTGTAGGGTCCCTGGTTTGATCCTGAGCTCAGGTTATTGTCCTGGCAAAATTTTTCTTTTGCAAATATTTCCCATCGTTCCATTCTAGGTATGGCTATTGCCTGCACTAAATTCCTAGTAGATTTCCTATTTTGGAATAAGTTTTTGTATAATTGTATAATGTAACAAATAAAAAAATTAAGCAACTTGTCAGCAACATGTGAAAAAGAAGATATAGGCTACAACTGTCAGGAAAAGGTTACATTTATAAACCCCAAAATATTGAACAAAAAAACAGAACATAAATGGAATTTTTCCTTCATTGCTATTTCCTTAAAATTTTTGGGACTTTGTGTGTGTTTTAGGACACTGATGGACTGAAGGTGGGTGTGGCTGATCTTATCACACATTGGGTAAAAGGAAGCCCAGAGAGTGGCAACAAATCCGCACAGTCTAAACCCAGTGTAAGTATCTGCTGACTAGGCTTGTAGTCCAATTACTCCATTACTGATGTACAATATAACCTTTTTGTATAAAGTTTACCAGAGGGACAATACAGGACATAAATCTATGCACTTGTATGTCTGCATTGTAAAAAAAACAAAAAAACAAACAAAAAAAAAAACGCATATACTGTGTATTAGCAAGTAAACATAGCTTCAGTACAATTGGTACAGAATACAGTATACAGTAATATTTTAGATAAAAAAAGATTTCTTTTAAATAAAGATCTATTTATAAGATTATTTATTATATTTGTAGGTATTTACGAGTAATAATTTTAAAGTAAAAAAAAAAATCTAATTTTTATTCTATTCTATTGGCAGATAATTAGCTTTTTTGCTCCTACAAGTAAATACATAAAATCAGAAACATTATTTCCCACATCTACATCTTGTAGTTAGTATAAAATTATTTTGATTATTATATATTTAATTTATCGTAATCTTAATATATGAAAAACTAGACAAATGCTCTTATCAATATTTCATGCAAGAGTACATCAGGACCTCCTTATCTTTTCTGCTTTCAGTTTCTGTTTTCTGCTTCTTTCATCTGCCTTCTTATCTTTCCCTTTTAAGGTAAATTAGGGATTTCTTCTCCTTTTGTGTCTGATCTGTAAGTTTAATTTGGGTCAAATTGTTAAACTGATGCTATTGTAATAGCAAATGCTTTTGAGAGTGTTTTGTTGAACAGATATCGACTTTGAATGTATTGTAATCCCTCTTTAGACTGCTTTCTGACACTGGGCTAATCATTTACTTTTGGTTATTAACAGTTTTTTTTTTTGTTAAGAAACCATCTAAGATTATTCTGTGCTTCTTCTCAGGATGTTAAAGCAGGAGATGTGCTCCAGAAGAAGAACATGTGGGAGATCATAGGGGAAGGATCAGCAACTGGGCGCTCAGGACTAGCAGCGAAGGTTTATTTTTTTAAATCTGTTTACTATATTCTTACTATAATCTTATCTCAACTTCTTATTGCCTGGATTTTCAAGTGTTATTCATATATACATTTAAATTCTTAGGGTACCGCCTCAAGCAAACGCTACAAGTTTGTTGTGACTGGCCATGGCAAATATGAGAAAATTTCTATCGATGATGACCAGTACAGTGACTATCCAAATGGAAAATCAAGTGAGAAATAAAGAATCTTTGCATTATATTATTGAATTTTATAATATTGGCATGTTTAGTTTTTACAATTATTATTATTATTATTATTTAAAACTCCAGTACTTTTTCTTCAACTGCACATTGACCTAACTAAGAAATATAGTATAACCAAGTATACCCATTACCATTCTTCTCCAAATGAACAAATTTTATTACAAAAAATATATAAAACATGTAATCTAGCACCTTAAAATGCAAAATATTATACATATCACATTTCACTGCCTATACAGAGAATGTGTACCCATTTTGATTTTTAATGTCAGACAGACTGACATACACACACACACACACACAGACACAGACACACACACACACACACACACACACACACACACACACACACACACACACAAATACAGTATCATTATCAACATCATCATCACTATCATCTATTTTTTCCCTAGTATAGTCAGAACAATCAGAAAAAAAACTTACATTAAGCCATGCAAAATAGCTGACAGTATACACTCATGTAACCATGTTTTCAGTGTAAGCTATCTGTGACACTTACATCTGTAAAAGTCATACAGACTCACTAAGACCACCATTTAAATATATGATCTGTGGTATATTCAGGTTGTTATTCTGTTATTCATCTTTTTCCATTCACACTTTCCTTCATTTTCAACCCACTATTAGCTCTCATTTGCCTTCATTCCACCTTTCCAGCCAACTACAACTTTCAAACACCCTGTAAATACTGTTCCTTCACTGAACATACAATCAGACCATTGTTTCACAGGCATCGCTGTAAAAAGCAGCAAATAAAATAATAGAAAATAGAAAATTTTGTCTACACTAAATGTATGAGGGATTTTCAAGACAAACCGGGACTTGCAATGATATTTCTTGTGAATGAAGGCTTAAATCTGCTTGATATTCACAGAAGAATTTAGTACAGTATAGTGAGGAGACTCTTAGTTGCAGTAAAACATTTAAATATTGCAAATGTTTTAAAGAAGCCTTCACGCTTGTGAAAGACAATCCCAGCTGGGGTGGCCCATGGCCACTGCAGACATTCTTGTAAACATTCATGAATAGGATTGCCTGATCCTTAAAAATTGATGGATAACTTGTAACTTGTAAAAAAAGATGCATTTGTCTGGGAGTTATTGCTACATCCCCTGAACAGACCCGACCGCGCCCCAATCTATTTCCACATGTTTGGGCCATTAAAGAGGTTCTGTTGAGGCCAGCATTTCAGATGTGAAGCAGGTAGTCCCATCATGGCTCCAGCATACTGAGAAATCTTTCTACATTGATGGTATCCAATCAGCAGTGAAACCCTAGGAATAGTATGTTAGTGTAGCAGAGGATTACAAAGAAATAAAGTTACTTTCATACCTATGTTCTTTTATTCTGCACAATCCAAAGTCCCAGTTTAACTTGAATGTCCCTCATGAAAGAAAGTCACCGGCCTCTAAAGTAGGAACATCTAATTGTTTATTCTAGACGTTATCCAATCTGCCAATTATATGCCAGCAGCGTCATCATCCAGCTAAAGCTTAAGAGCATCATATAATGTTTATGCCAAATTTTAGAACGGTGGAAATAGTGTTGGGTGCACTGGTGTCAGTCTAAGGCACTAAAACAGTTCTAAATGCATGCATTGTCCTGCAGCCATATGATTGGCTAACTGAACATAAGAACATAAGTCTAGTCTTATGTGTATTAAGTTGTATTATGTCATTCTGGCATTTTAGAATGACATTGAAACACATCAAAACTGTAGTTCTGTTGTTGTTGTTTTTTACAAGACATCTTGTGTAATCTTTCTGTCAGATTAATATAACATGAGTGAGGCAAAACAGGATGTTTTTCCATGTTTCCTTTGCGTAAATTATACAATCACATTACATTCACTTTTTTATTTAATTTAAACTTTACGTTAGCTTAATTGTGATAAATAGAACTGTACACACTTTATGGACAAAGCTTCTTTGGGCTATTCAGAAGCCAGCCCTTTATCATAATCTAGACATTAGTAGTTTATTTATTAAAGAATCCTCTGGCTATTCTGTTAAAGTCTTTTGGTTCTTCTTCTTTATTTTTGCGGCCTATTAGACCCATTTCAAACACTGTTGCAATCTTTGTCATTGGTCGTGCAGCTGCCTCTTTCAGTTTCCTGGCATCAAACCGAGGACTGTAAAGGAGAACTGGAAGGCGATGTGCAAATGCAGGAATTTCTTTCGGGCTATCTGATTTAGCCTCTGCTTTCTTTTGCTCCTCAGTTTTGCTGGCTTCAATCTGTTGCATGATACTCTCTTTGGTTGCGAACATTTGGAAGAGGATTGCATCCCACATTTTTGTAGCCCTTGGGGCATCTTTACTCTCTGCTTCACTAGTCTTATCTGTTTCTTTGCATTGGTTTTCCTGCTCACTAGCTTCCTGAGCAGTTCCATCAAGGGCATCTTTCTTCAGTTCTGGCTCAGTAACAGGAAACTTGGGTTCTTCTATCTCCACCACCATGTGTTTCTTGAGACGAGACCAGCCACTGAGTCTTGACTTCATGCCTTTTGGTTTCTGAAAGGCCTTTAGAAGAGGCTCTGCAGTTTCCACCTCATTCTTGACTGCAGGCTTTGCATCTTTAGATATGCTCTCTTTTGGTGATGATAAATCATCTTCACCAGGTTTAAGATTCTTCTGGTCATCCTTTGGCTTGACCAGAGGCTTACCTTCTGGTTTTTCAGACACAGGTATTTCATGAGCCTTTGTTGAAGGGATATCTTTTGTAGATAAAGATTTTTGTTCTTTAATCTTTTCCAGCAAAGATATACGAGGCTCTGTTTTTTTCTGTGTCATTTTGCCTATTTTTGTTGGCTTTGTGCTTTCATCTGCATTTTGGTCAGGTGTTACAGATTTTACAACTTTTAAAGAAGGTGATGTTGGCTGAGTGTCTGGTTTAGTTGTCTTCTTTAAAGATCCAGATTGCACTGTCTTTGGTTTAATTGTTTCATGTGTCGGAGTCCTAACTCTTTGTGTAACAGGAAGAGTGGTCACTGTCACAAGAGCGTCTGAAGGTGGTGTGTCAACCTTAGACACAACAATAGTTGGAATTTTAACTCCTGAAACTCCAGTGGCTTTTTCTTTTGTTTCCATTTTCTCTGATGTAGCTATAACGTGCTCCAGTTTTACCTCTGCTGCTACTGTTGGCATTATGGCCGCTAACATTTCAGGAGCTGGGGCAGAAGAAGTTCCATTTTTATCAATAGCAGGAGTCATGGATAGTGACACTTTATCCACAGGTGTTTTGGGACTCTCTGGCTTCTCTTTCAAAACAGGTATATCTGTTGACTGCTCTGGAGATTTATATTCTACAGTGGTTGGTGATATAGCTCTGGAGATACCAAATGCAGGAGTATAACTCTGTATTCCCCCAAAAGCAACATATTCAGATGGGGTTAAACCATAGTATTTTGATTTTGATGTTGGTGTTCTTGGTCTTTGACCAGCAACTGGAGGCACTGTTGGTCGTTGATTCCCCAGTAAGGGTTTAGCAGGTTCTGAGAATTCAGAGTCTGGTATTTTGGGACTGCGATGTTCAACTGTAGGAGTTAGAGGTTTAGGAGCTTCATGTACACTGGCCTTTGGGCTTTGGGCTTTAGTGTTTTCTGTAGCCTTCGAAATACTTTGCACTGTGAGTTTTGGCTTTAAAATCTCAGCTTCTTTGGGCTTTTCTGAAGTTTGTCTAGCTTCTAATGTTTTAATATGGACCTCACCATTTTGTATGGATTCTGTAAGATAAGTTTTCTTTATTTTCTCAGTCTCTTGAGGAATTTCCTCACTAGGCCCAACTAAACTTGAAGTAGGTGTTTTGGATCTTCTGCCCTCCATATACACAGGAGAGACAGCAAATAAAAGTGGGTTGGGTCTTGAAATTTCTAAAACAGGTGTCCTAGCAGGTGAAACATGATATGATGGTGTCTTTGGCCGCCCTGTTGAAGTTTTTGATGGTGAGTGATCAAATGTTGGTGTTCTTGTTCTTGTCAGGGTTCTACCCCTTCTTTGCTCAGTAGTAACTGTTGCATCACTTATCTCAGATGTCGGGGTAGTACCTCTCTTAACCTCTAAAGCTGAAGTAGTCACAGTCTTTATTTTATAAATTGAGGTTGTGTCACTTATCATTTCAGATGTAACTTCCAATGTAGGTGTAACGCCACTTTTAATTTCAGATGTAGGTGTTATACCACTTTTAATTTCTGATGTAGGTGTTATACCACTTTTAATTTCTGATATAGGTGTCGTTCCCCTTTTAATCTCTGAAGTAGGTGTCACACCCATTTTAATTTCAGTTTTAGGCATTTCATCGTATTTAATTTCAGTTGTAGGTGTTAAAACTCTTTTAATTTCAGATGTAGGTGTTAAACCCCTTTTAATTTCAGATGTAGGTGTGGTCCCCCTTTTAATCTCTGAAGTAGGTGTCACACCCCTTTTAGTTTCAGATGTAGGTGTTGAGACCCTTTTGATTTCTCTAGTTGGTGTTTTATCTCTCTTTAATTCTGAGGTTGGTGTGACAATCCTTCTAACTTCAAACGTTGGTGTTGGACCACGCAGCACCTCAGCAATGAGTGTTCTTCTTTGTGTTGTTGGCGAGGATATATATTGAGAAGTTTTTAATGTTGCTGTCTTAGAAGTATAATTTGTAATTTGTGGAACATCAAACAAAGGTTTTAATGTTGGCTGAGGACTTGCAGCTTTAGAGATGATAAAAGTAGGTGTAGCCAGTACATTATTTGTTTGCTTCACTGCCACAAAAATTGGTATTGTAGCAGTAGGCCGGATTATCTCTGTTGTGGGAGTTACAGATGTAACAGTTATAGATGTTGCTTTATATGAAGGAACAAGTGGAATACCAGCAGGAGTAGGAGCAGTTGAGTAAGAAAATAGATTCCCTGAATGGTGCGGTGTAACATAGGGCAGTGGGGAGAAGCTTGCTGGTGTGATGTAAGAACTGCTACCCTGATGAGGGTAGGGGGATGGTGAATGCTGATACAATGGCCTGATGTTAAACCGTGGATGCAGAGTACCTCCATAGATAGGTGTTTCTGGTGTCCTGGGTGGAGTTGAGTGGTCACTGTACTCCAGGTCAGGACTGGCCTCAGTTACTGGAGAGAGACATGAGCGGAAAGGGGCTGCTGTTTGAGAAGACTGGACAGCAGCTTTTTTCTTAGCACTTTTCTTAAGTAACTTCTGGAGCCGGACATTTTCTTTTCCAGGTTTAGGAAGTAGTGGGGGTGGGTACTGCTGGGAAAGCAGGCCTGCTTGGGCAACGTTGCGGATATTTACAGCCATAAAAATGTCAGCCCCCCCTGGACAAATAATTGAAAAAATATATACATATTAGCATATATAATTAAATGTACAACTGTATACCCCCCATTCCGGTTTAAACTGGTAAAAAAAAAAAGGAAAAATGCCTCTATTATTAAATATAATTAACACTCAAAGATATAATTCCATAATAATAATAATAATAATAATAATAATAATAATAATAATAATAAGCAGAGTCTCCTGGAAACAAGGCCACAATTAAATAAAAATCTACAGAAAAACAGATTAACTGTAAATCTTTTGAATGTAAATCTCCATAATCCTTTAAGTTTTCAGAGCTAATTTGAAAAATACACTATATGACAGGTGAGCTGTAACAAACGTGAAGGCTAATATGCACTAACATACACTTTTTGGCTATATCTGTAAAACACACACACACATACAATTGTTTAAAAAAATAATATATATAATTTTATATATTAAACTACTTTATCTTTTGTGGTGTTAATAATTATATATGCCATTTATGTTAAATACCTCTCGGTGGAACATATACAGAAAATTTATTTTAAATGTGTATTATAAACATGATAGTTGGCCCATGACTAACATTTACATTTTATTTATTTTTCAGGAGACTTGTACCACCATGACTTGTGAAAGCCTGTTGCATATTTGAGATTTGGTGATCTACAAGGACTTTTTGTTTCTTTCTGGTTTTACATTCACATACATCAATAGCTTTCAGTCATTAAGATACATATCTTCAATACGATTTTGTTGATTTTATCGTTTAAAACACAAATATATCTGTATTACTATGTCATAAAGCATGTGATGTTTACATTGCTTTTTTCATCTGTCCTTGTTTAAAATGTACCCAGACATGTTTCCGCACTACAAATCAGATTATAAAGTATACTGTTTCGATGGTATGGTTATGTAAATGTAAATAGGATACTAGGAGATGTAGGGTCAATGCTATATTTTGGAATTAGCCCCAACCCCAAATATTGTGGATGGACTATTGGTTTGGAGTCAAACAGTAATGTTAGGCTTTTTGTTTTATATATGGAAAAAATGGTAAAACAAATATATATATTTAGGATAAATCCTTTCTCCAGTATGTGACACTGATATATAGGGTCCAGTTTGTCACTGAGCATAGTCAACTATCAACTATTCTATAGGAAATATACACTGGAGATAATCCACTTTACTATATTTATGAAAAATATTTGAGCTTAATGATGATCATTTGTACCGCTAGTCTGCTTCATACAGTACCACATCATGGTTAAAGATTTCCCTGTTTTTCATTAAAATATATATTTTGAATGTTCCACCAATGAAACCATTTTATATTGTACTATTATTTTGTTTAATAAATTTGATTTTTTTATTATTAAATTCCTTCTTGCTTGCTTGTTCTTCTTATTATTCCCTAAGCAAAGTAATGAAGTAGATTGTAGTAGTTAAGATGTGTTATTCATTTAGTTCAGGTTGGTGTGAGTTTAATCATTTTTGGATGATTACACGAAGCAGCTGTTTTTGTAATGGTAAGAAGATCCATACAGTTTATGACACCCATGTCTTCTGACACAGTACCACACCCTACTCAAATGCTGCAGAGTTCCTTGGCCTAATTTTAGGGGGCATAGACGAGGCCGAGCTGTCTGTTCCCTGTCACATAGCCTGGTTCCACACTTTCACTTCAATAAATAAAATAAAACCTCAGTACTGTTTTCATGCCATGGAGCAATTACAGGTCAGGATATTGGATTGAATTAAACTTTAATGCATTATAAATCACAGACTGCTGACACCTAATCATTTTCCATACAATGTATCTGACAGCAGTAGCTGTCCATCAACAAATGTGACAGACAGCCACTGCTGTCCAGTTCAGATAGATTATATAGTTAAAAGATTTGCGCCAAATTTGTTAGAAATCACTCTGTTTACTTAATTAATGTTAAATAATGAGTTAGTAAGTTAAGTGTGTTTTGGCCTGGACTAAATGTTTTCCTAATTAATAACAAAAACATTTTATTTTATTTCTTATATTTTATAACTCTTTTAATTTAATACTCAAATGTTTTATATTCGAAATTATTTAAAACAAAACTGACAGAATTTATCTCACCATTGTCTAACTCCCCAGAAATAAACCCAGAATATCCTTTTTAACTTGTGCGAATATAATTTAAATGATCCTATGGGGGGCTTGGTCATAGGAGCTCCTCAGAGTCCCACTCCCACAGAAACTGAACCTGTGGCCTGACACATAAGAAGGGGTCATCCTTTTAAGGCACTATAGGCTTAGCGATTTTGAAATAACTCCAACACATGTTCAAAAGAGGAAAGTGCAAGAATAGTCAGGCAGTAGATTCAGACCTTGCACAAGTAATCTCTCTTAGCACCTTTGAGCAACGACAAACAAATGACAAAACTACAATAACAGCAAAAACAGGTAAACACACAGCTGCACGTGAATAAGAAATGCACAAATATCTTACCAAGACAGATAACAGATATCAGATGGCTCACTTCAGAAAAATTCCCCTTTAACAAAAAGAGACAAATTCACTTGGAAACAAATTCACATTACCAACTCTGCACTTTTTTTTTTTCATCTTTTGGGATGTCTTTTGCATGACATATGAATATTTTTTAAAACTGAATGTCTGATCAGCGTATGTTGTATGCAATATAATGCAGTTATACACCATCAAAAATATTACAATCTTTCAACAATATTCTAATGCAGCATTATACAATTTATCTAATGTGAATGACTCACCACAACACCAGCTCCCAAACCACATCACTGCCCTATGATGCGACATTAACACCTCAGCATGAACCTTTTCAAAACGCAATAAAAATCTGAACCTGTTTTGGGTTTATTTTACCTGTGTTTCTGCTGGTTAGGGGTGAATGGCTGCTGCCTGCTTCTCCCAGCCTAGAGGATCAGAGCAAGAGGCTCATGTTAAGCTCAACTATCGTCCCTTCCTCCAAAATGGAAGGCACCAGCTCCATAGCAGTCCAAAAATAAAACCTGACCCCTTTACTTAGAATGTGCACAGAGTGGCGATGAGGTGCAGAGGGACCGTCCGCATGGCAGGAGGTGGCAAGAGCACCTTACATATGCCCCATAATACCCCCACCTGCCTCAAGTCAGCAGCCCACACAGGAAGCCTCAGTGACTGTAAAAAATGCTGCCCTCTGCTGACCAAATGATTAATGTTGAACCCCATGGCTGCAAACGTGACACCTAAAGCAGGGTGTGGAAAGCCAGTGACACCACTGAACAGGAGTACAAACGAAATGAACGTTAAGTTACAGTTTATAACCCTTACATCATCACGACACTAAAAAGACCTGTGGGTTACGGTGGCAAAACAAAATGTCATTAATTATACATAAATTAGTCAAACTTTTTTTTCGCAGAAGAATGAAATTCATTCAAATTATTCTTTCCAATTGAATTATTATTATTATTATTATTATTATTAATAATAATAATAATAGTAGGAGTACTATTGTAGTGTTTTTGTTGTTCTCTCTCTCTCTCTCTCTCTCTCTCTCTCTATACATGTACAGAAAAAAAACAAACACACACAAACTGGAAACCCAACATATGTAAAGATTCAACATCTGTGCATTTGTAAACCCTTCCTTGAGAATACTCCCAGCCTAGGACTACCCTGCTGATGCTTCCATGTTTTAAATGCCTCTCCCACTCACTTTCAGATGTAACGTTCAATTTGCTAGCCTAATGCAACAGCAAATATAGCGATGCTCTCTTGCCCCATTCTAAACTTGTGCCTCGTCCACATTCTCCACAATCGTTCCATCTCCTTATTCAGTGCCTACGCCAAAACCTGGACCGGGCCTCCTTAGCCATGCCCACCATGCTCTCTTGGCCAATGAGGGGCCTTCACAGATCAAGTATCACTATAACAGAAGGACTTAATCGGCCCTGGATGTTTGCAGAACTTTACAGCCAGTCTCCGCCACCAGGGAGCTCGCTTCTTTTCAGCTTTTCTGAGGTAAGACAGCGAGAGCAGACACTGAGACAGAAAGGAAACAGAAATGGGAAGGAAAGAGGATGTGTGTGTGTGTGTGTGTGTGTGTGCGTGAGGGAAAGCAGTAAATGGAGAACAGTGCGTCCTGTTCCACCTGTATATCAGTAGAATATAGATGTGCAAAAAGCATTGTCACTCTGCAGGAACATTTAGGATTTAAAGCAGATTAAATTCCACAACAGGAGTTTAAATCATCAAAAGAAATCAGCACAGATTTAGTTCCAGTGGTCGCAACCATCTTCACAGATGATTGAATCACTTGGTACTTCTCAGGTGAGGGGATGGAGAAGATAGATAGCAAAGGCTAGTACACGGAGGGATCAAAAAAATGGTTTTATGAAAAGATTAATAGTTTTGCAATTTGTTAACAAATTTACAGAATACTGTTATGTGCATGATAGTTTATGATGTGTATAAAAGTTATTAATATGTATGTCAGATTGTCATGTTCCTCCATCATAATATGTCATACATATTATCACGCAATTACAATTGTTTTATAAATTTTTATTCTTTTTATTTGAGTAAACTTTAATGGGATAGCTTGTTCATTTTTTACATTTACTTTTATTATTATTGTGTGTGTGTGTGTGTGTGTGTGTGTGTGTGTGTGTGTGTGTGAGAGAGAGTTCACCTGTGTTCATTTTGGGTCCAACCTGTTAGCATTAGCATGTGTTAGCTTTTGTAGTAGTTACTGATATTGACTGATTAGTTTGGTTGTGGTTGTGTTAGGCCAGTGTTGGTTGTTTCGAATGCTGCTGTGCACACTTACAACTTTTTTATATAAAATATGAGCATACCACGGGAGTCTTAGCTACAAAAAAATGATAATATAGATACATTATATGGGATATCAATTTATAAAAATTAAAAACTTAAACTGTGGAAGAAACATGGTTAAAAATGCAAAAGAGAAATCTAAAACATTTATTTGTAAATAGAAAATTCTATTCAAAATACACCATAAATAAAAAAAAATACTTATACAAATAAAAAAAAACTTTTTTAAAAAGTCTATTTTTATTTTCAATTTGAACTGAAATTCTATTGTAAATAGATTGTATAATATATTTTTTCCTCTTCAATTTAGATATGGCATAAAATTTGGGTAAAAAAAAATCCCACTCTTTATCTGTATTCACTATGACCACATAAGGGAATGGAGGGTGTTATTGATACTATTCCAAGAAAAAAAGAATTTGATCTTGATGAAGGAAACTGAATCCTGAAACATGTTAGGAAGGCACTTGCACCTGTCTAAGATGGAACACTTACACACAAGAAACCTTAAAGGATGTCTCACATTAGTGCTGACACAGGCCTTTCTCAGCTAGCTCTGATGTAATGCAGCTTACACAGCTAACGCAATGCTTATAGGATAAAATACATAACCACAATTTTTTTATTAGCACTAAATGCAATCTTTCTAAAGACACAAATATACAATTTCAATAAAAAATTGTACTGATGAAAATTGCTTGGCCTGTGGACATTGAAGACTCTGAACATGATATGTTGACAGGCTCATTAATCACTCAGACCAGGTCAAAATAAAGACTGCCAGAAAACCATATGTGGACATGTCTCACTTACAACGCAGCATAGCTTGGGTTTCAGAAGATTTTTATAGCTAATAATGTAGTTGTCACTGTAAATCTTAGCAGAAATGACTATGTAGGAGAGAAAAGTCCAGGAATACGGTTTGGTAAAATTAAAGAAACTTCAGTATCACTAAAGGCCAAAGCTGTCCACACTCATCTTAACATGGCAGCTCTGCTGGCAGTGTCACAGCTTAGCAGTGCAAGTTTGCGGGCGTAGGCATTTTCTAAACGCTGTTATAAATAGTCTGAGGATGAGCTTGTACTCTCTGTTTTTGTCACAAGAACCTAATCTATGTGTCTCTTTTAGTCACAAAGTCCACTATCATCATGTCTGACACAGAGGATGTGTGAGTTTTCTTCCTATACCATCAATCAACTTTTGCACCAAGATAAATATTCAGGAAATAACAATTGTTTTGCTCTGTTCTTATTACAGTGAGCAGCAGGGTAAGTCCTGTTACTTTACATTTCATAGGAATTATTAATGTAGTATTGAGGTTAATTATTACAGAATGTCTTTGTTTCTTTATTCATTGTTCTCTTCTCAACAATTTATAATTTTCTAAATGATAAATACCACCATATAGATTTGTTCAGTTTGTTTTAATTGTAAGCTTTAGGTTGAACAATGCCTCTTTTTAACAATGCATGGTACCAAAACTGCTAGCAAAGCCTGAAAATTAGAAATACACTCTTGAAAATGGGTGGATGGTAAGAAGGCTAATGCTTGTAGCCCTGTCTAGAGGGGTTCTGCTTAGGATCTTTTCTAATTGGGAGACCCTATGTAGAACCCATGGGGGAAAAACCCCAAAACATAAAGCTCAAGCCAGCACCTGTTTTCAAGCGTGTAACTTAGGATTTATGACTATGTCATCTAAACCATAAATTATTTCATTTCCAATCAGTTCAAAAATATGAACAAATCCATTTGCAACAGTTTCTGCTTTTGGTTTGATAAAAAAAAAAAAACACTTTGCATACTCCACAGCTGCATAAGATCACATACCCTTACATTTGATGACGTTTGATAAGGTCACTGTTATTAGCTGCACTGGGAAAAAAAACAGAATTTATCAGCTGTGGAGGAATGGACTGTGTATGCTTAGCATGGCTCCAACTGTACAGAGATCACCGATCTGTGCACAGCTGGACGCTATTGATAACTCTGCTAATCTACTGCTTTCTTTTTACAAATTAAAAAAGAAGTCGGCGATGAAGGTAAAATACATCAATTAGATGGACTTTTTATTGCCATCAACACTAATTGTTTAGTGATGCTAATTTTCTAATATTGATTATTTTTACCCACAATATTTCCCCTCAGTTTTTGTAACTACCAGAGATGCTGCATACATATTCCTGCATGCTTTAACTTAATTATCAACTCTTTGTCTTTTACTGTCACTCTGTGTTGTTCATGGACCCATAAATCATTTGAAGTGTTCCATTCCATTCCATATCACTTACCTGTTAGCTCACTGATCTCCTAGTATTTTTGCTTAACTATGCTTGTGTAGAAATGAATTATTTATTTGTATAGCTTGACTGAATAATTATCAAACCTACACTGAAGCTAAGTCAGGCTTCAAAGTAATGAAAATAATGCAGGTTATTATATTTACTCTGATCTTCAGGTGGCATGTTAAATTAATATCACAATCACTGATTTTCCAATTCCTTTGCTTGCTATAACTTAATAGCAGTAACCGTATTCTAAAGTGATTTCTAGGTCCCTGTTTCTGCATCATCTGTATAACCAATATTTTCTTCTGCCCCATGTGCTACGTTTCCTGTGATAGTGCCCTCTGGTGGCCCTGGCTTTCCTTCACTTCATTACTGCCAGCTACTAATAACCACACTCTTCTCCCTCTAATATCCAATAATCACTTACCCTGTGTCTCATCCACTAACCTCTCTAACCATAACCCTCCTTTCCCCATTCCCACTCCCTTGCACATGTATAGAGATAGCCGAGGAGGTAGTAGATGTAGAGGTGGCTCCTGAGGCAGCCCCAGAACCTGAGCCTGAGCCTGAGGCTGAGCCTGAGCCTGAACCAGAGCCAGAGCCAGAGCCAGAACCAGAGCCAGTAGCCCCAGAGCCTGAGCCTGAGCCTGAACCTGAGCCTGAGGTAGAAGGTATGTGGCATGGAATGTTCTCTCATCCTTCACCATAAATCAGCAGTGCGCTCCATCCCATCACATGCCAGTCACAGTGCACTAATCAGGTTATACCTCACGCCTTACCCGACCTTCCACACTCAAGGTTCCTGAGTAATCATGCATTACCTCCTCTTCTTACTTGGTAATTGTCAGAGTTAAATATGCATTCACACCCACAGGTAACTTCCAGTTGCTATATTTATTTTTGCTGCCCCCTATCTGATTACAGTGTATGATGCAGCTTTCATTCTATCCCGATGCTTCATTGCCATATAACCATATGCTAAGTTTCTAGATAGGAATCCTTCATCATCACTCATAATAACTTCTGCTCAAGCAATGATGACTGCCTGTCATAGAACGCAGCCCCTTGATGCTTTTGTCCTGCACTAGCTAAAACTCTTACTCTGCCCTTACTCAAAGTTAAACTGAATTTAGGATTTATAAGAGTAGGGCTGTATGATTTTAAAAAAATCACTTTGCAATCATGTTAACACATATTGCAATTGAATTTTAAACTGTAATATTTAACAATTAACCATTTTGCATACAACTTATTTATATACTTTAACACCAAATAATTGGACAAATGGTCTCGTTAAGAGATTGTTTGCCAATATTTATTAACCCACTCAAAATAATTAAAAAAAATTGACAAATACTATCAAGCTATAAAGGGTCATTTATTGACTTAAATGCCCGACTGTGCATATATTATCTGTAAAATTTTCCGTAATTTGTGGCTAATTAAAGGTCTATATAACATTTTAGATTTTTTTGTGATTAATTGTGCAGCACTATTTTGGAGTATTATTCACTCATCCTTACTTGGGATGATTAGAACAAAAAAGGACCTTTATATTTTATAAGTTGTTAAAATTTCGCCTTGTTTAAAGATTTGTACTTCAAGCCCTCCTCAAAGCACAATATTATGGGAACTTTGATGAGCTAGAGAAGGTAATAATAATGTATAATGTGTAAACAGTTGGGTTCATCTTTCATTATAATCTCCTCTCATCAAAGCATTATTCCCATTTCAGAAGTAACAAACATTCTGTACTTAGTCAAAATTATTTTAAGGGAATACTCATAAGTGATCATCTCCCAAAATTCAGCTTCTTCTTTTTAGTTTATGTTATACCTGTAAGAAATACAGCTGTATTGCCTTTGCTAATTTTGTCTATTCTGCTTTTGCTTTCATTGCTTGCTGCATGCAGAGATCTATGAAGAGGAAGGTATGTTGATTACAGATGTATCCTACCTTTGTATGTTAGAAGGACACCTTAGTCCCTTGTCTCAGCTGTTTGTAGTCTCCGTCTGTTGGAGAATGTGTGCACTGAGGTTCCTCCCTGTAAAACATGTTCTTTTGGAGCAAGAAGCACTGCTTAATAATTGGCCAATAACCTTCGATAAAGCATTTATTTTAAAAAATGCAGATGGATTCCTAATCATAAATGGATAATTGTTGTGTCCATATTTAAATCGGTTTTGGGAAAAGGGTGAAAGAATATAAAATGCTAACAACCACTAGCCATTGCGCACTCCTCTAACCCTGCTATGCCATTTAATTTGCATGTCATGCACCATTCACTGACCCACCCATATGAAGAGGGAGGACCAGATGCTAACAAAGCCACCAAGCATGGGCATCATTTTGGACCAGTCCAAAATGGAGAAACATTGGGTGGGCCTTGGATAACAGAAGCAAATCACATTTTCCCTTTTTAGTATTTCTATTTATATATATATGATTTATTATATATAATATTAATATATATTAATATTTGATTTCAACCAGTAAAATCATAGAATGATAATAACCGAATGTAACAAGTTTTAATCAAATTCACAAACTTCCCATGTCTTTGTAATGTTCATGTGTTAATGTGTACCTAATATATTTTTTATCTCAAGTTAGGATTTTATTTTTAATTGTTGTTTGTTATTTACTACCAATTTTAAGTTTTGGTTTGAAATACCAGTTTGCTTCATACTCTACCATGAGTTGACTTCTAACAAAATGCTGTGTACTTGTCCCCTCTTCGTTTTGAATCTACAGAGGAGAAGCCCAAGTTCAAGTAAGTAGCCAAATCCACATTCAGCATCAATATGAATACAGTAAGCAAAGACTATAAATTAAACTCTCTTCTGAAATTTACACAGGGATTTAATAATGTATAAATGCATTTATTAACAACATACCTAATTAAATATTTTTTTTATGTTTTATCAAAGGCCAACTGCACCCAGGATCCCTGAGGGTGACAAAGTGGACTTTGATGTAAGTGTCCTTCAATCTAACAGCAAAAATATTTTTTTCACCTTTAATACACTAGTCACATTGAGGGCTGTTTTGAATATTGATTAAAATAAGGTTTTGCATGTCAACCAAACAGGACATCCAGAAGAAGCGTCAAAACAAGGATCTCTTGGAGCTGCAGGCGCTGATTGATGCTCACTTCGAGCATAGGCAGAAGGAGGAGGAGGAGCTCATCGCTCTCAAAGAGAGAATTGTGAGCAAATTTGGATGTGATTGAAAACGGCAGTTGCTAAAATGCCTCGAAATTAGGTGAAGTGTACATCAAGACAAGAGTAACCTGTCTATTTCTGATATGTTAACTTACAGGAGAAGCGTAGAGCTGAGAGGGCAGAGCAGCAGAGGATCATGGCTGAGAAGGAGAAGGAGCGCCAGGCAAGGCGTGAGGTATGTCTTTCACCTCTCTATATTTTACCATTTTCACAGTCATGCTTACTGAAATTCATACACACACTTATTTGCTGATGTATGGCTCCATCAGGAAGAAAGGCTGAGAAAGGAAGAGGCTGATGCCAAGAAGAAGGCTGATGAGGATGCCAAGAAGAAGTCTGCCTTGTCCAACATGGGCTCCCAGTTTAGCAGCTACCTGCAGAAGGTGATTTTTCTTTATGTCTTGATCTGTCCTTTCACAAACAGCACTTTTAAATGTATCCCTTTTAAATGTGTATGTGTAATAAATATATCTTTTGGGTATAAATTCTAGGCTGACTCCAAGAGAGGGGGCAAGAAACAAACAGAGAGAGAAAAGAAGAGGAAGATCCTGGCTGAGAGGCGTAAGCCACTCAACATTGACCACCTCAATGAGGACAAGCTGAGGTAAGCTGTACTAGAAGATGAATTAGGGCTGGTCATGAGCTAAGAGATGAAGCTTCAGTATAAGATCTAACCTCACTGACTTGTGTCACAGAGAGAAGGCCAAGGAGCTGTTTGAATGGATGAAGACCCTGGAGTCTGAGAAGTTTGACCATATGGAGAGGCTGAAGAGACAAAAATATGAGGTAAGAAATTCACATTTTTAAACAAAATCACAACAAATCATTTTTAATCATCCGCAGGCAGAATAGATATAGTTAGAAGTGTTCTCATTAGATCATGATTGAGAAGTTCTACCTAAGATGCATATAAACACAACTTCAATCTCCTCCAGGTTACAACACTGCGTAAGAGAGTGGAGGAACTGAGTAAATTGTAAGTTGTTACGGGTTTAGTTGGAGCTGCCTGTGCATGCTCTGTGCTTGTTCAGTACGTTTACACGACAGAAGCAACCGAGATGACAAGGTGATCCACAAGGTCATTATTTGCTTTCTTGTACAGGCAAATAAAATAATTTTGTAGAAACAAAGTAGGTAATCAGGGCAATAAGTCTTAAACAATAATACTATAACAGAACCAAAGCACTTTCTCCTCCAAACGATATGGACAATATGTAAGTATCTCCATCAGACATATGGAATAAAGTATGTGGTAAAATACAGTATGCTATATAGCATCACCCTGATCCCTCAGACGTTGCTGAGGAACCTGGACATACCAAGGTGAGCTGGATGCCCCTCTTTGAATGCTTTCATGTTTGTTAAAATGTGTTGATGTGTTGTTTTCAGGTCATATCACTCAGAAATCGCATTGATGAACTCCAGAAACAGTAAGTTTAGTAAAGTGACACCAATACGCTATATCACAACCAATTCCCAGTGACAGTTCTAGGCAGGGTCCAAGAAGGGCCAGTGTCACTATAACAACAATAACAGACCTTGATTTTGGTACATTAAATGAAAAACTGAAATAGCCTATGTATTTGTGAAATGCAAACATCCAACGTGTTACATAGCTAGATGCTTGTAGATGCGAGGCATTAATTCTCAACGTCAAACCATAGAAGCCCAAAAACTATCGGCATATAGTTTTGAAACGTTTAATCCTAGGTTTCTTCTCTTCTTTAGTTGTATTTTAAAAGTCTTTAGAAAATTTTTAGAAAGTCTTCCTAAAAATTGTTGATTGTGATGTGTGAGTAACGTACCAATTTGCTCAATTGCACATACACTTTTATTTACTTAATGCAGCAACATTGTGGACAAAAATGTTCCTCTAAAAGAGAACCTGGTTCTTACCTGGAACCCAAGCTAAAGATTGTATAGAACTGTCACTGACCATCCCATCCCATCCCATCCTATTCTATTCTATTCTATTCTAATTTATTCTATTCACTCATATAATTTACATCATCATTTTAATGTTATGCATGGCAGAGTACCTAGCATTTCACAATGTTATGGAAAGTATACAGTCAGCATTCATTTACACATCATACAGTACATTCATTTGTCAAGATTAACCTACAGCTTTCAAAACCTCCGGACACCTAATTTTTGACAGTCAAAGAGAAAGCATTGCCTTGTGTCACAAGGCAAATTTATTTCAAGTCTGTTGGTTGACTTGACATAAATTTTCAAAGGTAAGTGATGCTTGCTGTGACTGGGCATGTAGCATGCAGTATACCCTGAACACACTGTAGTTAAAAATGTGCCAACTTGAAACAGTTTACAGTCACACTGTGGCTTAAAAATTACTCATATACTTTGGCTATGAACTGGTACTAGTAAGAGTAAGTTGTCTGACTTTGCTTGTCCCTGGCAATTTTCACATTACAGCAGCAAGAAGGGAGCTGCCACCCGCCGCAGAAAGTAAGTGGACGGTTCCACAATCCTTAGCAAGCACATGGCTGATGGACAGATGGAGATTACTGTGCAGTCCACTAAAAAGCGACCATCCACCAGCTACAATGACAACGCTATCTGTAGTTTTAGTAGTCACAGGTCTACTAAGTACTGTAGCTCTTCTGCAGGACTCTGTAATAACAGCTGTTCAACACTCACACTTCTTTGTTTTGGACCGCTGTATGGTTCTCAATTTTTTCATGTAAATAAAGTGTTACTCTAAAGCCACTGTCACTAGGCGTGCTGTTTTTGTCATTTATAGTTCTGTCAATTAAATTTATTTTTATTACCCAAATAAATGTTTTGAAGTAGAAAACAAAATACATATAGAACAGAGCATTGTCAACAAGAAGCCTGCCTCTGAGAAAAAAAATAATAAAAAACACATTTAGAAAAATGATTCCACCTTTGATTTGCTTGGGACTTTTTCCTGACTAGGATCATTTCCATTAGGACAACTAAACTGGCCAGAAAGAATTTCTCCATACAAACTTTCTCGCTGTCCTCCAGGCCACCATCTGAATCTTTGCTCTTCTAAAGCAGCTGCTTCTTCCTGGTCAGGGTCTCGCCTCCAGAGCCCATCCTGGGAACATAGGGTGAACAGAATCCTGGGGACATCCGCACACACACACACACACACACACGCACGCACAGAAGTAACCGAAATGTTTAGCTTAGAATAAAACATTATGCACTGTGTAAACTACTAATACTTACCAGTCAACAATATTTACAAATATAAAAACTCCTGCAGAACAGATCTCAACATCTTACTGTTACATGTTGGGTGATTGTCATATGGGTTTTTTCAAATTTCATGACGAGTGTTAACTAGTTGGAAAGCTTTTTTTTTTTAAATAAATGAACTAAAATCATTTGAACGTCAGATCAGAAAGCATATCTGCTTAACAAGGACCAATCCATTAGGTATAAAGTTAGGAAAGTTTAAATGCATTGCATTGTGGGTAATTGTATAGGGCCCAGTGACGTAAGTGAAAACGACGGATATGTTCTTTCCTTCGATTCTTTAACTGCATATGAACTACGAGGAGATAGAAAACAAAGTTGTGCTAAAAACGAATGGAACATGTGAAATTAAATGTGGTACCGCGCTTGTCATAAATCCACAGAATCATTCGGCTCAGTGCTTTATTTGACAATTGCAAATAATTTAGAATTTGTTTTGGTACGAATGTGTCATTTATTCATTAAATGCACGATCTATCGTGAATAAATCTTACTATTTACCAAACACGTCATAAAATAACTTAATAACAGATTTAATTAAAAAAAAAAATGCCATGCCTACTGAACGCCCTGGGAGAGTGACTAACACTGCACTCACTAGTGATAGAACGCTGAGAACCATTCTAGAATCAAAGCATTCGATTGAACTAAGTCTGGAACGGTTCTCAGAACTGATTCCATTGTGCATCTAGGAATTCAAGTTCCAGAATTTCTTCAGGAGTACAGGCCCGTCATAGAGAAACTGGATAGAGTTCTAGAGTTCTGACCACTCTAAATTTAAAAAGCTTAGCAGTAGGAAAACCAAAAGTATTGCAGTCCTATCCAAGGTTGATTGCCGCCGGTGTCATGAACTAAATATAGAATATATATATATATGTTTATACATATCAATTATTCATTTCATTTATCCTTTTTAGGAAATAAAAGTGAAAAATCCCACTGAGATGCAAAATATCTTCTTCCAGAGTTTTCTGGTCATACCCCAAACAGTTTCATTTAATAATAATAATAATAATAATAATAATAATAAAAATAATAAATCACACGCAATACATAAAGCAACACAATTACAATAGTAACAAAGATAATAATTATGAATAATAATAAATTATGTAAAACAATACGTTTTTAAAGAGCTGATTTGTAGTAGCCCATTTGCAGCAAACTGCTTGTTACCGTATTCATCCGATTTACTAAATCCCTATGCTTAGAAAACAGAACAAATCACACAGGTACCAGGTTATTATTATTATTATTATTATTATTATTATTATATTGTTGTTACAACAACAACAACAACAATAATAATAAAAATAATAATAATAATAACCTGGTACCTGTGTGATTATGTGTGTGTAATAATAATATACTATACTTTGTGTTTCGTGTTACCTAACAATTACTATGTAGAATAATACCGAAGAAAATGACCTGAAAAAACATATAATTTTTTTACACTTTAAAGCCCGTATCTGATAAAAAACAGAAAAATTATCATTATTCAAAAAGAGAAATAATTATCAGTGTAAATAGTAGAACCTTATACTAAGTTTTCTCGTTTGTCTTGACTTAAACTTCGTACCTTGTGACCGTGTTAAAATCGTGTGGTAAATGTGATCTGTAATAAAACGAAACTCAATAGAAATGTGTACTTTTTAGGCTATGACTAAGATCCTTTATCCTGTACATCTTATATGTGCAAACATTATTATTGGTTTTATGAATTATAGTTGGCCTTTAGTTACCATAATTTGTATCTCCACGTACAGTATTAGGAAACAATGTATGCACAACAGGTGGCGCTGGTGCCATGTGTTTTTCGTTACCCTCTCTCTGCTTGCCTGTTTACTTGCTTGCATTGATTTATTTATTCGTTTGTTTGTTTGTTTGTTTTTATGTGCACTTGTAAAGAGCAATTTTATATTTACATTTATGTATTCATTAACAGGTAAAATTTTCAATAAATTTAAACCTGAGACTCCATGCAGAATAGCAAAATATTAGCGTGTAATTTCAAGTCAAACACACAGAGTAAATAAAACGTTTTATATAAACTTGAGAAAGCATATGAGAGTTTTTACATGATTAAGTTGTTACGGGTTCTGGCTGTGTGGGAAAATAAATACAGTATGACTCTATAAGCTATAATGCATCTATTGTGTATAAGTAAACTATTTACAAACAAGGCTAAATAATATAACTATTATTTGATTTTACAAATACTGTTAATGAGTTACTAATTTACTAAATGCCATTTCAATGTACAGTGGTTTCATGGATGTAAAACATTACAAGCAGAGAAATTGGATCTTGATCGAGGGGTAAATTCACAGATAATGACGTATCACTTGTTGAAATATAATTTTTAACGAATTCTAAGGATTTAGATCATTCGGGTCGGATCAGTTTTTGGGCTGACTTAATTTAAAGCGAAATTATATTTTATTTTAGATTTACCGGATTATTTCAATTAAATAATCAGAACGATCAGAGTTCAGCAATCTGGAAAGTCAGTATAATATTTTATTTATATTTTTATATTTTGTATTAGATAAAATGTATATATTATATCGTCATAATCTGTCTGAATCAAAAAATAATAAATAAATCGAGGGAGAGAATTATGCAGGCAAATTTCTGTGTATAAATAATTCATATTTTTATTTATTCGACATTCACTCGTTGAAGATGTATAAATATAAAGTTCAACACTGGACACAACAAACGTCTCAAACAAGCAATATTAAATACACAATTATGTTTGTTCGGTTTTCCGTGGTTTTAACAAAACAGCTCTTATATACACATGTACAAAAGTGGTCCTCTAATCTTCATATCTGCAGTGGTTATTCTCCGTAAATAATTAGGAAATAATACAAGATGAATGTGACAGAACGTAGTCTCATAAAAAGAAAGGGAAAAATATGGTCACATATGGGAACATTGACATTTTTATATAAATAAGAGAGTTAGTTAAGAAACTGACTTCTGTAGAGCCACGATCATAATGGAATTTGACATTTTCTAGAAAGAAAGAAAGAAAGAAAAAGAAAGAAAGAAAGAAAGAAAAATCTAAAGGATTTTCTTCTGTTCACCAACTTCTTGAACAGTTTGGTGGTGTTTTTTTCTCTCAGTCCATGACAGGAGTAGTAGTCCTCATTAGTAGTAACGGGTTTACACCGTCCCTCACGTTCTCTGAAATGCTTTGCATGTGTGTATGGATGTGTATCCCCCCTTCTGTTCAGAGCACTTGATAGATAGGGTCGTGGCTCGGGCCGGACGGGCTGCAGGTGTTAGGGGAAGGCACGCTTGTCTCTGACGGAGAGCCGGAGACCCCCTCACACAGGTCGGGCGCAGAGAGCGAGGAGGCGGCGGCGGGAGACTCGGTGGAGATCCGCTCCACGATACTGGACAGACAGTCCAAACTCGACACCACTGGGTTCTTATTACTCCTTACATCACCTGCAATATTCACAATTCAGAATGTGTTAGCAATTTATTACATTTTATTAAAAGGTTACTTTGTCAGAACGACATTGAGGAACATTTGTTTTTACATGTTGACCTACCATTTGG